>NW_028324161.1:5345586-5663821 GCF_054372755.1 Phalangium opilio | reverse complement strand
TATTAGCTCTAGAAAAAGGCTTCTTCAAGAGTTTTTTAAAGGATACTAGCTTGATACTACGTTTTACCAGGGAGGAGAGACTGGCATGGTCTTTAAGAAGGTTCAAATACTTTCATATCTGAAAATATTGAGATTTACGAGTTTGATTTTTACTTTTGCGCTCTTTAGAGCTCGAAAGTATTGTTCCGACCTCAGTTGGCTGGACGGCTGGTCGGCTGGCTGGATTTGGTGTAACCGCATAATAAGATTCTTCATAAATAAACTTTTTGAATTTCAAACTTCCCGCGAATTTTCGACTCGAAATTCATCCGTAATTCACGTTACACCTCATAGGTGTCGTAACGTATTTAATTTCAATTGAAATTATTTTTCTGTCGGTGCCGGGCCTCGAACCTGCTATGTCCCACTCCATACGAGACGTCAGTGAAGACGCCCGGCCGCGCGCGTTACCACGAAGCCACGCTTGCTTGTACTATAGAGCGAGATAAATTATAGTGAAGAGAAGAGAGAGGTACAACGATAAGGACCCCCCCACCTCCCCGACGCCCGCCACGAGACGAGAGAGAGCTGTCTGGCTTTAGATATGAACCCCCCCCCCCCCACCTCCCCGACGCGCTCTACTGGATGCTGTCGAATATATATTGTATCGCGCTAGAGGAGGAGAGACAGACAGACTTCGCACGCGCGCCAGACTGCCTTAGGGCTGTGTTCCTTGCAATTTTTTTTGCAATTTATAATTAATATATATCTTTTTAATCCTAGGCAAGATTAGATTTCTACTTGGGAACATAAACATTACAATTAATATTATCATATTAATCAAAAAAGAAATTAAAGTTCTCCCCGACGGATGGCGCGATAAGGAGAGAGAGTTTTCTAATTTCACCCATGATATCGTTTTTTAAGACTCGTCTGCTTAAAAGTTAGGGAGGTTGATTTACTAAGATGATTGATGATTAGATAGTTTAATCAGGTGTTTAAATGTAACTTAATTCCGGCGATACCATTAATGACAAACGCAGTCAACATACTCATGGTTTAATTAAAGTTAATTAAATTGAATTGCTCAAAGATAATTATAAAATTAAATCAACAACTCAACTATCGGCTCAACGATAATTTGGCTAGTTTTTGTCAGTTTTGCTGTTTATTTTAACGTAATTAAACAATGGTTAAATACTGCAGCGTGTATGGGTGTAGAAATAATGCCACAATGAGTGGTGTCCGCTTTCACCAATTTCCACGCGACGTTAAATTGTCGAAACAATGGGATATTATATAAAAAAGGACTTGGTTTGCCCAAGCCTAAAAAACAAAACGATAAGAGTTTTTTCCAGTTGACTGAAGCGCGGATATTTTATTTTTCTGTATAATTTTAAAGACAATCCGTATTTTACTACTCTTTAGAATTTAATTCAATCTCCTGATTTTACTGGTAATGGATTTATTTCCTATAAATTAATTGAAATAAAAAATTACTTATCTCAGATTTTTCATGATAAAATTTTACGAAAATGGAATTGTTGAAAAATCTGAGATAAGTAATTTTTTATTTCAATTAATTTATAGGAAATAAATCCATTAGCAGTAAAATCAGGAGATGGAATTAAATTCTAAAGAGTAGTAAAATACGGATTGTCTTTAAAATTATATAGAAAAATAAAATATCCGCGCTTCAGTCAACTGGAAAAAGCTCTTATCGTTTTGTTTTTTAGGCTTGGGCAAACCAAGTCCTTTTTTATATAATATCTGTTCCTTCAGTCTTCATTTGTATTAATCTATTATAAAACAATTTTTTGCCTGAAATGCGAAATTTTTCACTTCTAGGACGAGGTCAAAAATGGTTCTACACTTCTACTAATTCTTATAAGATACGGCTCACAATTCGTTTTAGAACCCGAGCTTAATAGTCAACTTCAAAACCAACATCCTGCCACGATTTTTAAACTATC
The DNA here is from genome assembly GCF_054372755.1 of Phalangium opilio. NCBI lineage: Eukaryota > Metazoa > Arthropoda > Arachnida > Opiliones > Phalangiidae > Phalangium > Phalangium opilio. The sequence continues at coordinate 5,661,869 of NW_028324161.1, read as the reverse complement.
AAATCCGTATCTTTTACAGTCCACTCTACGATTACAATTATCCATGACATTGCGTTCACTGCCCTTGTACGTTTACAGTGAGTGGCACCGTGGCCAGTTATTTTAATTAAAATACCTAGGCCACAGGTCCAGTTTTAAAAAAAATACTTATTTCCAACACTGATCCATCTATCCTATCGGTGATCATTATTTTATTTCTCTAGGACAGTACCTTCAAACAATAATAACTATATTATTATTTCATTGATGAAACAAGACGCAAGTGCCGGTACTTTCCTTTTAAGGCATCATTGCTCGGTCTACCGATAAATTTAAACCATTGTTTCTTAACTTTGGGATTATTTGGGAAGTAAAATAAAACAAGATGGCCCAAGGGCTGGGCCATAATAGTAGCCATATCGTTATCTACTTAATTAGCACATACATAAAAGAAATGTAAAGACCAAAAGACACAAATTCAGAAGTATCCGACCCCTCAAATAAATAGGGCCCTCACTCATTCCCGACCTTTTAGAGATAAATTAAAGGAAGAAAACTCGATATTTCTAGCAAGCCCTCATTGTACGGTGGTAAAGTGTCTTACTGCAGCGCGAGCGACCCGGGTTCGAATCCAGGATGAGACCAACTTACCAAGAAAAAATTTAATTAAACTAAAATCTCTATAACCGAGCTCAGTTACCCCTATGGGTGGGTTGAGGTACTATCGAGTTCCTTTTAAGCTAAAATCTAACGATAACGAATGCGACAAACCCGGCCACAACTACGGCTCGTGTCAAACTAAGAGCCTCATCGTATACTACGATGTGGCTAAAAATATCCAATTCTGGGTTTCTACAACTCGGTAATGCGCATTTACAAAATTACAACTCATAGTTATTTAAGAATAAGAAATAATACATTTAAATCCAAAGTACAACCCGTATTCCCACGATGATAAATTTAATAATGTTAAACGTAATAAACATTCACCTTTATTGTTTCGTAATAAACAATGTGTAACATGGGGGAAAATAGATTTCAAAATCTATATAATAACAGGAATATTCACCTTTTTAAGTTTTTACTAAAATTTTGACTAAAAATGTCTGTAGTAACACCAATGTTCTAAAAACGAAGCCTTTAAATTTCGCGACAAAGAGTAGATTTTCCCGCCATCTACGTGCTGCTGTTGAATGTAATTTCAAGCATGTCAATGGGCGGAGCTTTACATTTCCCCACTCGGTCTATATTCCACTCTGGGACAGAAGATAAGGTCAAAAAACATACCTCCTTCCGTATATTTTATTCGGTTCCTTCGAAAGTTGGAATGTTCCCCAAAAGTCGGGCTTATCGAATTCATTGAACGCAGGGCCGGATTAACCACTAGGCAAGTTAGGCAATTGCCTAAGGCCCGGATATCAGAGGGGCCCGGATATCAGAGGGGCCCGTAATCACCTAGTTTTAAAAAATTGATACAATGAAAAACCAAAAAATATATTCCCCCCCCCTCTCTCTCTCTCTCGAAACATAACGTCACTGACACCATGGAAAAGCCAGGTGAGACTTAAATGTAACGGCAGCCTAATGTTGAAAAACCCGTTACTGAAAAACATTATGGCCACTTATAAACATATTATATAAAAAAGGACTTGGTTTGCCCAAGCCTAAAAAACAAAACAATAAGAGTTTATTCCAGTTTACTGAAGCGCGGATATTTTATTTTTCATTATAATTTTAAAGACAATCCGTATTTTGTTGTTGTTTGACGCAAGAACGACTCTGGGTTTAACTGGTGATAAACTCTTTATTGATTTAATTAAAACATTAATATTAATATCCGGGAACAATACACTGAACTGATATCTGAGAACAGATAACTGGGAACTGACTTTGAGAACTGAGAACTGAGAACTGACAAACGTTATCGGAATGTTATCCGGTTATATAGTTAAGGCATCGCGATAAAAAATAAAGATTACAAGAATGACCGCGATGCATAAAAAACACAAGTATAGAAAATATAATCTGGATATAGATAAAAAACAACCGGTATTATCTCTAATTTACAACAGTCCCTCTTAATATCGGTGGTTTCAATCTTCTATCCAGGGGGTGGTCATTTAATTATTTCCAGTCCAAGGGCTTTGACGCAGAAGAGGTGCTTCGGACGGAACAGGCTCTTTGTACAGATGTCAGCTGGCATTTCCTCTGTTGGTAGATACCGCAAGGCTATATGTCCCTGGTCGTAGGTGTCTCGAATGAAGTGGTGCCGGATATCAATGTGCTTCGTTCTGGCATGGAAAACAGGATTCTGAACGAGTTTCTGGGCACCCTGGTTGTCGTTGTACAGCTCGATCGCCTGAACTGACACTCCAAGTTCGTTGAGAAGTCCTTTGAGATATATGGCTTCCTTGTTTGCGTCGGACATCGCCATATATTCTGCTTCTGTACTGGATAAGGCAACGGTTCGCTGTTTCCTTGCTTCCCAGGATACTGCAGCGCCGGCTAGTTTGAAGACATATCCAGTATATGACTTTCTATCTTTCGGGCAACCTCCATAGTCTGCGTCAACGAAACCCTGGATTGGCAATCCGGTCTTCCGATAAAGCAACCCATGATGAAGAGTTCCCTTCAGGTATCTCAGAACTCTTTTCCCGGCAATCCAATGAGTTTCGTCATAACTTGTGTTGAACTGGCTCAATGCGCTGACTGAATACGCCATATCCGGTCGTGATGATACTACCAGGTACATGAGAGAGCCGACCAGAGATTGATACGGAATACGACTGATGTCTTCTGCTACTGGGTGTTCCGGATTTTGCAACTTGTTGTTGGCATCCATTGGAGTCGCTATTGCTTTGGAGTCTTGCATGTTGAAACGTTTCAGGACCGTTTCTGCATATTTCGCTTGGGAAATCCGGATGGTATTTTGTTTTAAATCTTGGTGAAATTCCATTCCGAGACAGTGATGGATTGGCCCCAGGTCCTTCATATCGAATTTTCTCCCAAGTTCAATCTTTACTTCAGTCATCCAATCCGGGTTGTTGCTTGCAAGGATCAGATCGTCGACATAGACTCCAATGATCATAATATCTTCCGCGACTCTTAAAACGTATAAGCAGGGGTCGCTCTTCAATGGTGTCATTCCGATTTCCGAAAGTCTTTGATGTAACTTCTTGTACCATTGGTGGCCCGATTGTTTTAAGCCGTAGAGGGATTTCTTGATACGACAGACTTTATGTCCCTCTTCTTCCAGGTCGCTGGTCCATTTCTTTGCTCTGGCAATGATTGACTTGTCGAACCGGGTTGACTTGACGATTTCTTCGAGGGATTCTGTTAATCCTTCCGGGACGACCATATATATTTCCTCCTCGAGTTCGCCATTAAGATAGGCCGTGACGACATCCATTTGGTGGACTTCCAAACCGATTTCCACAGCAAGGGCCATAAGCAGTCTTATTGAGCTGGATCTAATGACGGGTGCGAACGTCTCTTGGTAGTCGATCCCTGGTCTCTGGGCAAAACCTTTCGCTACGAGCCTGGCTTTCCTTTTCTCTACTTCTCCGCTGGGTAAGTACTTCGTTCGGAAGACTAAACGATTTCCAAGGACCTTCTGGTTTTCCGGACATTCAACGATGTCCCAGGTTTTGCACTTGATAAGCGAAACGAACTCTTCCGTTACTGCTTTCCGCCAATCGTTTGCGTACGGGGAAGCCAGGGCTTGCTTCATGGACAAAGGTTCTGACAAGATGGCTAGGTTTGCTGACTCATCAGACAGGGTTTCTTGCTCGTCAGTAGCCTTTTCAGTAGACTCTTCTGAGACGCTCGGAATCATGTTGAACGATTTTTTCGGTCGTCCGGGTACTCCAGTTCTTATTTTCTTCGGTCTTCCGGGACCTTTCTTCAGAACGAGGGTTTCTGACGGTTCTTCAAAGACGTCGTCGTTTTCCTGGGCATTAGGTTCTTCCGGGGTTTCATCTTTGAACTCCTTTTTGACTTCTTTGAATTCTTCTCTGCCTGGCGGTTTTACAGCGTGTGTAGTGGCCGGGATTTCGATTTCGCCTTTAGCTTTGCCTCCGTATTTCAGGTTTACTTCTGGAGTGACGAAATCATCATATCCGCCTTGTTTATTGAATTCTCCCAGGAACTTGACATGGCGACTTCGGTAGATTTGCTTCTCGGACGGAACCCATAGTCGATAGGCCTTCGAGACTTGAGAATAGCCGATGAAAACGCATTCTTTGCTCCTGGCTGCAAACTTCCCCTTCCTTTTATTTTCGTCCAACAGCAAAGCTTTGTCGCCGAAAATCTTCAAATGTTGCAGGGATGGCTTCTTTCCGGTCCATCTGGTAAATGGTACTTCTCCATTTATGCTCCGGGAAGGACAACGGTTTCGAATGTAGTTAGCCGTGGCCATCGCTTCTGCCCAGAATGATGGTGGAAGTTGCGCTTGTATCATCATACATCGGGCCATATCTAGGAGTGTTCTGTTCTTTCTTTCGGCAATGCCATTCTGTTCCGGGGTGTATGGTACGGTAAGCCTTCTTTTTATCCCAGAGTCTTTCAGGAATCTGTCGAATTCATTGTTGCAGTATTCGGTTCCGTTGTCGGACTGCAAGGTCGTGATTTTTCTCCCGGTTTCCACTTCAGCTCGTTGCTTGAATTCTTTAAAGGCTTTCAACACTTCGCTCTTGTGTTTTAAAAACCTGACTTCACTCCACCGGGAATAATCATCAGTGAAAACGACGATGTACTTGGCTCCACTCATCGACGTTACTCTCATCGGGCCGCATACGTCAGAGTGTACTATTTCCAGGACATGCGAGGTGCGGCTATCTTCAGGTTTCGGGAACGGCTCCTTCGATTGCTTTCCTTTGATACAGATTTGGCAGATTCCCAGGCTCCCATCTTTTTCAATGTTGAGTCCCGTAGCCAAATTCTTCCGGGCCATTTCCTTTAAACTTCTCTCGTTTAAGTGACCGAGTAGGAAATGCCAGTTCTCCAGGTTGCTTCTAGGCTTTATTTCCGCTTGCACTGCACGGACCGATTCTTCAGCCTTTCTCAGGAAATAAAGGTCTCCAACTCTGTCAGCAACTGCAATCACTTCTCCGGTTGCCGTTTTAATCCAGGCCTGCGACTTCTTGAATGTGACCTCATGTCCTTTGTCTGTCATCTTGGCAATGGATAGAAGATTTGTTCTTAAATCCGGGACATGAAGGGCTCGTTCCAGGCGAAGAATTCGATTGTCGCTGCCATTCGTTGCGGGTACTTTTACTTCGCCAACACCTCGTATCTTCGTTGACTCTGCGGTGGCCAGGTTTAAAGATTTCGTGGTCTCTTCGTAAACGTTGAAGCGATCTCTGTTGGAACTCATATGTGAGGTGGCTCCGCTGTCCAGGCACCATGAATCGTGATCAGCCTTCAGGTGCAATGCGAATTCTTCCTCGGCCAAATTTTCTGCCAGTACATGATGGGCGTTTTCTTTCTTTCTGGTTCTTATGCCTGAACCATGGTTTCTGTCGGGGCAATCGGCTTCCTTGTGGCCGGGTTTCCTGCATCCATGACACTTGTACTTGAAGGTCGTGCTTCCTCGTCCACGTGAACCTCTTCTTCTACCCCTACTGCCCATCATCGCATTCTGCACGGGTTCGTCTTCCCTAGATTGCTTGGCGTCCGATTCCTCCAGGATCTTTATTTTTAAGCCTTCTGGATCAGGTAACGTATCCCTGGACTCTATTGCGCACCGGAAGTTCTCGTACGATTCTGGTAGACTGTATAACAACATAATGGCCAGTAGGTCGTCGTTTACAGCTACTCCCATGTCAGCCAACTTGTCTACTGCGTCGAAGAATTCTCGGACGTGATCCCGGACATCTTCTCCCTCCTTCATTTTCTTGAGGGTCAGTTTCTTCAGCAGCGTGGCTTTCCGGGCAGGTCCACTGGACTGGTAGATGGATTCGAGCTTCTGCCATAGTTCCCGTGAGGTCGCGCAATTCTTTACTTGCTTCAACTCCGACGGACTGATCGACAAGATTAGGTCCGCTCTTGCCTTCCGATCATTACTGTCCCAGGTAGCGACCGCCTGGGCGTTTCCTTCCGTTCCCAGCACCGGAGTTGGCCTCGTTGAAGTTCCATCTACGTACTCCCAGAGATCGTTCTTTTGAAGCAGGGCTTCCACTTGCATTTTCCAGGTATCATAATTATCTTTAGTTAACGTCTCGATTCGTCCCAGGTGATTTCCGGCCATTCTTCGTCTGACTCCGCACCTTAAAGGATAATCTTCCCGGCGTTAAACTTCTTATGACTTCTAAACCTCTGCGCAGTGGAAGCGTGCTGGGCCCATAACCTGTTGTTGTTTGACGCAAGAACGACTCTGGGTTTAACTGGTGATAAACTCTTTATTAATTTAATTAAAACATTAATATTAATATCCGGGAACAATACACTGAAATGATATCTGAGAACAGATAACTGGGAACTGACTTTGAGAACTGAGAACTGACAAACGTTATCGGAATGTTATCCGGTTATATAGTTAAGGCATCGCGATAAAAAATAAAGATTACAAGAATGACCGCGATGCATAAAAAACACAAGTATAGAAAATATAATCTTTATATAGATAAAAAACAACCGGTATTATCTCTAATTTACAACATATTTTACTACTCTTTAGAATTTAATTCAACATATTTTACTACTCTTTAGAATTTAATTCAATCTCCTGATTTTACTGGTAATGGATTTATTTCCTATAAATTAATTGAAATAAAAATTACTTATCTCAGATTTTTCATGATAAAATTTTACGAAAATGGAATTGTTGTTGAAAAATCTGAGATAAGTAATTTTTTATATCAATTAATTTATAGGAAATAAATCCATTACCAGTAAAATCAGGAGATTGAATTAAATTCTAAAGAGTAGTAAAATACGGATTCTCTTTAAAATTATAATGAAAATAAAATATCCGCGCTTCAGTCAACTGGAATAAACTCTTATTGTTTTGTTTTTTAGGCTTGGGCAAACCAAGTCCTTTTTTTATATAATATCTGTTCCTTCAGACTGCATTTGTATTAATCTATTATAAAACAATTTCTTGCCTGAAATGCGAAATTTTTCACTTTAAGGACGAGGTTAAAAATGGTTCTACACTTCTACTAATTCTTATAAGATATGGCTCACAATTCGTTTTAGAACCCGAGCTTTATAGTCAACCTCAAATCCAACACCCTGCCACGATTTTTAAACTATCAAAGCCGTATCTTTTACAGTACACTTTACGATTGCAATTATCCATGACATTGCGTTCACTGCCCTTGTACGTTTACAGTGAGTGGCACCGTGGCCAGTTATTGTAATTAAAATACCTAGGCCACAGGTCCAGTTTTAGAAAAATCCTTATTTCCAACACTGATCCATCTATCCTTCAAGCTTTTACAATCACCCATTGCATAGACTCACTCAATAGTCTACCTAAGCATGGATTTATAATAGAAGCTTACGCTTCCTTGATTTTTCACTCACCTTAAAACGCGCACAACATTTATTCCTCGTCTAAAATAGTACCAGCCTGGCACGCGCGTTTGTGACGTAGAATTTGAGGCAAATTCAGAGGGGGGTTGAAGTTTTTCACATGATCGTGTTCTAATTTTTAATAGCGCGCGAAAATATTTTTAGAAAAGCGCGCGCGAAATTATTTTTTGAAAAGCGCGCGCGAAATTATTTTTAGAAAAGCGCGCGCGCACGCGCGCCGAAAGAAAAAAGTTTGCCTCAATTTCTACGTCATCAGCGCGAATTTTTATGACATAAATGTGTTTAAAATCAAAATGCCTTACTGAAGGCTACAGTGAAATATCCATGAAGCGTAAGCTTCTATTATAAATCCATGGCCTAAGTAAGGCAACTTTAACCAACTTAAGCCTTGGTCGAAACTAACATCTAAAATATAAATTAAAAAGGTATCTTAAGTATAGAATTTCAACCGAGACACATAATTAAACGAAAAAAGACCCGCCAGAGAAATTTTTAATAAATATAGTGTTATATTTTTTGAAAAATATCAAGTTAAAGTTTCAAGGCGGTGAAATGGCAAATTAGCGTCGTCTACTGTAGAGTAATGAACAATTAGCGTCGTCTGCTGTAGAATAATCTTTTGAGGTACTTACATTTTTAATTAAATTAACATACTTAGACTTAATTAATTTTGATGAAACTTGAAAAAGGCACACCTTGAATAGTTTCTTGTTAATTTGAAAGTATTCCAAAACGTAACTTAGCTTTAGTTTTTAAATGATTCGATGTACAGGAGCACCAAAAACCCCATGTTATTCCTATGGGAAAATCGGCGAAAATCTGTGAATTTTCATTTAACATTACGGGAGGGTGTGGGATCTTATCTAGAAGGGCCTACCGGCCCTCTAGAATAGCTTTAAAAATGGGTAAACCACACACCAAGTCCATGGTTGTCTGCTCCCTTCATTTTAAAGAAGATTATTACCGCCCTCAACCGAAATATGAACATTCAGGTATGTTTTAAGCGTATAATATTAATTTAAAACCAATTATAATTAATAAAAACTGTCATTGTAGACAAAGACTGGAAAGTGTAAAAGATAAGGTTTGAAAATGAACTGCCTGAAGTAACAGATATTAAAATTTTCACTTTTGAAGACATCATTATAAAACATCAATTATTTTAAAAAATTCTTATCTTACTTTTTTTCACCAAAATTACTTCGGGAAAGTATTTTAAAAAGGAACATGCGCGTTATTTTAAAAATACTACGGCTTTACATTTTATTTTTTATCAAAAATTTAAAATTAGGTAGAAAATTGACCCTATAACGTGAGAAAATCGTTGAGAGCTCACAAAATATAAACCGTATTAAAACTTTACAAAACGTATTCTTAAATTGTAAAGCTTTCAAAGTATTAAATATTAACGTGCTGTGTTGCTCTCAAAGATCACGATTAATCTACAGATCTTTTCGACACTAATAACTAAATCACAAAGAAAAGGCCTATATTATTTTCCGCTTCGCAATATTTTCAATTTTAAAATATAAAAATTTAAACTCTTCAAGAGAAATCTTTTCAGATATCGAAGCATTTGAATCTCCTAGAATCAAATGTTAGTTGAAAGTAAAACCAGTACCAAGCTAGTATCCCTTTAACCCTTCTAGGTGACAACTACTATTGAGGACAAAATACTTGGTAAATATTGCTGAAAAATATTTTGGGAAAATGAAATTTTGGTGAAAAAAAGTAAGATAAGAATTTTTTAAAATAATTGATGTTTTATAATGATGTCTTCAAAAGTGAAAATTTTAATATCTGTTACTTCAGGCAGTTCATTTTCAAACCTTATCTTTTACACTTTCCAGTCTTTGTCTACAATGACAGTTTTTATTAATTATTTTTAGTTTTTCTAAAATAAATAGTTACGAAAACTTGTTCACGTATCATAACAACGAGGCTCAAACGAGAATCGAACTCATGATCTCCTGTTTACTATACAGGCGCTTTAACCACTAAGCCACGGAGCCCTGGTTGTGAAGAGAGATTAATGCTGAATATTTTAGTAATTTTACAAAATCAACTCGTTTGTGGTTTTACCCTATTGTTTGCATTTATGCACATCTCAAGCAACCATTATTTCTAGATTTTCAAAATTTAATAGCTACGAAAACTAGTTCAAGTATCATAACAACGAGGCTCCGACGAGAATCGAACTCATGATCCCCTGTTTACGAGACAGGCGGTTTAACCACTAAGCCACGAAGCCCTTGCTTTGAGTGACATGAAAGCTGAATATTTTAGTAATTTTACAAAATCAACTCGTTTGTAGTTTTACCCTATTTTTTGCATATATGCACATCTCAAGCAACTATTATTTCTAGATTTTCAAAATTTAATAGCTACGAAAACTAGTTCAAGTATCATAACAACGAGGCTCCGACGAGAATCGAACTCATGATCTCCTGTTTACTAGACAGGCGCTTTAACCACTAAGCCACGGAGCCCATGTTACGTAGTGAAATTAATCCTGAATATTTCAGTAATTTTACAAAATCAACTCGTTTGAAGTTTTACCCTATTGTTTGCATATATGCACATCTCAAGCAACTATTATTTTTAGTTTTTCTAAAATAAATAGTTACGAAAACTTGTTCACGTATCATAACAACGAGGCTCAAACGAGAATCGAACTCATGATCACCTGTTTACTATACAGGCGCTTTAACCACTAAGCCACGGAGCCCTGGTTGTGAAGAGAGATTAATGCTGAATATTTCAGTAATTTTACAAAATCAACTCGTTTGTAGTTTTACCCTATTGTTTGCATATATGCACATCTCAAGCAACTATTATTTTTAGTTTTTCAAAAATTAATAGCTACGAAAACTAATTCAAGTATCATAACAACGAGGCTCAAACGAGAATCGAACTCATGATCTCCTGTTTACGAGACAGGCGCTTTAACCACTAAGCCACGGAGCCCTTGCTTTGAGCGATATGAATGATGAATATTTTAGTAATTTTACAAAATCAACTCGTTTGTAGTTTTACCCTATTGTTTGCATATATGCACATCTCAAGCAACTATTATTTTTAGTTTTTCTAAAATAAATAGTTACGAAAACTTGTTCACGTATCATAACAACGAGGCTCCGACGAGAATCGAACTTATGATCTCCTGTTTACGAGACAGGCGCTTTAACCACTAAGCCACGGAACCCTCGCTCTGAGCGATATGAATGCTGAATATTTTAGTAATTTTACAAAATCAACTCGTTTGTAGTTTTACCCTACTGTTTGCATATATGCATATCTCAAGCAACTATTATTTTTAGTTTTTCAGAATTTAATAGCTACGAAAACTAGTTCAAGTATCATAACAACGAGGCTCCGACGAGAATCGAACTCATGATCTCCTGTTTACTAGACAGGCGCTTTAACCACTAAGCCACGGAGCCCATGTTACGTAGTGAAATTAATGCTGAATATTTCAGTAATTTTTCAAAATCAACTCGTTTGTAGTTTTACCCTATTGTTTGCATATTTGCACATCTCAAGCAACTATTATTTCTAGATTTTCAAAATTTAATAGCTACGAAAACTAGTTCAAGTATCATAACAACGAGGCTCCGACGAGTATCGAACTCATGATCTCCTGTTTACTAGACAGGCGCTTTAACCACTAAGCCACGGAGCCCATGTTACGTAGTGAAATTAATGCTGAATATTTCAGTAATTTTACAAAATCAACTCGTTTGAAGTTTTACCCTATTTTTTGCATATATGCACATCTCAAGCAACTATTATTTTTAGTTTTTCAAAAATTAATAGCTACGAAAACTAATTCAAGTACCATAACAACGAGGCTCAAACGAGAATCGAACTCATGATCTCCTGTTTACTATACAGGCGCTTTAACCACTAAGCCACGGAGCCCTGGTTGTGAAGAGAGATTAATGCTGAATATTTTAGTAATTTTACAAAATCAACTCGTTTGTAGTTTTACCCTATTGTTTGCATATATGCACATCTCAAGCAACCATTATTTCTAGATTTTCAAAATTTAATAGCTACGAAAACTAGTTCAAGTATCATAACAACGAGGCTCCAACGAGAATCGAACTTATGATCTCCTGTTTACGAGACAGGCGCTTTAACCACTAAGCCACGGAACCCTCGCTCTGAGCGATATGAATGCTGAATATTTTAGTAATTTTACAAAATCAACTCGTTTGTAGTTTTACCCTACTGTTTGCATATATGCATATCTCAAGCAACTATTATTTCTAGATTTTCAAAATTTAATAGCTACGAAAACTAGTTCAAGTATCATAACAACGAGGCTCCGACGAGAATCGAACTCATGATCTCCTGTTTACTAGACAGGCGCTTTAACCACTAAGCCACGGAGCCCATGTTACGTAGTGAAATTAATGCTGAATATTTCAGTAATTTTACAAAATCAACTCGTTTGAAGTTTTACCCTATTGTTTGCATATATGCACATCTCAAGCAACTATTATTTTTAGTTTTTACCTCTCCGTGTGACGTAGTCCAGGAGAGGTTCTGTAACGGCCGTGTCTGTGTGTGTGTCTGTCTGTGTGTGTGTCTGTCTGTGTGTCTGTCTGTCTGTCCGTTGTTACACCCACGTGACCGCGTTCGCAGTTTGCGTATCGGAGCAAACGTGTTCGCCATTTCCGAACTGCTTTCACAGTCACGGAAATGGCTCCTCTACTTGAGTTCTCACACCACCATCTTCTGGTCTTTGTCCATCCCACACGGACACCAGTCTGTTCTTACTGGCTTCTAATCACCACCATCTTCTGCTCTTTGTCAATCCCACATTGACACCAGTCTGCACTTACACTGGCTTCTAACACCACCATCCACTGGTCTTCCGTCTATTCCACATAGACACCAATCTGTATCATTGGCTTCTACTCCATTATCATCGTTTGGTTTTAGGATATACGCGGCGATCAGCTAGGGTTACGAGAAACGTCTAGCCTCCCTAAGGTGGGATCGCCACCAAAGGTTTTCGCAATTGCGCTTTTTCCTTACTATTATAATGGAAACGAATCGTATATATACCCCAAATTTGAAAAAAGCGGGCAAGAGGGGTACCCTTAACTTTAAACGTCAATATTAGCAAAGTTTGAGAAGATAATAGGTATAACTTTATTTTAAACGATTTAACTATTATTAATGTTAATTATTGAAGATTAAAATAATTAAAAATAATTATATTTATTTAAATATTAAAGATAAACCTCTGGTGCAAAGAGAGAGATTATCATTGCCTCCTATATCTACCAAGGCCCGTGCATGCGATATATTTCCTTCATTGCCTCTTATATCTATCAAGGCCCGTGCATTGTGATATATTTCATTCATTGCCTCCTATATCTATCAAGGCCCGTGCATTGCGATATATTTTTCAAAACAACAACAAAAATGGGAAACCCCAACTCAGAAACATAATAACGTTTTCATTGGATACTTTAAGTTTATATAATCTTCTTGACACGGAGAGGTAATATTTTGGTTTTCCCAACTTGTTCTAAAATAAATAGTTACGAAAACTTGTTCACGTATCATAACAACGAGGCTCAAACGAGAATCGAACTCATGATCTCCTGTTTACTATACAGGCGCTTTAACCACTAAGCCACGGAGCCCTGGCTGTGAAGAGAGATTAATGCTGAATATTTTAGTAATTTTACAAAATCAACTCGTTTGTAGTTTTACCCTATTGTTTGCATATATGCACATCTCAAGCAACCATTATTTCTAGATTTTCAAAATTTAATAGCTACGAAAACTATTTCAAGTATCATAACAACGAGGCTCCGACGAGAATCGAACTCATGATCCCCTGTTTACAAGACAGGCGGTTTAACCACTAAGCCACGGAGCCCTTGCTTTGAGTGACATGAAAGCTGAATATTTTAGTAATTTTACAAAATCAACTCGTTTGTAGTTTTACCCTATTTTTTGCATATATGCACATCTCAAGCAACTATTATTTCAAGATTTTCAAAATTTAATAGCTAATAAACCAGTTCAAGTATCATAAGAACGAGGCTCCGACTTGAATCGAACTCACGATCTCCTGTTTGCAAGACAGGCGCTTTAACCACTAAGCGACGGAGCCCATGTTACGTAGTGAAATTAATGCTGAATATTTCAGTAATTTTACAAAATCAACTCGTTTATAGTTTTACCCTACTGTTTGCATATATGCACATCTCAAGCAGCTATTATTTCTAGATTTTCAAAATTTAATAGCTAATAAACCAGTTCAAGTATCATAAGAACGAGGCTCCGACTTGAATCGAACTCACGATCTCCTGTTTGAAAGACAGGCGCTTTGACTACTAAGCGACGGAGCCCATGTTACGTAGTGAAATTAATGCTGAATATTTCAGTAATTTTACAAAATCAACTCGTTTATAGTTTTACCCTACTGTTTGCATATATGCACATCTCAAGCAGCTATTATTTCTAGATTTTCAAAATTTAATAGCTACGAAAACTAGTTCAAGTATCATAACAACGAGGCTCCGACGAGAATCGAACTCATGATCCCCTGATTACGAGACAGGCGCTTTAACCACTAAGCCACGGAGCCCTTGCTTCGAGCGATATGAAAGCTGAATATTTTAGTAATTTTACAAAACCAACTCTATTTTAGTTTTACCCTATTTTTTGCATATATGCACATCTCAAGCAACTATTATTTCTAGATTTTCAAAATTTAACAGCTACGAAAACTAGAGTAGTAGGGACTACCTAGATATGCAGACATCCAAGATGGCCGCCACCCCAAGATGGCCGCCCTCTCCTCATCCACCAAACTTGCAAACAAAGATTAAGCTAAGCTCCTACCTGACCAACCCTACCTTCCAGCATGCTATGACTCTTTAGAGGGGTTTTACCCATTTTTCCCCCAAAACAAGCTCGGCTTAACCCTCGGAGGCTGTAGTTCTTTTAATAAACCAGTCTAGTTATTTTGTAAGATTCTCGTTTGAATTTCCCACCATAAACCTTTAAAGTATGTCTGAGAAACAAAGACAAATATATAAATAAAGATTTTTTAATAACAAATACCAAATAATATATACAATAAAATAGAGAATAACAAGAATATAAATAGAGAATAACAAGAATATAAATATAAACAAAGATTAAATTAAAACCAGAAATATTTACCGCTACTTTTACCGCTAATGAAAACCAGTCTTTAAATCGAAATTTTGAAGGTAATTGTTTTTATCTCTGGCGTAAAAAGCATCTTGCTCAAAGTGACATTTTGATTTTCAAAACTTGATATTTTAGTCGAAAGCTTAACTGAAAGCCGCTCTTTAAATCGTAATTAGCGCCGCGTTTTATTAACAATTTCACGACATCAACGCGGCATTCACTCTAGTGGGGCGTCGGCCACTAGCTTTTTTCAGGCACTCTGGTGGTACATGCCTCCATTGATTCATGATGATCTTGGCATTTCGGCTCCGAATCCTATCCACGTTGATCGAGCGAACAGCTGTTAAGTTTGAGAAGGACATCGAAGTCAAGGCCTCACTGAAGAGAACGTGCTCCATTTGGTGCAGGGTACGCAGAACCTTATGCGGTAGTAGGGCTTGTGGGCTTGTACGGACCGATAAAATTCTTCGTTGACCCTTTACCTCCCGAAGGAAGTTACATCCGAGCCACTGCGAGGCTTGGTCTTCTTGTTCTGGTCTGGTTGTTTGAGCCAGAACTTCTCCTTCATTGCAGCGTCAGCCCGACCTTGCGAATGAAATCGAACCACAACCAAAAGGCTTTGCTCGTGCATTCTTATGGCTGAGCCGACTTCACACAAATTTTACGCAACTTTCAAGAGACCAATGGAAAACACGTCAAATTAAGTCTTGCCGCGGAAGAAGTAGCAGGACTTAACTTAAACTCGATTTTCCTTCATTGCAATAGTCCGTTGTATGGACGCATATCACACTGCAATGAAGGGCGATTCATGAACCTCCTCAACATCATCCGTGACCAAATTTTCCGGATTTCTGACGTAAATCTCTTGCATTTGGTCACGAACTATGGCCGACGTTGAGTGGTGGGACGCGAAAAAAAAATGCGACTTCACACAAATTTACGCAGCTTTTCGGTGCAATCAAATGTGGCAAAGCAGGGATTGTACTGAAAAGCTACGTAAATCTAGCCCATGAATCGAAATTGGTCCCTTTTCAGGCAATGCCCGAGAAGAGACAGTTGGCATAATCGAAATTGGTCCCTTTTCCGTTGGAAAATTGAGTTTGGTCTTTACTCACCCAACAAAAGCGGCACGAGTTAAAGCAAGACATCTTTAGTTGGACTTTTAAGAGCATAGCTGAGCAAGTGATAACTTTCTCCGCGAAACACAGAGCTTATATACTAAATGACCGAGAGCAGATTTAATATTAAACAATTTCTCTAGATAAAAAAATTATTTTTTACCGACCACACCCTGTCGACCACACCCTGAAACGTACTATTAAAGCCCAACGTCTTATATAATAACCGCTTGAAAACAGGTTGAAACCGGCTCAATCTAACCAGGGCGTTGTCTTTTTTATCGGAATCGGGTAAGGTCAATTACCTAGCTACGTAGATTTTTTCAAGGGTAACGACTTTAAAAGTTTAAGAATTTTTTAAAGTTTTTTTGATGAAGATAAACGGCGTGTATTTTAAGATCGTCCATAGCTCAGTGGTTAAAGGCAGGGTCTACTAATGTAATACCTAAAAAGGTGGCGAGTTCAAATCCCGGCCAGTCTACCGAGCTATGGCCGATCTTTTTATGAAATTTATGTATAAAATAAGGTTTGTTTAAGAAGTTGGGGTTAGTTGATAAACAGGCGTTAGTCATGAATGACGACTTCTTTTTAACTTTAGCGTCTAATACGTGTTTAGATATATACCCAAACAATACCCAATCAAGTTTTAAAAATTATTTGCATCAACCTCTTAACTTGAGTAGCGATTATGAAGTTGGGTTGGCAGAAATCATATTTCCAAATCATTGGGTGAATATAAGCGAAGAGTTTAACAAGTTTGAAATTCAGGTTGTAAGTGACCCAAACCATGGCAACGATGCAGCTGTTAGAGAGCCTGTTGAATATCAAAAAATAGAGATACCTGTCAATCGTTATACCAAGACCAAAGAGTACGAACTACCCCAAAATTTTGTCGAGCTGTTAAATGATGATGTAAACAGTCATCCGTATTTAAAAGGCAAATTATCTTTTAAATTAGTCAATAAATATAAGGACGGGGCCCTGGGAAAACAGTTAGATACAAACTTTCCCGTTTACCTGCAAGTTTTAGGAGAGGAGAACATACGGTTCAAAATACCAGCTGATTCCCCCTTGACCACGCTATTTGAATTTAAAGAGAATAATTACGAAGATGTTCCATATATATCCAAATATCCTGTATCAAAGCATGCTAAAAATATAAGTTTAAATTACACTAATAATTACGTGGAAATCGAAATTGATAATGTTGGAGATAGTTTTAAAAAAAAATTTGACTACAAGTACATTCCTAAAGCTGCCATTAAACGTAAAACAAGCCACGAGGTTCCGTCGATAAGAAAAAAGCCCCAGCCAGAATATAGACCTGTACCGCCATCTATACCTATTTTACCGCGAACTACGCCTTTTCTTCCGATACCTATTGCTACGACTGAACCCGTAGTATTTGTACAACCACAGCCACCCAAAATAACCCCTCCTCCAAAACGAAAACCTTCACCACCACCCAAAATAACCCCTCCTCCAAAACGAAAACCTTCACCACCACCCAAAATAACCCCTCCTCCAAAACGAAAACCTTCACCACCACCCAAAATAACCCCTCCTCCACCACCCCCGAGACGCTCCTCTCCTCCACCACCCCCGAAACCTCCCTCTCCTCCACCGGCACCAGCACCACCAGCCCCGAAACAAACCCTACCACCGCCCCCGAAAACCTCTTCTCCGCCACCACCCCCAAAACCTCCCTCTCCTCCACCGGCACCAGCACCACCAGCCCCGAAACAAACCCTACCACCACCCCCGAGACGCTCCTCTCCTCCACCACCCCCGAAACCTCCCTCTCCTCCACCGGCACCAGCACCACCAGCCCCGAAACAAACCCTACCACCGCCCCCGAAAACCTCTTCGCCGCCACCACCCCCAAAACCTCCCTCTCCTCCACCGGCACCAGCACCACCAGCCCCGAAACAAACCCTACCACCGCCCCCGAAAGCCTCTTCTCCGCCACCACCCCCAAAACCCTCCACTCCACCACCGCCCCCACGCTCAAGACCCCTCGCCCCCTTTGAACCATTAACACCCACACCTTCGCCCACACCCCCCTCATCTCCAGAGCTACCCGTATTACCGACTCCCTCCCCACCACCGGTTGATGAAAAACCCTTGTTTCCGCAGCCGGTTGATCCGCCGAAAAAAAAGCCTGAACCAATTATTCCCGAAGAGCCTAAGCCTATTAACCCTGAAGATTATGACAATTACACAGTATTGTTCTTACCTCAAACTTTTAAAGCCAGTAAAACGCCAGAGAAAAACGCCGAAGGGCTTTATCGAGCCGTAGCCAACACTTTAGAAAAATTAGTATTTAAAAAAATTCAAGTAACATACCACACAGTAGATAATTGGGGGTATGCTATCGTGTATAATTTCAAAACACCAGAATGGGTGGAAATTAAATTTTCTCCCCAAGTAGCTAAATTGCTTGGCGCTGACCCCGATAGATATTACTCCGGAAAACACCAACTAGGACCCTTGAGCATGACGTTAGAAGAATATACTATAGACAAAGACAATGCATACATAGAATATCGAGTCAATAGAACCATAAAGCGCTATACCCCCTGGGAAGAACCCTGGCTTTATTTCTTTTTTAAAGTGTCAGGCGAGTTTAGATCGACAGATGATTATAAGATTTATGAAGAAATTGCCGAAAACCTCCAAATAACTGCGCGCAATTTTGACCCTTTAAGATTACATCAGGCCGAATTTAGCGTTATTAAGCAAGGAGCGGAGCATTATTTTAGAATCCATTGTCCGGCAAAAATTGAAATGCTCTTCCCAAAGGAATTGCGTGATATATTAAATTTAGAAGCTGAATACGTTGGTGGGACGTTTCTATCCACTAAACCTTTAGAGCGTAATTTTACGCATTTCAAAACAACTAATGACACATTTGTAAATTATCGCGTTCATGACTCACTAATGCATCTATTTACTAAGACTAGTGTCGCAAAAATCAAAATACCCGCGGGCGATTATATTTGCGATTTTACGGCAAGCGGGGCCGTAATTCCCTTCTCTTTACATTTAAAAATCATAAACCAGTTATTGGGGGTTCAAGAATATATGCCTCGCCAGTATTTTAAAATGTACATTCTCAAAAATGCTCTGGAAGATAGATTTTATGTTCGTATCGAAATAGAGCCAGGTGTTCGCGTCTCGGTAGCTGGACCAATGGCCAAGTTATTTAACATTCCCGAAGAGGGAGAATTTTTTCAACACAGTCATTCGGGAGTGGCTCTGGTAAATCCTCGATTAAGAATAATGACCCTGACAGCGGATAATAATTTTTGGACTAGCGAATACGATGTGGATAGATTTCCAGAAGACCCAAATATGGCTGACCAGCCGTCCCTACCCGGATATCAACAGGATAACCCTCAAGGCAAACGAGTTGACAATTTTGCATGTGAAATTCCTCCCGGGGTTTATTATCATATTAGCGATGTTTTAAGTGCTATGGGCGAAGCCATGTCCCCGGCGCATAGGAAAAGTCTAAAATTTACGCAGAATGTAGACGGAACCGTGACGGTTTCAAAACTGAACGATACGGTTTCCATTTTGTTTCCCAAAACAACACCCGGGAGGGGACTGGGACGATTGCTAGGCTTTAGTGCCAATCAATTAGATCGGTATCTTAATAACGAGACTTCGGAGTATCCCGCGGATATCATGAGAGGCGTCGATGCCATGTTTGTCTATACCAATATTATTCGGCAACAGGTAGTAGGTGGTGGTCAAGCTCCTCTGCTACGTTTCATAAAAATGCCGGCTTTTTCGCTGCTAGACGAGGAGAACCAGGAAATATTTAATAATATCGACTTTTATCCAATTTCAACTAGCGATATACAGGAAATTGAAATTGAATTGAAATCCGATTACGGGGAAAATATTCCGTTTAATTTGGGCAAAGTATATATTAAACTGTTTTTTAGGCGTCGACGTCAATAGCCCAGAAGCAATGGTACCTAATAGATACACTCTGTATTTCCAAAGAGGATCCTCCCTTCCGGCTTTACACGCAAACGTTTTCCAATCCGGAGGTCGTTTTAGTGTTGGCGGTATCTTTAATTCTTTATTGCGCAAAATTACACCCTTTATTAGGCCGGCCATTAGTACTTTAGCGTCCGAAGCTGTTGGGTTAACGAGTAGAGTAATTAGCGATGCCCAAAACCCCGGAATATCACCTCGAGAATCGATTAAAAGAAATGTCAAACAATCTATAAATTCCCTACTACATAAAGGCGTGGACCGGTTCGTCAACACTCAAAGCGGGACGGGCCGAAAACGAAAGAGGACTGCTAAAACAAGCCGGAGCAAACGTGTTAAGCGACGCACTAAACGCGATTTTCTAGACTAAACATGTCGACCTACGAAAGTGTTCTTTCCGACTTTGAAGTATTTGAAAAGCCAGTGGTGAATAATAATATTGTTGGGACTAAAACGACTGCTCATTATCCCATTGCCCCACTAACTAATGCTAAATATGTAGAATTTATCATTCCTCCCTCTAACAATTATCATGATTTGACTAAAACTCTTTTGAGAGTAAAATTTCGCGTTTTGCACGAGGACGGCACGGTCGTTCCAGATGCGGAAAAGAAAGTCTCGGTGACAAATTTAATAATTGCCTCGCTATTTTGTCAAGTAGAATTATTTCTCAATGGCGTCGCTGTCCAGCAACCTAATAATATGTACCCATATATGGCCTATTTTAAAATACTTTTAAATTATGGACAAACGGCGGCCAATTCCTGGTTAACTTCTATGTTATATTATTTGGATACCATTATCGAACCGGCGACGGCTTTAGATAACGCCAATATTAACAAAGAAGATAATGGTATTGGTCGTCGCGCTAAACGCGTGGCCCAATCAAAGACGTGCGATGTAATTGGCGAATTATTTTTGGATATGTTCAAAACGCCCAAATTCTTACTAGATAATATCGAGGTGCGAATTAGACTTCATCGAAGCTCCGCGGATTTCGCTATTATTCACAATGAGCAGGGCAAAAAGTATAAGATTGATTTAACGGAATGCACCTTGTTTACGCGCGAAATTGAGGTTAATCCCGAACTGCAACTAGCGCACGCTCAGATGTTAAACTCGGGAATAAACGCTCGCTACGAAGTAAACTCTATTGTTATGAAAAATTTCTTAATAACCACCGGAACGCAAGATTTTATTAGGGACAGCTTGTTTACGGGGCAATTACCCTCGCGAACTGTCGTGGCTTTCGTTACTAATAAAAAATTTGTAGGGGAAGCAACTTCTAACCCCCTGGATCTCCAACACTTCAAACTCGATTTCATGCAATTCTCTTTAAATTCGCAAAATTATCCCGATATCCCCTTTACGCCCAATTTTGACGACGACCAGTACGTTAGATGTTACAATTCTTTATTCGAGGGTCTCGAGATATTAGGTCTTGACCGAGGAAATATTATTTCTTACGATTTATATAAGAAGGGCTTTTTTGCCGTTGTTTTTGATCTGAGTAGAGAGCATCTCGCTTCGTTAGGTCTAAATTCCATGCCCCAGACTGGTAACTTGCGATTATCGTTAAGATTTAGCTCTCCGCTAACCGAAAACGTCACGTGCATTGTCATGGCCGAATTTCCAAACAACCAATTAATAATATCTAAAAACAGAGAAATTATTTATAATCACCCCAACGTATAAAAGACTAAAACTTTATAAATACAATATCAGTCGCGAGCCAAGATGCACCAAGTACACACCGTCACGCCAAAGCTCGATATTTGCGTCATTGAATCTATTGAACCTAA
Source organism: Phalangium opilio (assembly GCF_054372755.1). Classification (NCBI taxonomy): domain Eukaryota; kingdom Metazoa; phylum Arthropoda; class Arachnida; order Opiliones; family Phalangiidae; genus Phalangium; species Phalangium opilio. The sequence goes on along the minus strand of NW_028324161.1, from coordinate 5,640,238 downwards.
AATATTAATTCAAAGATCGGATACGCGTACAAAAACTATATTAAAACCTAACGCCTGGTACGCTTTGTTTCGGTTTCAAAATGAACTCACGTCCTTTTTTGACGGAAAAATACCTCGCTATCATATTTGGTTGCCCGTCAAAGAGCGCATCAAGCTGGAATGCTTCGTCAACTCGAAAGATGAACGTCTAATCGATCTTCGATACTATGAACGAGGCAGTGGCAGTCGTTATTTCCTCAACTTTAGCACCAGCGAAGGATTTAGCCTGAACAAAACAGGATGGCAGACGTTGATCGACTTAAAGCCGTTGATTGACGAGGATCTCAAGGCTAAAGGGATAGCTGTCTGTCGCATGCGCGAATTAATTTTAAACGAGCTCACTACCACCTTGTTTGACGTCACTTCCACTTGCGCCAACGTCGAGTGTCGAAAACAAATATGCCACTCTCAAAGCTGCTCGGAATTTGACACAAATTTCAGCGATCGAGTCGAGCGTAATTTGCACGAAGCGCTGCCTCAACTGGATCGTGAGAAAATTTTGCATCAATTTGAGACCGAACACGGATGGATCGAGGACCAAGAGGATATTTACGCTTATTTTGTCAACAGTTTTGCCGATTTAAAGAATGCCTTGATTTATGGCTATTAAGATAAATGTATTGATATATCGTATTTGTTTAACTGATATTGTTTTTATAAAATACCTTTGCGTGTATTAAATAAAGTTGTTTATTGGGAAACCATTTAGTCGTTATTTATACTTGTCAAGACATGGATGCTAAAATTAGAAAAATTTATTACGACATGGCTAATCCGGCCGCCTATGGGTCGCTAGCCAGATTACAAAAGGCCTTACCGGACGTGCCAAAAGCAAAATTAATCGCCTTTCTCGAGAAACAACCCGCCTACACGAAACATCGATTTCGACGTTTCCGATTCAAAACTAACCAAGTGTACGCCTCAACTATCGATGACGTTTTTCAAGCTGATTTGTTGGATCTACCGAAATTAAAACGTTTTAATAAAAATGTTCGCTATGTTTTGTGCGTCATTGACGTCTTAAGCCGCTACGGATGGACAGTACCTCTTAGAAACAAAACATCTGGCGAGGTCATCGAAGCTTTTAAAAAAATATTTCGAGAGAGGATCCCTTTAAAAATATACACGGACTACGGTGGGGAATTTAGTTCGCGCAACTTTGCCTCCTTCTTGAAACAAAACAATGTGCAAATACATTTTGCCCGGAGTCAGCATAAGGCCAGTCTCGCGGAACGCTTTATTAGAACAATTAAGGAACAAATTGCCCGGGTTATTACGGCCACAGGGAATAAAAATTACGTTAAATATTTACCTTTAATTACTCAAGCCTATAATGAACGGGTTCATTCAACTACTGGAATTGCACCGGTTCATGTTAATATAGATAAGGAATCAATCATTTGGAATAAACTGTACGGGAAATCAAACGGAATTACTCGATACGCACCGAGGCTTAAAGTTGGCGATCACGTGCGTCTCTCTATAGCTAGTAGAGTATTTAGAAAAACCAGCTCGGGAGGCACCTTTACTGACGAAATATTTCGCGTTGTTGACGTCATACCCAGGTCACCACCCGTCTATCGCGTAGCGGATTTAAAGGGGGAGCAAATTTTGGGTGTTTTCTACGGCGCCGAACTACAAAAAGTCTCGTTACCCGAGACGGGTCTTGTCAAGAATAAATTATGAACACTTCGCAAATAAACGCTCTCTTAACTTGCGACAAAAGAACGCGACCATACTATTTAGGATGCTTCCCAGTAAACAGACTCCCAGAACGGCCAAAAAGGTCCAAATTTTGCTTTATATTCAATAATGAAGCAGCTGGAGAGGCTGGAGAACATTGGATAGCGTGCTTTTCTAACAATGACACGGTGGAAATGTTTTGCACTTACGGAAATTCGCCGCGATACTATAAAGTTAATTTAAAACGATACGGGAAACGAGTTGTTTACAATAAACAACAAATTCAACATCCATTCTTTCAACTGTGTGGCGTCCATTGTTGTCTGTACCTAGCACTCCGCTGTAAGGGCGTAGCTAGAAAGACGATATTAGACGCCATCTATGACCAGAATCTTAAACTTAACGACTATGTCGCTTTATTATATTTATCTTTACATTTAAAAAAACATGTACACAGATATTGTTCGCAATAAAACAATTTTTTATTTGTCTAAATATTACATTTTTTTTTATTAATCAATATCGCGCCATTTATTATGCCTCTTTCTCCTCTCGTTAGATGGAACCAGCGGTCCTAAGTTTTGGAGTTCGTCTTTCTTTTTCCGAGGTTTTTTCTTTTTTTTCTTGTTTTTCTGTTTAGCGGAGGCCGTCTCAAACAAGTTTTCCAAGTCCGTTAAATTGTCCCCGTTTTCCTCCGCTAAATTCTCTTGTTCATCGACAATTTCCTCTTGTAAATCGTCGTCACGATTTGCATAACCGACAGCTCCTTCTTCTAGCTCTCTTTTTGGCGTGAAAAATGTGTTTTGCAAATGATTTGCAAGAACTTCGGCTTGCCGTTTCACCATATCTCCAACATAGGTCGGCCCAAATTGTTGGTAAAAATCTTCTGGTGTTGGTGTCCCCGCAGTCGTTTCGCTTTTGAAAACCTTTTGCCGAGGCTCGGCTCGTTTAGGCGTAGTAAAAGAACTGCCCGAAGCGCTTGTTGTCGGTGATGACGTGGCATAGCTCGGCCATGACAATTGTTTTTTTCGCGGGGGCATTTTAGGGGTGACCGGTAATGGCGGCGTGGGGACATTAGACATTGCCTGTGTTACGACCTCAAATTTAGGTAAAGGAATTTGTTTCTCGATACTTAAATATTTCTTAAAAGCGTCTAAATATTTATATAATTTATCGTAGGCATTCAATGGCAATTTTAAAATATCCTCAATCTCTCGGTCCAAAGCAGAGTGCTCTTGGGCAGCTGTTGAAGTTACTGCGCTAGCGGGCACAAGAACCATTTGTTTCATAGTTTAGCAGCTATGGCTTGGACAATCGAAGGCAAGATTGCGGCAAGCAACGTCGTAAGAAAACCACCTGATTGCTGCAACAACAGCTTTTTTTTGCTTTTCTGCGACAAGGTACTTGATCCGAGTTGTCTAATAATTTTCTTGTACTTTGCTAGCTTTTTCTTGCGATCTTTACTCAAATAAATGCCCCCGCCCTTTAAATTCTTACAAATTGTCTGAATGCTCTTTAATTGAGGCGCGCTACTATTGTTTAAGAGGGTTCGCCGTTGTTTACAGCTAGTTTGACGCAAGCTCTGTAAATAAGGGACAAATTTGGCAAACTTGGTCGAGGGACGCGCTACAACGAGTCGGGAGCGTTTTGCTGATCGACGTTTAACGCGTGGGGCCATTATTCAAATGACAATTAAATTTAATCGACATAGACATACATAGGTGATTCGTGAGGTAGAACTCGCGACCTTAATCGTAAATTTTCCGGAGTTTCTTGTTTTAAATCAATTAACAAATAGCTATAGGGTTCTCTAGTGGCTAGTCTGTACGCCTCCGTAATACGCTTCGGGTTATCTGGACTTATTTGTTGCGCCAAATATCTAATAGAGGCGACATCTCGAGGATTTTTCATTATTATAAAATAGGAAGAGTTTTGAGAAATTATCCGCGATTGGCTACCCTTGGGAAACAGTTGTTGAGTAATAATAATAACCGTATACCCTAAATGATGCGACGTCACGCACACTAAATCGGCAATATGAGCTTGTTTAAATAATTGGCTAGCTAAGTCGTCTAGTATCAAGTAGGAGTCGCGATTCATTTCCCAAAAGTCCGGATCCGCCGTTGGCAAGCCTTGAATAAATTGAATTCCCGGAATCAATTGTTTCAATTTTTCATAGTTTGGCTGCCAGGCGGCGTAGCAATAAATAACCTTTTTATGCGGTGGGTCAAACATAAGCTGATGATTTTGCAATAAGTTACTTAAAAGAAAACTTTTCCCCGCTTGCGTTGGCCCCACGATTAGAAACTGGGCGGGTGTTTGGAACTTTAAAGAATGCGAGACTGACTCGGTTGGATTCATCTTGATTAATAAACATTTTTATTTTAATTGACAGTTTATATATATAATCAAAAATACAATTAACCCAAAACCCAAAGACCCTTAATAAACACAAATTAAAAAATATTTAAACAATATAAACGAAACCCTTTTACCCAAAAAAAAAAAAATCCCCTATGAAGTAATTGTTTTTTTAAAAAGTTTCTCTTCTAATTCCAGACAACGCTGGCGGAAGCGTTGCACGTTGAGGAGGTTAAAGTTGACGCGAGACTCGGAGGGTAGTTGGTACACACGCACTACAGAAGAAAACACGACGGATTTATGCGCACGCGCACTTTTTCGGTTCCCGACCGCTCGTTGTTGATGGCTGGGCATGTTTGGATTAGAGGCTCGCAAACATCCTCGCCCTCGCTGGTCGGGAATTCGGGAAACCCCTGACGCAGTGGTTTGTTGTTGCACGGTTTTTTGGAAACCATCGGACACGATGGGCTGTGTTTCCGATGTTCCCTCGATGGATGGTCCGTGCAACGCCACTGGTACAAGGCGATGCCGCAAAAGGCGCAGCGCGTCGTCTGTGTTTCTACATCTGCAAGATAGAAACCGTCTTTGGCCAGGGCTTCGATGGGAACGCAAGATTCCCACAAGCCCTCAAAAGTATGTCTTCGCCTAGCCTCGTAATTCATGCGAGAGAGATTTTGAAGCGGGTGTTGCCTCTTTGAAACCGTAGGGTCGACTGGTTGTCAAATCGGCGTTCAACAATCTCTTATTCGAGGTTTGGCGAAATCTTTTGGTAATTTTAACGGCCTCTAGCTGCAGCTTGTATTTATCCCGTTTAAAATTAAAAGGGACATTGACTGTAACTTCCTTTTCCGGATTCATCGCTACACTTTCAAAGGTTTCAAAGTCAAGTTTTTCAAGATTTTCTCGATTTAACGTCAACCCTTTAATTTTCTTGACTTCTTTTCCTTTGCTAGTGCGAAACGAGTAACTTTTGGCACCGGTACTACAAAAGGAAGTTATATAATCACCGCCGAGTTCATCCGCCCAGCAACCAATATGATTGCCAGTTGGAATGTCAAACTTTCCCGGTAGATGGCGGTAGATTATCGAGTCGGTGTCACAATACAAGGCTGCGCGGTCTAATTGAAGCAGCATCTTGTTCAATTCGAGTCGCCCGTAGCACGAGACGAAGCTCCCCACAATGGCCGACCCCAGTTTGTAGTCCGAAACGTAATCGCTTTTGGCTTTGTACGATAAGAGAGCGATCGACTCCGTAACTGGCCGTAAGTCGACTAATTCCAGAGTGTAATCGCTCGCGTATCGTATCAATTCGTAATAATTGTTGATAAAGATGCTGCGAATCTTTCCCGTATTCAGAGCCATGCGACCCCAAAGAGAATTTAAATTAATTTTAGCGATATTACGCAGTGAAGGATTTGATTGAATATCCGCCACGGTCAGAGAAAGCTTTTCATTCTTGTTTATATCAGCGATATACGCCTCTTTTTGCAGAGGCGTTTGAGCGTGAGCGGGAAATCCGGAATTCTTTACTTTTAGGGCGATAAAATCAGTCATGTACTGGGCAAAGAAATATTCCGTTTTTGGATAATGGTACACCTCGAATATATCGAGGAGTTTATAACCATGTTCCATAGCGGCATAGACTTCAACCGTTGGCCAGACTGATTCGAAAGCCCTTTCGTTGACAGTGTGATCGCAGATTTCCGCTCGCAATTCTAGACACGTGCGACAGAGGGCGTAGGCTAATTTACCACCGCTGCGGAAGGGAATTAAGGGGATGTGGAGATCTTGAGGGGGAAGCAGACGACAACTCATAACGCCAAAATACCACCCTGGCGATTTGTCAAAATCTCTGCTATAGATTATGGGGTGGCCGCTAGGGTACGGACAATCGCGACAAACTTTCGGGTACAAAGAAATAATATCCTTGTAGAAAATTTTCTCCTCACCTTGCACGTGGCAGTTAAGAACAAAATTTTCCGTCCGTCCCCCATAGAGAGCGCTACGGGCTGATATTTGAGGTCGAAAAGTTAAACTTTTGCAGAAAGCCTTTGCTTCGGCGTTTTCTTTTAAAAGCTTAGCAAATTGACACTCAAAGATCGAGGTATATTCATACCCGACCATCTTCTCTTTAATAAACAGCTCTCTATCTAGGGTCCGCTCGTACAGAAATCTGTTGCTGGCTTTGAGTTGGGTATTGTAGGCATTAAGTTTTTGGCATGGACAACCGTGAAAGTAGCAACCGTGGAAATCGTAGATTTTGGGAGGAGTTTCGCTATAGCCGTCGACTAAATAGCGACCCACGCGGTACTCCCCCCCGTAGCTTAAAGCAGTGCGCAATTTTATATTTTCAGTTTTCTCCACCCAAGCGAGATATTTTAAGCTAATTTGACTGTGATTAAATTTTGCGTTATAGCCGTTAGAAGGAACAATACCCATGCTGTAAGGTTTATAGTAATTGTTAAGATAAATAGTGGTTAGAGCACCCGCCAAAGTAATATTTTTTAAGCAAAAAGGGTCTAATTTGGTTAGATCTACGTAAATTTTTCTAAAAGCTTCGACGCCTTGTCTTAGGACTTTGACGTCTTGAATGCAATATTTAATAAGCTCCTCTTTGATGTTGTAAATAGATCCTTCCATTGACGCGTACCAAGTTTGAAAATCTCGATAATCATTGGCTTTCATTTGAGCTACGTTAAAGTACGAAGCTTCAGGGATGACGCCAATGTAATTAAGATTTTCTTCGGTATGAAAATCAAATGGAAAGAATCCTTTCGCCACATCGCCGAGGCTAAACATGCTAGTGAAATTACGCAGAGGTTGACTAATGTAATTAAAGCTATCGAGGAATCTAATTTGCGGTCCCTCGAGATGAATCATGAGAATTTTACTGCCGTCAAAAATAACGGCAGGGGTGACGTGTCTATGGACTAAAGCGTTAAGAATTAAGAAGTTATCAAAAGCTTTCGCGTAATGAGCTACGACTTGAGTGTTAGTAAAGCGCGGTTGGTACGTTTTACGTTTCTGTCCAGTCAAAACTACCTGCTCTACGCTAAATAAATAATTTAAAAATTGCTCGACGCAATTAGCGCCGTAAAAAATTTTAGTTTCAAAGCCAGCTTCAGTCTCTACGTCGCAAACTAATAAAATGGGGACGTGGATATTATTTCTAAGAATAGTCTCAATGTCGTAATAAATAAACCGTGAGGCTTTCATTTTGGTTTCCAAAGGCATAACAAAATGTTCACCTGGCGGATGGACTATTTTACATTGAGAGCATTCGGGATTGCAGTCGTGGTCGTCACCCATCAGTCGCCCACATTCTAAACATCGTTTTTGGCTCGCGCAGGTGCCATTAAGTAAATGAGTTTCGTAGCAGGGGCCCGGGAAAAAGTAGCGGTGGCATTCATCGCAACGTTTTAAAACATCCTCGTTGGTTAAATGAAAAGCTTCTCCTTGACACCGAAAACATATATAGGGTTTTGTATCCTCGGGGCATTTATGCTCTTTTAGCAATTCACGTTTGTAAAACGATCTCAAGCATAAATCGCAAGAGGTAACACCGCCCATCATGCCATGCCAAGTTTTCGCGGGGTGGATATGGTCGCCAATTTTTAATAAATAGATAAATTTAGGAGCTTGGGGTCCTTTGAAAAATATGGTAAAATTATTCGCAGCATCAACGATTACGATTCGATAATGGGGAGCTAAATAATTTTGAAATTTTTGAATATCTTCTAGAGTAACAAAACCTTCGGGGACTCCCGCTTTTCTGTGCAAGATTTTCGCAATATTACCTTGAAGAGTGCTATTGCGTCTCAGTTTGTTAAAATTGTCCTGGTTAAAGGGCGGACCTTGCTTATTTTGTTGATAAAAGTTGCGATCGGCCATCTCTTTACCCAGAACTAAACTTCGAGCAAAACAGAGATTATCATTATTCTCCATAAAAATAAATTGGTTATTTTGTTTAACGAAATAATCCAAATTAACCAAAGTTCTATTTTTTATAGATTTATAATAAGTTCCTATATTTGCATCGAGGTTTAGAAAAATTATATCAAACTGAAAATCTTCGCCATTAAAGACAAAGTCCCGACTAGATTGCGTTACTCTATAGATGGTGCGCATAATTCGCTTACTGGTGAATTTGTCAATTTTTATAAATTTAATATTAACAGGGGTCGTCAATCCGGGGGAGCTTAAAACAAATCGAACCCGATTATACCCGGGATTCTCGGTTACTAATTTGCGTATAACTTCGTCGAGAATTTTTCGAAAAATTCGAAAAAAATCTCGCGTTGGAATGTCTTCCAGATTTTTGAAAGCTATACGCAAATCGATTTGTTTACAATGCCACTTGCGACTCGTTTTGTCAATCTGTCGCTCAATTGTGTAGTACCGGTTTACCTGTGCGTGTTCCTCTCCGCCACTACCCTCCGAGTCACTCCCGCTGCTGCCGCTGCTCGAACTCATTTTTTGAATCTCTATCAGAAATAAAAAAAAATTGGAACAAAATTTTTGGTTTGTAAATTTATTGTTAATAAGATACTTACTTTGCTTGGCGGCTGCTGAGCGGCTTCTGCGTCGTTCTTCACGTCGTCCACCAAGCGATGGAAAGCGTTTAGAAGTTTGACGGCGTCTTTGTTTTTAGCGTCAACGACTCTTTTTAGCCGCTTATGTCTACACTCCCACAGTTTGTCCGCCTGGGCGTCTTTTATGTCTTTAAATTTATATATACTGATATCTATGTAGAAATCCCCTTTTCGCGGGGGGATTTTAGTTTCAAAATATTGCCCGTCGCTTCTCAAGCGATAGGACCCCTCAACCCCGTTGACGCCGACAACGTGTTTCTGCAACACGTCCTGGACAAACTCCTCGTCGTCAGAATCGAGGAGGATCTCAACGGGGTCGGGTTTTACAAATTGACTCAGCGTTCGTTGACCGTTGCTGGATCCTTGTCGATTATTAGGAGAAGAAGGTGGAGATTCAAACATAGATTGAGACTCTTGGTACTTGTTCATGGCTGGATCGATTGTGAGAATCCAATACCCATGCTCAAGCTTTTATACCCAAAATCTCAGGGCCATTTTTTTTAGAATACAGGCTTAGACATGGTTTTTTTTATTAAGAATTTAAAAAATATAATTATGTCTGATACGCTATTTTTAATTTGACCTAAAAACATTTTTTTATTGTGGAGTTGGTACTAAAGATTATAGAAGACATTAGGATATCTATCTATATAAAAAATACCTCTATAGTTTAATATTAATATACATTTATTTAGATTTAAATCATGTCAAAAAAACAATTTCCGTCCCTCCCAAAGTAATTAGTTTTAACCTTCACTAATAAATTGTTTTTCTTATATAAAGCGATCTCGTGAGAATTATTCAAATTATTCGAAACACGCCTAAACAAGCTTTTGCATACGAATAATATTTGTCCCCTTAGGCATTTATCAAAGTAACTTCTTTTTAACCTTCGCTAAAGGGTTTTTTATATAACACGATCTCGTTTGAATTATTTAAAACACACCTAGACAACTTTTTTGCATACGAAAAAAAACTTAGACCTCGGAGAGATTTTGTAATTTTATACCTATATATCTAATTAACTTTTTGGCTATTTATTAAATTTTAAAAATCTTGAAAGTATTGGCTAGACACTATTAGATTTGACCTCGCTAATTTTGTATATAAGCCCCGTGTTTCAAAATGAAAGTTATCAGTTGTTTAACTTCTGTTTCTGAAACACCAGTCCCAAAAACTTTAAGATGTCTTTCTCTACCGCTCCTCGTTTGCCCTGCCTGCCCGTGATTAAAATCCATCCGGCAGCGCTTACTCCCCGTCGTGCCACCCCCCAGTCGGCCGGACTGGACTTATATTGTCCAGTGGATACCGTAATCGACCCTCACGGTATCAAAATCGTGTCGACTGGGTTAGGCGTGATGCTGCCCGAGAACAGCTACGGCCGCCTTGTTGGCCGTAGCAGCTTAACAGCCCAAGGGCTGTTTGTCGCCGAGGGGACGATAGGTATGTTTATTAGTTATTTTATAGTGCTTAAAAGTATAATAATTCTTAACAATAATAGACGCCGACTATCGGGGACCCATAAAAGTCGTCATAGCCAACGTCGGGGACACCGCCTACAATATTCGGCGGGGCAATAGGCTTGCCCAATTGATAGTGACCCCGGTTATATTGCTAAGACCGGTGGAAACGGCGGTAAATATTTTCAAGTTTTTAATTTAGGTTTCAGCACGTAACACATTTTTATGTTGTTTCTAGACTTTGACCCCGACGGCACGCGGCAGTGGGGGGTTTGGGTCGACCGGTGTTTAATCTTTTTAAATGGTGGTGGGTTTTTCATATAAATATTTGTTATTGTATATATTATATTGTTTGTTATTAAAAAATCTTTATTTCTATATTTGTTATTCTTGTCAGACTTATAATTATAGGCTTATTTTCTAACTCCACCTTAATTAACCTATCCAATGATATTATCTCTTTACTTACGCTCCGCCTAATGTGACAAATAGGATCCAATTAAAACTGCCTCTTACCTCTCTAGTTTGTTACATATAGCACGTACTAGCAATTTAAATATCATTTGCTATCATAGCCCTCGCAATATGTTGTGCCTCATTTTCTTTTTTGTTTACGGGTTAATAGTCAACGTTTTGTTAACTCTTTACGAAATTGAACGGCGAAACAGAAAACAATTAGAAAATAAGCCCAAACGTCCCTCCGCCGATTGCACTTCCGAGTCAAATAACGATACAGGGTCAACGTGAAAAATGAACTCTTTAAAACATGTTTGTTTATCCTTGTTGGTTGTTGATTATTTTGTAATATATATTCTGTATTTATTTATCACCCATATCTGTACATCTTATAAAAAGTAAATATTTGATGTCTTAAAATCTGTGTTTTTATTAACTTTAGGCTTACAGAGAAAAAAGGGTAACACCCAATGTTAGCAAGCCAGGGATGACGTCAAGGTTGACTATAGTTTTAGTTTTAGTTTAAGTTAAGAAGATGATGTCATGGGAGGGATGAAACTAACAGCTCGGGCTAGTCTAGACTTGTCTGAAAAGTTTGGTTTGAGTCTGGTGGATGGGGAGAGGGCGGCCATCTTGGGGTGGCGGCCATCTTGGATGTCTGCATATCTAGGTAGTCCCTACTACTAACTAGTTCAAGTATCATAACAACGAGGCTCCGACGATAATCGAACTCATGATCTCCTGTTTACTAGACAGGCGCTTTAACCACTAAGCCACGGAGCCCATGTTACGTAGTGAAATTAATGCTGAATATTTCAGTAATTTTACAAAATCAACTCGTTTGTAGTTTTACCCTATAGATTGCATATATGCACATCTCAATCAACTATTATTTTTAGTTTTTCTAAAATAAATAGCTACGAAAACTAGTTCATGTATCATAACAACGAGGCTCAGACGAGAATCGAACTCATGATCTCCTGTTTACTAGGCAGGCGCTTTAACCACTAAGCCACGGAACCCTGGTTGTGAAGAGAGATTATTGCGGAATATTTCAGTAATTTTACAAAATCAACTCGTTTATAGTTTTACCCTACACTGTAAAAAAAATGGGATTTTGACGTGATGTATTTGTACCTTAAGAGGTATTTTCTTTAAAAAAAACACCTTAAGGTGCTTATTCCAACCCTAAGGGGTGCTTAAACAAGCCTATCGTTGTCATCGAGGTGCCTTTTTGCACCATTTGCATATTTTTGGGTTTTTGAGGGTATTTATTTGTACCGCCAATGGAATTATTTTCGTTAAACGTAATCGGCGCATGCGCCAACGTGAAATAAAATCGCGGCTTCGCGCAGGTCACGAGATTAGCGAGATAAATATTCAAACTAGGCCTAACGCCGGTTTAGTAGTTTTGCCGACGGAGATAACTGGGCGTAACAAGATGAAAGGAGGTAATAATTATCTTTAACTATGGGGCGCCAAACCGGACAAAATTCGTACATATTAGTGATATATATCAGTCGAACTCTGATATATATTAGTTGAAATCTGATATATATTAGTCGAAAAGTGATATATTTTAGTCGAAAAGTGATATATTTTAGTCGAAAAGTGATATATTTTAGTCGAAAAGTGATGTATATTAGACGAAAAGTGATATATATATATATTAGTCGAAATCTGATATATATTAGTCGAAATCTGATATATATTAGTCGAAATCTGATATATATTAGTCGAAATCTGATATATATTAGTCGAAATCTGATATATATTAGTCGAAATCTGATATATATTAGTCGAAACCTGATATATATTAGTCGAAACCTGATATATATTAGTCGAAACCTGATATATATTAGTCGAAACCTGATATATATTAGTCGAAATCTGATATATATTAGTCGAAATCTGATATATATTAGTCGAAATCTGATATATATTAGTCGAAATCTGATATATATTAGTCGAAATCTGATATATATTAGTCGAAATCTGATATATATTAGTCGAAATCTGATATATATTAGTCGAAATCTGATATATATTAGTCGAAATCTGATATATATTAGTCGAAATCTGATATATATTAGTCGAAATCTGATATATATTAGTCGAAATCTGATATATATTAGTCGAAATCTGATATATATTAGTCGAAATCTGATATATATTATTGTTTGGAGGATTAGCAAAAACTAATGCACTGTGCATGAAACATTGCACAGTGATAAATAAGGGTATTTCTAATTAATTCAAGATTAGAGCCCACCTCAAACTCATCTGTGACATTTGTGACAAGCTTTTAAAAGTCCCCTAACGACATATACTGTATATTTGAATTCTGAAATTTATGAAGTTCCCTAAACTTCGTTGCAGAGCGAAAGGCGGACGGTCCAGTCGGGACTCGCTAGCGATAACATACGCAATTTATGCAGTCTTAAAGGATATTATATGTTTTTAAAACAATGGAACTGATTAAAATATAGAGAACGTACACAATTTTGGTTTTAACACTTAAAATAGACAACGTTAAATGCAATTTAAGAAGCGCTATTTGAATATTTTTCTTTTTAATTTATTGCGTTCTTAAAATTATTTTACACACCCTCCAAATTTTCAAAGTGCGGTGCAAGGTAAATTTGCTTTTACACATTTGCATTTACCATGTCAACCTTTTAGGCACCCACATTTAACTATTTCCCGACAAGCTTCTGCCGCTGGTGGCATTGTCAACCATTTTGGTTGCCATTCTACCGTACTATGAAGTTGTGCCAGTTTAGTCCGGCTGCTTTACCAATGTTCATACGTAATTACAAATCTCTTTATAGTTGGTAGAAATTCTTTAACGACTATTTTAGAAGGACTTCTGAATTTGGTTTGTAAAGCATGAGTTAGTTCATAGAATGCTTTGCAAGTTGACCATGCGGTTTTCTCTCCTTTTGCGTTAAAATGTGATGGGGAATGAGAGAGAGAGAGAGGATGACTGGCACCGCGTAGTTACAACCATAGATATAGTAAAACTATAAAGGGTCTAGATCCACTTCGCTGGCTTAGGCTTAACGAAAAAACGCGGAAGGGGCAACGAGCAGACAGCCACTATTTTCTGGGGGTAGCCGTATAAAACGCCATCTATCGGGAACTTTCGAAACTAAATTAAGGGATGAGCTTAGAGTAGTGGCACTCTATGTTAACCGCCTATAGGGCATAATAAGTCAAACCCTCGGAGATGCCATTACTCCATTTTATACGAGCTAAGAGCAGAAAAACGTATTTTATAAATTTTACACCTGTAAAATCTTTTAAAAAAACACTTGGAACTTGTATTTCTACTTACTTTCGAGGAAATACCACCGTTTTCTGAAGGTAAGAGTCTTTTTTTATACATTTATTAGTAATAAAAACATTTAAGGCGAGCTAAGCCTTGGTCTTGTAAAACACGGCAGATTACGCTCTCTTTTCTCTATGTGCAAATCTACATTATGGCCATGACCAAGGCTTAGCTCGCCTTAAATGTTTTTATTACTAATAAATGTATAAAAAAAGACTTACCTTCAGAAAACGGTGGTATTTCCTCGAAAGTAAGTAGAAATACAAGTTCCAAGTGTTTTATAAAAGGTTTTTCTGCTCTTAGCTCGTATAAAATGGAGTAATGGCATCTCCGAAGGTTTGACTTATTATGCCCTATAGGGGGTTAACATAGAGTGCCACTACTCATCCCTTAATTTAGTTTCGAAAGTTCCCGATAGATGGCGTTTTATACGGCTACCCCCAGAAAATAGCGGCTGTCTGCTCGTTGCCCCTTCGGCGTCGACCTCCCATTGAATTGTGTATCTACCCTTTTAATATATCTATGGTTACAACACATGCTTCGAGTGACTTTTGGGGGCGGACATTGGTAAAACAGCCGTATTTATCGGACGCGTCTAACTTCGGAATGACCAAACTTGTACAACCTGATAGTACCATAGAATGGCAACCAATATGGCTGACAATGCCGCCAGCGGCAGAAACTTGTCGCGAAATGGTTAAAAGTGGGTGCCTTAAAGGTTTACATGGCAAATGCAAATGTGTCAAAGCAAATTTACCTTGCACCGCACTTCGAAAATGTGGCGGGTGTGAAAAATAATTTTAAGAACACGATAAATTAAAAAGCAATACTATATTCAAATAGAGCTACTAAAAAGTGTTAAAACTAAAATTGTGTGCGTTCTCTATATTTAAATAATTCCATTGCTTTAAAAAATATTATATCCTTTAAGACTGCACAAATTGCGTATGTTTTCGCTTTACAGACGGCCCCCGTGGAAATGCCCTTAGCGAGTCCCGGCTGGACGTATTTCGCTTTGCAACGAAGTTTAGGGAGCTTCATAAATTTCAGAATTCAAATATATGTGTCGTTAGGGGACTTTTGAAAGCTTGTCACAAATGTCACAGGTGAGCTAGAGGTGGACTCTAATCTTGAATTAATTAGAAATGCCTTTATTTATCACTGTGCAATGTTTCATGCTTTCTTCACAAAGTGCATGATTTTCTGCTAATTCTCCAGACTATAATATATATCAGGTTTCGACTAATATATATCAGACTATATATATCTCGACTAATATATATCAGATTTCGACTAATATATATCAGATTTCGACTAATATATATCAGATTTCGACTAATATATATCAGATTTCGACTAATATATATCAGATTTCGACTAATATATATCAGATTTCGACTAATATATATCAGATTTCGACTAATATATATCGATTTCGACTAATATATATCAGATTTCAACTAATATATATTCGATTTCGACTAATATATATCAGATTTCAACTAATATATATCAGATTTCGACTAATATATACCAGTAATTTGGACGAATTTTGTCCGGTTTGGCGCCCCATATTTAACACCTATTTTTTGTGTTTCAAATTAAAATTATTCCGTATTTCAGTCGTCTTTGAGGAAATATTTGAATGCTGATAGAACTTGGATGGAAGTGATTGACAATGAAATTGATTCTTTACTCTGGTAAGCCTTGACTAAGTGTATTTTTAATTCTTAAAAGGCAAAAATTAAACGATTTGTTGTATAAACTACTATAGCAACATTTTGGAAGAGTTGATAACGAACAAGCTAATAAGCAATTATTTGGAAAAGATAGCAATATTTTGGGGTCAAAAACTAGTATATTTTATATTCAGTTGACAACAAAACAGGCATTCATAAATTGAATGTCTTATATCTGTTAGCATTATGAGAATTTGCTTTGGTAGTAATTTGAATTAAACTTAAGTAATACTACTAAAAAGGTAAACTACAGAATCTACTAAACAAAGTTGAAAGTTCCTTCCAAGGAGAAAATAATGGATATCTAAAAAGAGTGCTTTAAAAATGATCACTAGGTTTGACGATAATATTGTGTCGGTTTCAGAAATCAGCATCATTTCACCACCAATATTGAGAAAAATATCGAACTTCCTCTCGGCTGCTCCCATACCTCTATGGCTGCTACTATTGTTCTAGGACCATTAATAAATATGTCGCGGGAAAGGCATCTAGTCTCTTGAAACCAGTGTTGGGCAAATTGGGAATGACTTTGCCCAACCAAGCAGGGTTAAATTCGAGGAAAGAAATACAAATTCGCCAATTTCCCAACCACTGCAGTCAAAACAGTTGTCAGTTACACAGCAGCAACAGTAGAAAAACAAGTTGGGAAAACCAAAATATTACCTCTCCGAGTCAAGACGACTACTTACAAACTTATTTACCCAGATATGGAAATGTTTCTTAAGTTAAAATTTATGAAATATTAAAGCAGTATACAAAGCACGCCATTTAAATAGCTATAGTCCCATATAGCTATTTGTATTAATTCCTCCATGGTTTTTTCGCCAAGCTGAGAACTACGCGTTTTACGTCACGTTATTCAAAGAGCCGACTATTTTCTTTGAAGACCGCGCTAGCTCAGCGCTAAGCACCGTGACGTCAAAATTCAAAAACAGAATCCCGTTATGCAGAACACTGCTAATAGCCCAGGACTTTTAGGGTTTGACCTAGAACATTTGAACATAAAGATGAAAATTGGTACATGTGTTGTTTTTGACCCAACAAAAAATATACTAAAAGTCCCCTGCTGTAGAGCGCGAGCT
The DNA here is from genome assembly GCF_054372755.1 of Phalangium opilio. Lineage (NCBI taxonomy): Eukaryota > Metazoa > Arthropoda > Arachnida > Opiliones > Phalangiidae > Phalangium > Phalangium opilio. Next base: position 5,623,495 of record NW_028324161.1, on the reverse strand, counting down.
TTCGCCGCCATCTTGGAAAATGGCCGCCGGGAATTACAGCTACAATGTATTCCACGTTCTTCTTAAAAAATTATGAAAATTGGTACACATAATGATTGGCCCACATGAACATCATGGAAAAATTTTACAGCTCTGTGTTCAATAGTTTGGTCGCCATATTAGAAAATGGCCGCCGTGAATGCTAGGTACAGTATATTTCACCATGTTGTTGGAAAATTATGAAAATTGATAGGTATTATAATGAGAGCTGTGTGAACCTCATACTAAAATATTGAAGCCATTTGTCAGATAGTTTGGCCGCCATGTTGGAAAATGGCCGCCATCAATGTCATTTAGATACTGTATATGGTTCAAAAATTATAAAAATTGGTAATAATTATGATGAAGACCGTTTAAACATCATACTTGAATATTGAAGACGTGCTACTGTTAGTTTGGGCGCCATCTTCGAAAATGACTTCTGGAAATGCTAAATATATTTCAAATATGTAAATCTTTTTGAAATTCCTATTTTGAATAGATGATTTTTATTAACGTAATAAACAACAAAAAATAGATATCTCGAAGTTGAAATTATCGACGCTATCTTTAAAAATGGCCACACGAAAATTATTGCCCTAAATTCTGAAAGAATGAAAAGTTATTCAAAGCTGTTATTCTCAACATGTTGATTAGAGAATATTCTTTAATATAGAGTTTATATATTCTAGTGTTGTTTAAGATTAGATTTTAGACAAATCTCTAACATTTCATTCATATACATCGTCATACTGAAGATTTTTCATAATAATTGCATGTCAGAACCCTTGATTAGGCGCTACACTTAGCTGGGGGCCTTATCAGCGCCCCTCCCCATCATATTCCAAATTGAACCAGCGGAACCGCCGTCATGGCACACGGGAGCAGCCAGTGGGACCGACAAACGCCACTTGAGCAGGTGACAGAAGCTGGACACCGTCAACGTCAAGCCCAGTCGTAAGGTGGTCGGTGACAGGGAAGGATTAAGGCAGCAGAAGACTCGAGGAGACGGGGGAGTTCTCTCCAAGCACAACAGTGCCATACGGCCCAAACAAATAGTGTATACGCGACCCCTAGAGGGTTGCCAATAGCGGGAGCGAGCCAAGACAACACCTGGGCGTGGGCGAAGCGGCCGGGAAAAACCTTCACGGATTGGGATAAGGAACGCTCTGAACCAAGGGCGAACCCAAGGAACTCCCGAACCGTCACACCGAACTCAGGCCCCCTCCGCAACGACAAGTCCTTTGAGTTAAAAAGGTTAAAAGAACACTTCTTTCATTTACGTGCTGTAACTGGGTTTGGTTATGATAAGGCATGGTTTAAAGTAATGACAGATAATCAACATTTTACTAATTTGTTGGGCTTTTTTAATGACCATATTGCATCTAAGGAAGCCATTGCTGCCGAAGAGAGATTTCTTTTCGCTTTTCTTAGGGTGATAATTGACGCGTCCAAGCTTCAACTATGTAGATATTAGACGTATAATGGAACCCTTGCCACACATACTGTCAAGTCCTCATTTGATCTCGCTAAGTTTCATCCAACAACAGACGCCGCAAAACTGCATTTTTTCCGAGCGTATCTTCAAGTCCAACAATAGCTGGGAAACGATTTAATCCCGAACAGTGAGGATAGGTTCGCGATCGCGAAAGTCGAAGAACCATTCACACCATTCTCCTTCCGGCATCAGATGAACTTATAGCACTCATTATTTGTACCTGCAGTCTGCAGAACATCTTGTATAAAGAACTGTGAATGTAGACAATCTGGATTAGCTTGCTGGGCATTGTGTGGTCATTGTCAAGGTATTAGCCGTAATAAAAAATCTTCAGGATGAGGAGAAATAAGAACGAAATTTTAAAAATGTGTCTTAAATCTAATCCTTAACGACACTAGAATGTATATACCCCATATAAAACAGTTTTTCCTAACCAAAATCCGAGTAATATGGCTTTCCTTTTCTTTTTTCCAGATTTTAGGATAGTAATATTTCAGCGAGTATTTTTGAAGATGGGTCGATAATTTAGACTTGAAAATAGTTATTTTTATAGCATTTTATACGTTCATGAAAATCATTTACACAATAAAAAATATCGAAAAAATTTATATATCGGTAATATATCTGGCATTTCAAGCAGTCATTTTCGAAGATGGCGCCTAAACTATCAGTAGCACGTCTTCAATATTCAAGTATGATGTTTAGATGGTCTTCAAAATAATTATTACCAATTTTCATTATTTTTGAACCATATACTGTATCTAAATGGCATTGATGGCGGCCATTTTCCAACATGGCGGCCAAACTATCTGACTAATGGCTTCAATATTTTTGTATGAGGTTCACACAGCTCTGATTATTATACCTATCAATTTTCATAATTTTCCAACAACATGGTGAAATATACTGTACCTAGCATTCACGGCGACCATTTTCCAATATGGCGGCCAAACTATTGAACACAGGGCTGTAAAATTCTGTCATGATGTTCAAGTTGTTCCAATCATAATGTGTACCAATTTTCATAATTTTTGAAGAAGAACGTGGAATACATTGTAGCTGGGCTGTTATCACTTTTCTTTTATTTTATAAAGGGGTTCGTTTCTTCTTCAAGCACAGTCACAATTATTGAACTGTGTATATCAGTACTTGTTGGGAAGATTTTAGAAGTGTTGGTTGAGTTGCTATTTAGTTGACAACATTATGAAAACTTGATGTGTTTATAACCTTTTGAAAGGAAAATTCTCGGAAATTAAAAAAAAGAGTCAATTTGATTAAATTTACACGATATCCCTCAAAATAATAAATGCTTGATAAAATGATTCAGGAAAATGGAATTGTTGTTGAAAAATCAGGAGATAAGTAATTTTTTATTTCAATTAATTTATAGGAAACTAATCCATTAGCAGTAAAATCAGGTGATTGAATTAAATTCTAAAGAGTAGTAAAATACGGATTGTCTTTAAAATTCAATTGAAAAAAAAAATAATATCCTCGCTTCAGACAACTGGAAAAACTCTTATCGTTTTGTTTTTAAGGCTTGGGCAAACCAAGTCTTTTTTATATAATATCTGTTCCTTCAGCCTTAATTTGTATTAATCTATTATAAAAATAATAATATGCATGTCAAACTTCATTAATTCGATGTTCCAGTAAGATGTTCGTGAGCATATTGGCTCCCTCCAAGTGCCTCTCATTATTTTATGGGAAAGATTAAAATTTTAAATTATTTGGCAGGGGAGTGGTAAATTAATTCCCAATTGGTAGGCAGGTTGTCAATTAATTCACCATAGATAGGCGGGTGGTAACTTATTTTATATAAAAAGGCGGTTGGTGACTCAATTAAGTTTAGTTGACCTTTTTGTATAGATTTAAAAAAAAGTTATATCTAAACCACGCGCACATTTCATTGAAAGTTTGTTATTTAAGAATTTTCCCTTATATATACTAAGATTCTTCATCAAAACTAGACAACGAGCTTTCCAAGACTCGAACCTGCAATGTTTTGCCTCGAATGCAAACGCGTTATCCATTACGCCACAAGCCCGTACTTCGTAACAAAAAAATTATCCAAACATTGTATTTATAGGATTATTTCATTTATGTTGAATAGAAGATCTGTAAAAGTAAACACCGAGCTTGCCAGGACTCGAACCTGCAATCTCCTGCTCCATGGGCAGACGCGTTATTCTATGCGCCACAAACCTGATGAAGGCTGAACGAAATGCTATGAAAACAGTGTAATATATGTCACGGTTTTACTATGATTTATAAATTAATTAAAATAAAATACTTAGAATTAATTGTTCTTAATCAAGCTTCAGAAGTTCAACATTCAATAGTTGCTTGATAATTCAAAAGTGTTCCGAACCTTAACTTCGCAGTAGTTTCTGAGTTATTCGATGGAGTGGACCACCAAAAATCCCATGCTTTTTCTATGGGACGCTAAGCCTAAAATCTGTGAATTATTTCTTTAACATTACGGGAGGGTGTGGGTTCTTATCTAGAAGGGCCTACCGGCCCTCTAGAATTAGAGTTATTATTGTAGATAAGTTAAGTTACCCTCCCAGACCCTTGGCTGTTCCTTCCAAAAAACTGCCGTTAAGGAAACATGATCAACAAATATTGAATGCCACCTCCATAATTTCATTAACAGGATTACAAAGTACTGGTCTATTTGATGCGATCATTAAAAATATTAACAGAAAATTCATACCCCTTTTTCATGGACAAATAAGGTAGAGAGGGCCAAGAATGGGGGAAACTACGAGTCTCGAGATAGGGTATTTTTGACACTCATGAAACTAAAACTTGGCATTTCATTCACCGCTCTATCAGCTTTGTTTGGAAGTAAAGTTCAGACCTCAAATCATTTTAAATTAACTCTTACGCAGTTCCCAAGCTTGTTAAAACCCGTGAAAAAAATGCAAATAAATAATGCATTAAAAATAAATAAAAAAATTTATTTATTATTTATTAAATAATAAATTTTGAAAAACAATTTTATTTAATAAATTTGTAAGGTTCTATCACATTTTAATGAACTTAAAAATATCACTTCAGCCTTATTTGCGCCATTACATTCCGTCCTTTTTATTCCATTTCAAATAATTTGGAATGTAGTAATTAAAATAAGCAAAAAACCTTTTGAAAAAAGTAATTTGTAATCTTGGTAAAAGATTGTTAATAAAGTTTTGGTCTTTTGGCACATCAATAACAAAACAGTCATCTTCCAGTTTAGAATAAATTACATAATGACAACTTTGAAGTCCTAAAAGTGCCAAACTAAGTTGCACTTGCCCATAATACATTTGTTTGGGTTTCAAAGAAAATGTTCCGTCCTTCTTGATTACATAAGGAGTTTTCTTGAGGACTGTTTCTAAGTTTCCTTTTTCACCAATGACTGGACACTTCATTTCGACCAAATTATCGTTGACTAGACCGTCAGGGGAACACCCCAAGAATGGATAAGAAGGGCTGACTTCGAAACCAATCTTCGTTACTTTTAAATTAGACTTTTTTTTCAAGCAACAAGAGTTTTTTTTTTGTTTATAATTCCATACTGTGTGAATTCATTTCCCTTAAAGTTTGACTGAAGAGCTTTTCGAATTTTTTCAGTAGTATCTTTTGGAAAATATGTGTAATACTTGTAGCAATTTTGACAAGAGAGAGAGCAACAGGTACTAAACAAAATGAAAACAGTATTACCAATTTTTATACTAATGTTATGACCAGGGCTTAAGAGTTTACATAACTAACTTGGTTAATATTAGGGTGATTAGGTTTTCAACACTTACCATTTTTGAAAATATTCTCTTCTGAAAATTGTGGTTCATTCATTGCAAGAAATTTCGAGAACTAATTTTCATTTGGCACTGAAATATCAGTTTAAACATCACATACACATTGCCGCTGATGCTGCTACAAGTCTCAGGCCTGCCATTATGGTTTCCCCTAGATCAAGCTTCGTGTTTTCTCCGCACGGTGGCACTAGTGAAACTTTTCGTTCTAGGCGCGGAATCTGGCAGCCCTGAACTAGGGAAATTTTGGTCCAAAAAGGGAAATTTTAAGGGTTAGAAAGGGAAATTTCATTTGTCCCACCTGGCATCACTGCTTTGAATTTCCTTTACTTTGTTCTCTTGCGAACTCTGTGTTTAACGGCTGTGGAAGATTTCTTCTGCTTTTTGTGAATGCTAATTGAAAACTTATTGTTCGAAATAAGTATTTGTTTTGAATTTTGTTACCATAGTTCTCATTTTTTTTATTAGGCCTATTAATTTACCACTAATTATAGTTTATTTTCAGAATTAATTTCAAGTAAGTATTTATTTCAACGGGTAGTTTTGTTTTCTATCATTGTCATATTTTATTATTTGTTAGGCCTATTTACGCGTAAACCAAGATTGTTTTCAGGATATCGAACAAGTTATGAACTAAGTTAGGACATTTTCAACGGTGTGAAATCAAAATTGACCTTGTGCCGTTTTACTCGGCTGTTATACAAATACGAGAGAGTTCAGAAATGGCATCTAATGTGAAAAAAACAGCAGCGGAAAAGATGAGAAGGCTACGTTTGAATCCAGAATTCAGAGAAAGAGAAAAAAATCAAAGACGAGAGAGATATGCGGCAAATAAGAAGCTAGAGAGGCAGTTGGTGTTAGAATCTCCTGCTAGTCAGGGCCCTTCTACCAGTGAAAGCTCTTTAACTCTGCAGAACCCATCAACTAGTCAAAGTTCTTCAACTCTGCAGAACCCATCAACTAGTCAAAGTTCTTCAACTCTGCAGAACCCATCAACTAGTCAAAGTTCTTCAACTCTGCAGAACCCATCAACTAGTCAAAGTTCTTCAACTCTGCCGGACCCATCGACTAGTCAGAGTTCTTCAACTCAGCAGGACCCATCAACTAGTCAGAGTTCTTCAACTCTGCCGGACCCATCGACTAGTCAGAGTTCTTCAACTCTGCCGGACCCATCGACTAGTCAGAGTTCTTTAACTCAGCAGGACCCATCAACTAGTGTGGGCTTTACTTGTCAGGACCCATCAGCTGGTCAGCATCCTTTAGCTTCAGTTGTGGATCAGAAAACTAATAACATGCAAAATTATCTTTTGAAACGGAGACAAAAGCGAGCAGATTCAAATTATGCTCAATCTGAGTTAGAAACGGATAATCTTTCTAGGAAGAAAAGAAGAGGAAATATGGATTATGCTAAGGAGGAAATCCAGAGAGATAATTCTATAAGGCAAATTAGGCGTGAAAATTCTGTGTACCGTGAAGCCGAAAACCAGAGAGATAATTTGTCAAGAATTGAGAGGCGTGAAGTTTCCAGCTATAGAGAAGCTGAAATGCAGAGGGACAATGCTACAAGGCAAAGTAGGCGTGAAGATTCCGTGTATTCTGAAGCCGAAAACCAGAGAGATATTTTGTCAAGAATTGATCGGCGTCAAGATCCCAACTATAGAGAAGCTGAAATGCAGAGGGACAACGCTACAAGGCAGATTAGAAGACTTGATGAAAATTATGCTGAATTCGAGCTTATGACAGAGTATGCTAGGAGAACCGTTAGGAGACAACACTCACAATATTTCGAAAACGCCTATCTGCAAAATATATCATATGGTCCAGATTATAAATGCGAATGCTGTTCTGGACTATTTTTCCGTACTTCTGTTAAAAAAACAGAGTCGGTGAAATACTGGTCAGTTGAAGGAGTACACGAGAGAGTGCTTCCGTCGCATATTTTGTTGTGTGGTTCTTGCCACAGCTACGTTTCTAGAAGGAAAGTACCGCCACTTTCCAGAGAAAACGGCTATTTTTTTCCTGATTTGCCCATGGAGTTGAAAGATCTTACAAAGCTTGAATGTAGAATGATTTCTCCGCGATTACCGTTTATGCAGATACGAAAACTAGGAGTTGATCAGCAAAGAGGCATTCGCGGTAATGTCGTAAATGTACCAGTTTCAATCGACTCTTCTGTTTCAATTCTGCCCAGAGGCCCCACTGACACTCAAGTTATTCAAGTTAAACTCATGAGGAAGAAGGAATATCAACATCACTATATGTTTGAAACAGTTCTTCCCAGAAAAATACTGGATGCGTTAAAGATTCTAATAACAACTCCTTTGTATTTGAAACATGAAGTTACAGTTCCAGATGAAGTGGCTTTGGAATTCAGCGTATCCAATAGTGTAAATTTCGTATCGAATGAGGAAGATATGCCAACTGAAGTAGAGCACACGCCCCCTGTTGGTACAGATCAACTTAATAATTTCGTATCGAATGAGGAAGATATGCCAACTGAAGTGGAGCACACGCCCCCTGTTGGTACAGATCAACCAAGTAATTCTGCTGTAGAACCTCAGCAAGCACCTGACAGCGACCAGGAATGGGACGAAATTGATGAAGAAACAGCATTGAACAATGGCAACAGTGATACTCTTTTGCTTTCATCTGAAGATCTAATTACGCCCCAAATTGAAAGTATTGCTTATGCTCCTGGAGAAGGGCAGACACCACAATCAATTCTTTATGATGAGGACTCTGAATACCTTTCTTTCCCGAGTATTTACGCTGGCCAAGCTTTGAAGCTACCACCCAAGGCAACGTACACACAGCAAATAAAATGGGAGTTCAGATGCAGCGATAGGCGTTGTGCCTCTAGTATTCCAAAAATATTTTATTCCTATGTTAAATTAGTATCGTCAAAACTACGGAGCGCTACTAATATTTGCATGAGAAAAACCAAGTCCAAAACTGGCCAAGCATACACAGCGGGAGCATTAACAGCGCCTGGAAATTTGGATTCTTTGGTGAAACACGATGATGGTTACAAAGTTTTGGAAAGCGTCAGATCTTCCCCTGGCTATTTACAACAGCGTGAGAAAGATCTTCTGGCTATGGTTCGCCAACTTGGTAATCCTACGTGGTTCCTCACGCTGAGTGCCGCTGAGACGAAATGGGAAGAGCTTTTGGAGTCCTTGTGCGTCATTGCCGGGCACCCTCGAGAAACTGCGAAAGAATATGTAAAAACCTTGGGATTTATGGAGAGAGCTAAGCTTATCAACGAGGACCCTGTCACCTGCAGCCGATATTTTGATTATCGTTTGAGAGAATTTTTCAAGTTTCTGCGAAGCAAGGAGTCACCGATTGGAATCATTGATGATTACTACATTAGAATAGAGTTCCAAATGAGGGGATCACCACACGCCCATATTCTACTATGGAATAAAAACGCCCCACAATTGAGAAGCGATAACTCCAATCTAGAAGAGGTTATCATATTCATTGATTCCAACATTACCTGCTCGAAAGGGGATGGAAGTGAACAAGATGGCCCCGGCCAGATTACACTTTTGCGCGCCCTCTAGTGACTAGAATTAGTATTACTATATTCATTGACCCCGACAAATTTATAATTTTCAGGTTTTTTTCCATTGTTTATAAAATAGCATTCCGATTATGAATAAAACCAATCTAGTAAGAATTTGGTTTACAGTTTAATTAAATAAGTAATTAACTGTAGTGTTCAAGTCTTGGTGGATTAATTAGGCTTGATATACTAATCAATATCCAAGATTTAGTCTACCATATGATTATGGTCATTCGTTACATTGGGTGGCAAGGATGCCGCTTGAGTGCGGATAAAGAAGTGAGGAGTGTTCTCTCCTATACGCGATGTACGAGGTTACCTCCCATTTTTAAAATGCGAGTAGTTTTTGGTAATCGCCATCTAGTGAGCGAATTCTGTACTTTGATTTTATTCCGTATTTTAAAAATGGCCGCGGACAACAACAATCTTTATGACACAGAGTTAACCCTTTGTCAGGTCCCGAATGAAGTTTGCAAACCCACGATCTCCACTCCCTTAAATCCCTATCACTACTTTTACAGCCAAGAACGGAACATGTTCTACCCCAGCTTGCCATTTTTATTTTTCAAAACTTACTAATTACCAATGAGAATTAAAAAAATATGTTCAAATCATCGGATTCACCGAGCCAAAGGATTTCAGACGATGGTTTTGAACTTCCTGCTTTTGAACGCTAGATGGCTTTAAACACCGACGTTTAAAGAGACAAAAATACCGAATTTTACGCTTTACTTCGACGCTAGATGGCGGTATCAAAAACTACTAAGACGCAATGGCAGCCCCCCTTGAATTTGCCTGGTAAACGACGTATATCTCATGCTTAGAAAATGGGGGTTACAATCAATCGATATCTGAGGATGGGGCGCCATCTAGGTTGTGTTTGGAATAGGCGGGAATTACGAATATAGCAATACTCTCCCGTGAGATTAAAACCCAGTGACTGTATGAGTCTTAAGATAATGTGAGGGTTTAACAATAAAATTCGAAGATCATTGGCAACTTGTAATATTGCGCTATGCATTTGTAACAGTTTGGTTGAGCTTAATGAGGTAGATTTTAATTCAGATTTAACTTTGTTTAAGTCACTATTTTATACTGTCCTTTATGAGGTTATTGTTAATGTGGTGAAAAGTTTGTTTAAAGTCATTATTTATACTGTCCTTCATGAGGTTATTGTTATTATGGTGAAAACTTGGTTTAGCTGCTGTCTCATAGGTTGAGCCTTTCAGGCGCTCGTCTGTTTCGGAGTGGGTTGCGGCGAATTGGTGTCGCGGATGTGGTGGTGGTCCTTGGGACCAGTGACCCTCGCATTAATTATTATTTTACCGGTCCCACTATAAATTAAATTTCTAAAATGGTGAGAATAAAAAGCACGTAAAGACACAAAAGTAAAGATGCTGAAAATTCTAATTGAATTTGAATTTTTTACTGTAGGAAAAAGTAGCATATAACAATCCATAACAGTTAACTTTTATTTCTTATCACAATTTTTCAACTAGTTGCCACTAAATATCAATCAACATGTCTAATGATATTTGAAGTTCTTAATCCTTTTCTGAACTAGCCTTATTGCATTTTCCATAAATTCGGCGGCAATATCTTCTCTCGCTATCAGTAAGCCAGATCAAAATCTTGTAATGTGACCATGCACTACTGAGAAATACGACTACTGACAACTAGTACTGGCTATGTTCTAGACTGTCGACTACAAGAGACTGATTCTAGAGTATAGACGCTAGACAAGATCAATAGTCAATAGAATACAAAACTTTTGTAGGGAAGTTGTAGCCAAGGAGTACTAACTACCTAGGAGTAGAATTGGTAGAAAATGTGTTGAGCTAGAAAAATTCTAAAAAGGAACCCCGAATTTATAAACTGGTCCCACCGTCTATTTTTTCCAAAAACCCTAATTAATAATGTGCTCCCTGATACCACTGACCCCAACTTTTGGAATAAATAAACTGGTCCGAGCAATTAATAAACTGGTTTGGGACTTGTAAACCTGTCTTATTTCCTACCCTGTAGTGACGAGCCCATGATGTAAACAATAAAGATGGCCGCGAGCTACGAGGTTTAAGCCTCGGTCCTTAGTGTATCGGGGAGTCGGGAACTCGGGGTCCGAGTAACGGGAGTTTCTGAAGCGTTTGCAAATCTTATTTAAATTTATATTTTTATTATTATGTAACCGATTTATATTACTGAACGAATTGTACCTTATACTGTAGCAGACCTTGTTAGTTAGGCGAAGGTTTTTCAACTGTTGCTGATATTTAACTAGTTTTGCCACCGCATGGATATTTTAAAATCCTTTCCTAACATTAGAATAAGGTACACACTTCGGCGTATGAGCCTGAGGTTAGGAAAAAACATTGCTTTGGTGACGATGGCCTAGGTTGCCAAACTAACATAAAACTCTTGGCAACAGAGCTGCCAGAATACAAAGTTTAAGGAAGACAAAATAGTAAAATTTTGCTAGTCCATTCTTAAACAAAATTGTATGTTCTTTCTGGACTGGTACAGTTTTACTACCCCCATAATAGGAAAGGCCTATTAATAATTATCTTAATGTTCTTTTTATTGATGATTGTTTATGCCTATTAATATTTATCTTAATTTTCTTTTTATTGATGATTGTTTATGCCTATTAATAATTATCTTAATGTTCTTTTTATTGATGAGCTTAAGTTGTAAATTTTTAATTTGATACTTTCAAAGTAACGTTAATTAAACCTTCAATACCTTGATTTAAATTTTCATTTATAATCCTTATTTAATTTAAGGATGATGTCAGTTTGTAAGTCTCGTTAATTTAATTCCCCCTTTCCCACAGAGAGGGTCTGAAAATTTAAATCACTTGGCAGAGACTGGAGATCTTCAACATTCAGTGACAGACTCTGAATCTCAATGGGCATTTAAAAAACTGTATAAATTTAAATTGAAATTCCAAATTATAATTAAATACTTTTTGTTTGCGGCGGCCAAATAATTTTTTAACTATTTTTTTCGGACTCCTCATGGTCCAATTAACTAGAAACCATTGTTAGTTGGGTGGGTCACGTAAAGTGCAATCCTACCGATATGTTGATATTAACGTAATCAATCCTTGAATACTCTATTGGTACTATCAACACCATCGTTAAATTTATTACTTAAATAATATATTTTTTTTAAATATAATAATCAAATTAGCGACTTATAATTAGTTAACTTTAAATGAGTATGTTTCACTGATTAAAATTACATTTCTAAAAATTGTTAGGTTGATAGCACTTTCATGTTTCATGTAGAAATTTCATATTTCCGTGGATGGAGAGATGAACACGTTGATTCCGTTTGTCGTTGATTGAAATTAGATTCATTTTGATCATAAATTTCATTTTATATTTTGAGTTGTTGATTTTATGAGATTGTTGATTTTATTTTTATAATTATCACTTACGTAACTGTTATTAGTAGATGAACCCAGCGAGAGCGGAAACTGCCAAAATGATTAGTTAATTTTGCAAAGAATCTGCAATTTAATTCTGCAAAAATCTACCTATTATTTTATGTCAGTTCCGTTAAGTGATCATTTAATTTTAAACTTGCCAAACAAAAAGTGAGCAATGGTACCTCCGTCCCAAACTAGTTATAGTTTTAAAACGCTGACTCGAGTTTCATTTTGTTAATACATTTAATTTTATTAGTAAATCAACCTGCCTAACTTTTAAGCAGACGAGTCTTAAAAAACGATATCATTGGTGAAATTAGAAAACTCTCTCTGCTTAGCGCGCCTTCTGTCGGGGAGAACCTTAATTTCTTTTTTGATTAATATGATAATATTAATTGTAATGTTTAAGTTCCCAAGTAGAAATCTAATCTTGCCTAGGATTAAAAAGATATATAATAATTATAAATTGCAAAAAAAAAATTGCAAGCAACTGTCTCTCCTCCTCTAGCGCGATACAATATATATTCGACAGCATCCAGTGGCGGGCGTCGGGGAGGTGGGGGGTCCATATCTAAAGCCAGACAGTTCTCTCTCTCTCGTCTCCCGCTAAACCCACGCAGTAAGTGCGGGCGTCGGGGAGGTGGGGGGGGGTGCATATCCTAACTCTCTCTTTCTTCTCTTCAGTATAATTTAACTCGCTCTATATTACAACCAAGCGTGGCTTCGTGGTAGAGCGCGCGGTTGGGCGACTTCACTGGCGTCTCGTATGGATCAGGACGTTGCAGGGACACGATTCTGTAAGCTTCGAAATGAGGATTTCGATCGAAATCGTGTTAGTTTTCGATATGGATGATCGAAAAGTGCCAAAGTCGAATTCTGTAACTTTTTTTCGACCAAATTTGTTCGATTCGAAATCGAAATCTGATGTAGATATCGAAATCAATTTCGACAGGGTAGTCTCCGGTGAAATCGCTTTCGTTATCTTTTTTGACCATTCACAGCACTCATAGCCGCCTCATTTGAGCAGACGACGTTTGAAGAGAAAACATTTCAACTTAGGTTAATTTGTAGCAGAAATGGCCGCGATCAATTTAGCACGGATTGAGTTAATTTATCTCGCGTTAGATATTGATAGAAGAAGAGATTTAAGAAGGCAAAGGGTCATTAGAGACCGCTCCAAAGCTTTTGAACTCTCGGATATAAACTTTAGGCGTTTATACAGGCTTGAGAAACATATAGTGTTGGAGTTGTGCAGGGAGCTTAGGGGGCCTTTGTCTGGGCAAAGAACGACGAATTTGCCTGTTGATTGCAAGGTGTGCTTTTTCAGTTTCTTAATTTATAAATATAGACTTAATATAATAGTTTTATTTTAGATTTTAATTGCTCTTCGTTTCTATGCTGTTGGCTCATACCAACTATGTGTTGGGCAAGACTTGTTTTTGGTAGTCAGTCAGTCGACTGTTTCTAGAGTATTGACTAAAGTCACTAATGCAATCATTGATAATTTGACTGAAAAATCAATAAGATTTCCATTATCAGAGGCTGAAAGAATGGCTGTACAAATGAGGTAAGTTATTTTCCATAATGCATGGATTTGAAAGGCCACTCTCTTATCTGCTTTAGTTTTCTCTCTACGGAGAAGAATTCTTATTCCGTAGGCAACGGTTTTCTACTTTCTAAAGAAGGCCCTTTTGGTTCTTATTTACATTAAATTTTTGCAGGTTTATGGAAAAGACACATTTCCCCGGCGTTATTGGATGCATCGATTGCACACATGTTGCGATTGTTCCCCCTGTCAAAGTGAATGGCGAAAATAGAGAGTACCTGTTTGTTAATCGTAAAGGATATCATTCTATCAACGTCCAATTGGTAAATATGACATGGAAAATTGGAATTTATGAATTTAATTTTTGATATTGTTTATCTAAAATAGATTTGTGACTATGATCTGGTTATTTCGCAAGCCAATGCAAAGTATCCGGGTTCAGCTCACGATACATACATCTATAAAACCTCAGAGATATCGTCTTACTTGGAACGAAAGTTTCTTGATGGATCATTAAAAGGATGTTGGCTGTTAGGTATATAGATAGTTCCTGTCACATTTAATGTATATCTCTCCATTGTGTAAAGCCACGAATCTATACAATAGATTCATGGTAAAGCTTACCATCTATTTCTTTATTTTTCAGGAGACAGTGGCTACCCATTATTGCCATGGCTCATTACTCCTATTACGAACCCTGCCAAGAACACTCCACAAGAGAGGTTTTCAAAACGACAACAATCAACCCGAAGCGTTATTGAAAGATGTAATGGTGTACTGAAACAAAGATTCCGATGCTTACTAAAAGACCGAAAGCTCCATTATTCTCCACAAAAAGCAACAAAAATTATTATAGCCTGCGTAGTGTTGCATAATATATGCATATTAAGAGGTGTGCCAGATGACTTTAATATTTTGGAACCACTGGAAAATGGTGAATATGGGGAAGATGATAAACTTTGGGTTGATAACGAACCATGGGAAGAGGTTGCAGCACCCACTAGGAATCTTCATGATAAGTGGCGATTGTCGGGTCAGCAAACAAGAGATCAAATAATTCGTAGACGATTTATTAATTAAATATTGATACCATTTACACGGATATGAATAAGTTAGACTTTATTGAAATGTGCAAAAATAACAAATGAAGAAACGAAATGATGAGTTTTGAATAAACCATTGATGATTTTTATCACTACCGTTCATTGGATTTTCTTTTACTAAATGATTAGATTTTAGATGACTAGTTTTGTACTTGAGGAAGTGAGGTAATATGGGTTTTTCAATAGTCAAACATTAAACTATAAAAAATTGCATTAACCCATTAGTTTGTACTTGAACGAGTTTACATGGACTTGCTATGCACAATTTAACAAATTATACCATAAGTAGCTATGCCATTATCACAGTTTTTACTTGAATTGCCAAGTGGTTTTGTACTTAAGTAAATGAGCCATCAACTAAAGTATATCACAGAGTATTATCAGGTTCATCGCTTAGATATAATGCCTAAGACTTAATCATTTTGTAAAATTGGATGTCAAATTATATCCATTTAAAATAAAAAACAACGATATAATTCATTGAAAGTATTGCCTTGATCCACAGTTATCTTTGTTAGGAAACTGAACTTCCTAAACATAATTCTACTTTAAGGAATTCATTTTTGTTCGACTGTGGATCAACGTTCATGAAAAATTTGACCAACTTATTAAAAAAAAAACCCGCTTGTTGGGTTATTACACTATCCCTTTAAGTTTGCCCTTGAAACGAACAAATTATTTTTTGTTCTTATCCTCCAAGCAATTGAGTAATGATTGCATTAGTTCATTGTTCTTCCTTTGAGCTGCAAGTTTCAACATTTCTATTTGGTTGCTTGTAGACTTCAGTGTAATTAATTCTTTTTGTTGACTGACAATGTCGTTAAGCTGAACTGCCATTTCTGTTTGCTGCTCAAACATATTTCTTGCTTCTTTCACTAAATTGGTTAAAGAGGAAGATATTTCGCCAATAATGGTGTTTTGTGACTCTTGCATCTTCTCAATCAAACTCGATGCTTTATCAAATTCATTTCTGGGCTTTGATTTTCCCTCGTTCATTAAAGCATGGCGCTTCTCTAAGCTTTCTGAAAATTTCAGAAATAAATTTATAAACATAGATAGCATTTCAAAGAAAAATTAATACTTACGTTTGGCATCTTTATCGAGTCTCCTTTTCCTTTCCGCCTTAGAGGTTAGGCCTATATGAGGTAAAATTTCTTCAGGCAAAGGTTCATTTTCTTTGGGCATTGAAGTAACAGGTTCATGATTTTCATCTATGTCATTTACTTCATAGTCTTCTAACCCCAAGAAAATATCACTGTTTTTGGTACGATCTCCAATTTTCTCTGACGTCTCTGACTCTGCAAGTGAGGAACTTGAACTTGGATCAGTCATGTCATTTTCGATTATTCTTGCTTTCTGCAAACAAAAATTCAGGATTAACATAAATGTATCAACATTGATTTGATTTGTTTTATATTAGTACTTACAGGATTAATCGGAAGGCCAAATTCCTGAGCATGGGCAATGCCATCCGTCAGTTCCTTTCCCCACACGGCTAAAAGTCTTTCTTCGATATCGGTCAAAGACTCTGATGTTTTTTCACCACCCCCAGTGCCATTCCTTGATTTCTTTATTGCGGCATTCTTCAATTTTGTATTTGACTTCCAATCAGCCAACATCTAAATTATAGTATTTTACCACTAGTGTTAGAAAGTACAGGTAGTTAAATATGTTTTATTTACCTTCTTCCATTTATCAACAGTCTTGTGTGGACCGGTTCCATCTGAGTTAAGTTTTTTGGCTAAATCTTCCCACATAGCATTAAGGTCTTCCTTCGTAAAAGTTGATGTGAATTGCCTTGTTTTAAACCTTTCATGCTCATTTAAATAACTAATGATTAATTCTTGTTGGTTTCTTGAAACCTTAACTTGTCTCTGGGAACTAGACATTTTTTAATTTCTTTGTTATTCTTGAAGGAACACAATGTAGAAATGAAGATTAAAAGATGAAATATCCCCAACTCCAACATGTTGGAAAAAGAAAGTTATGTCGTCTGCTAAACTTTACTATCCTTCACTGTTATTGGTTCCTTAGATCACGTGATTACCCTCGTGGTTTGATCCCAAACTTATAAAAACAGGAAGTACGTCATATATTCGAGTTGAGTTCCCCAATATCGAATTCGTAATTATCCATAGCGAAAACGAAATCTGAAGTTATAGAATTCCATTTTCGGCGCTTGTTCGTTATCACAACTTTCGAAATCGTAATCGATTCGACATCGAAATCGAAATCGCGCAAATTTAGAGAATCGGGCCCCAGGTTCGAGGCCCGGCGCCGACAGAAAAATAATTTCAATTGAAATTAAATACGTTACGCCACCTATGAGGTGTGAGGTGAACTACGGGTGAATTTCGAGTCGAAAATTGGCGGGAAATTTGAAATTCAAAATATTTATTTAGTTGCAAATATCCGAACGAGTACGCGAAAAAAGGGGGTAATGGGGGATTGAAAAGGCGCCCAGCCTGCCAGCAAGGGTCGGAACAATACTTTCGCTGCTCTAAAGAGCGCAAAAGTAAAAATGGAACAACTTGGTCAAGCTGCAAACTCACAAGCATTCCAAAACCTGTCGTAAGAAGAACGATAGTGGACAGTCATCGTGTCGTTTTGGCATACCTTTTCCGCCAATGGGAAGAACCCTTATTTACGACCCTTCTAAGCGTGATGAAAACGAAAACGTTGAAGAGGTTGAAGCCTTAAGCAAATTGGTGGGAAATGCTATCGAGAATTTGAAAGTCGAAACTGCACCGGAAACATTTGAAGAATTTTTGGAAACGCTGAACATAACGGAAGAGCAATATATTGCAGCTATAACTTATCCAATTAGAAGGCTCACTGTCCTTCTGAAAAGGTCGCCGCAGGAAATAAGAATTAATCCATACAACAAGAAGATTTTGGAGTTATGGAACGCTAATATGGATCTTCAATACGTCCTAGACCCGTACGCCTGCCTCATCAGTGGCGCCGCCAGGATATTTTTGGAGATAGGCTAAGGAAGATTTGGGGCCCCTTATAAAATTTCAAGAGAAAAATCTAGTTCCACAGCGTCGATAATATTAAATCAAAAACGGATTTATGGGATAAGAACGTTGGATCGTAGCTTTAGCCTCTAGTACCATCCTCGCATACTTTATTGAGAAACTTCGTCTGCTTATATTTTGACTCCACCCACAAATTCGATCTCTAGAAGTAGCTATATACAGAATTTGTGGGTGGAGTCAAAATATAAGCAGACGAAGTTTCTCAATAAAGTATGCGAGGATGGGGAGTGAATTCGCTAACTCCGACGTTCTTATCCCATAAATCCGTTTTTGATTAAATTAACAACTATTTTTATCATATCATTGATATAGAGAAGTTAAATGTATTAAAGTTCAGTATTACCAGACAATAGACATATTATTATAAAAACTATAGTTTGCGAAAATAATTAAAACACCAAGTCGGAGTGATAGCGGAAGCTGAGGGGGATTTTCAGTTAAGCCCCCTATGAGGTCATTGTACACTGTCGATGTGGTGAGGAAAAGTTAAGTCGGTTTACCAAAAGAAGTCTGACATAGAAGTTATATGTTAGCAGAAGGAATGAGAGAGAAGAGGGTTAAAGAGCACGAAACAAAAAATCAAAAAGCTAGATAGCTTTTTATGCTAGTGAAAAACTTTTACCACGAGTGTGTTAACCCATTTTCCATATTCTAGAATATTGTAACAAGTTGGGAAAGCCAAAATATTACCTCTCCGAGTGGAGATGACTATCACTACCCCTTAAACAACCAAAATATATGCATCTATCGCTTTTTTTAATTCTTTGCAAGTGCAGGAATTGAATTTTAAAATAGTCTATTGTTCAAGCCTTTTCAATATCTCTCAATTGCTGTGGAAACTCTACTCTCTCGCTATACCTCAACCGTATTCTTAGTCTACCAGTATGATTTGTAACATTTGTCCATATCAAAGCTGAATCATACCTCGCCACACAAAAAGCAAATGTCCCCAAAACATGGAAGCCACAACCCAATCACACATAAGCTAGGCTCCCACTTAACCAAAATAATTATTAAACAGTTCAATACTCACAAAAGTTGGCAAAATCAATCTCCTTCAGTAATACGTAAGGCTTAATTATATTATTTGCCGAACAAAATTAATCGAGCAAATCTAACACTTAACTTCTTCCTTCGAAATTCTATCAAAGAATGATTCAACTGTTTAAAAAAAGGTTTTTTTCGCAAATAGGGCGCTATCATATCTAGAGTGGGATATAGACCGAGTGGGGAAAGGTGAAGCCCCGCCCATTGACATGCGCGGTAACCACTGGATGTTTTACTTCCAACAGCAACACATAGATGGCGGGAAAATCTACACTTGGCGCGAAATTTAAAATGCTTCGTTCAGCAACATTGGTGTTGATATAGATAATGTTAGTTCAAATCTTAATAAAAAGGTGAATATTTGTGTTAAAATATAGATTTTAAAATATATTTCCACACCATGTTTTAAACACAACATACACATTGTTTATTGCTAAACAATAAAGGATTTACATGTAATATTATTAATCCCGACGTTAGGAAAAATGGATAAAATTATTTGTTGACCGAGCGATGATGCCTAAATTGGAAAATACCTGCACTTGCTTCTTTGCAAGATATGTCTTGTTTTTTCGATGAAAGACTAATAGTTTTCTAATTGCTATTTTGTTTGAAGGATAATTTTTCTCCGAGTTTTTGCAGTTAATTCCAGGATGAAGAGAGTAGTTTTGTAAAGTGCGGTGCTTAAAGTCAATTTAGCTACCAAAAACGTTAATAATGACGATAATGAAACAGACTGAATGTATGTTAAACTTGTTTTGTTATTGTCTTAACTTTGCATTAATATAGCCGAAGCAAAACAAGTTTAACATACATTCCTTCTATTTCATAATCGTGATTATTTACATTTTTGGCCAATTCAAGTAACTTCAAGCGCCGTACTTTACAAAGACTTCTCTCCTCATCCCGGAACTAACCTCAATTAATCACAAAAACAACCCTGATAACAAACAAGCAAGATATGTTATTAAATCTAATTTTATTATACATTTCCGCTGTTCATTCTTTTATTCATCATAGGGGCTTCAATTGATCTGTTTTTGGGAGTTTCTTTATAATTTCTACCAAAGAAATTCAGAGAAAATTATCATTGAATGTGTTATGTCAAGTAAGAGGTTATAGAAGAATGTTTATTGTGTATAAAAAAGTTGTGAAACAACTCACGAGATTATACACTTGGTACACATTTTCAATACAAAATACCAAGAGAATAACGCATAAATGAAATAGTCACGCGTACAAATTGAAATTGGAAAAAAGAAAGTAGTAAATCAGTGATTTTTTTTCTCTCTCTTCTTTTAACATTTAGTAACCTTCAATAAGTCGCAGTTGAATTATTTTATGTACATCAGAAACGTTGTTCGAAAAAAGATCAAAAACGCTAGTTAAGGAATTGCATTTGCATCCTAGTTGTTATACTGCGATTGTAAAATATATTTTGGGCTGCGCAAATGTTTAGGAACAGAATAATTAAGAGAATTAATAGAGTCGAGAGCAGGAGAATGAACTTGCTTGTAAATAAATGTAACATGATGATTAATTGTGAGGAGATCAAGGATTGTCAATAATAGTCCATAATTATAAGTAGCTTTAGGTAAAAAGTATTTATGACTGAACTCTATAAAATTACGCTGTACTGCTTCTACTGTTTTTTAGGAGAAATTGGCTACAGCTACCCCAGGCAACCCAACCAAACAGCAACCTGGAACGAACTAGGCATAAATATACGATGCGGAAATGACGCAGAGATTTCAACTGACGACAAAACTAAAGCAAAATCTCTAAGGAGCGACGACGTAAGCAAATAGTCTTGGTGACGTGCCTACAAAAATATAACTTAGCGTCGAATATAGTACCCAAATCTTTAGTTTGAGTTGCTGTGCGGATGGGTTTGGAGTCAATTAAGTAGGAGTGCAGCAACATTGAAACGAAATGGTTATTAGAAAACTATTATTTTTTCATTGATAGAACAAGACATTACCATGTAAAGACGGAAGTGCCGGTACTTTAATTTTAAGGCATCATTGCTCGGTCCACTGATAAATTGCCTAACGTTGGGATTATTTGGGAAATATACATTCATGTCTGTGTTTCTGAAACTCGAAAATGGGCATTTACAACCCATATTTATTTAAGAAATAATAAATTTAAATCCTCAAGACAAACTACTCCCATAATTTAATATTGCAAAACTCATGAACTTAAACATATTTGCATTTATTGTTTAGTAATAAACAATGTGTATGTTGTGTTTAAAACATGGTGTGGAAATATATTTTAAAATCTATATTTTAACACAAATATTCACCTTTTTATTAAGATTTGAACTAACATTATCTATATCAACACCAATGTTGCTGAACGAAGCATTTTAAATTTCGCGCCAAGTGTAGATTTTCCCGCCATCTATGTGTTGCTGTTGGAAGTAAAACATCCAGTGGTTACCGCGCATGTCAATGGGCGGGGCTTCACCTTTCCCCACTCGGTCTATATCCCACTCTAATCATATCAACCGCAATTCCGTCATATTTAAAAAATATACATTGCCAACACTTTTTTAGACACAATAGTGGAAGTTTTAGTCTCATTTAAAACATGTAAAACAATTATCTCATCTACAAATAGCTTACACATGTCTTTTTTTACCAATATCTAGCCGTTTGGATTTTTCTAAAGCAATCTTACCACCAAAATATTTTTTGATATAGAATAAATGTTCTATGTTCTTCATTTTTGAAAATATATTTTTTAGCGTTTGTAATGATTACTCTCTACACCTACACTAATCTAACAAGGAGTATAAATCCACTAGTGGAAGCGGTGTTTTTATTGAAAATATATTTTTTAAGCGTTAAATCTAACTGGGAGTAATATGAAAGGAGTAGAAGCTTATCTGTCTTAGGAAATATGAAATTTTATCTTAACAGTTCGTTAAATCATAAGTTTATAACGAAAAAACGCGGAAGGGGAAAACGAGCAGACAACAACGATTTTTGGGGGTAGAAGTTTAAGAGCGCCATCTGTCGTCCGTGCCAAAGTTGAACTTCCACTCGAAAGGCAATGGGAAAGTGGATAAAATAATGCCATCAGCTATTTAACTGCGTCGATATATTTAACGACTTGACCCATGACATGCCCTTAACACTGGCTTCTATGAATCCTATTTATTCTTGGATGCTAGGAAACTTGGAAGACGTAACAGTCTGTACCAAGTACCCAAGCATCCTTCAATAAACGCCTGGCAACATTGTGGTACGCATGGTACAACTAAAAAATAGGATGTGTATTTATCTTTCGACTCACTCCAAGCCTTTAAGCCCTCAATACAGAGGATTTGAAACACTATCGTAATTCCTAGTGTCTCGAATCTCTACGTTCCTGTCCATTATGAACAGTGCTGAGAGAATGATACATCAGAAAGAGCCATTCAAATCGAATTGCCGAAAATATTATCCATATTTTCATTTCATATAACTGAGAAAACAAATTATTATGGTTCTGAGAGGAGCTTCCCATTTTGGTTGTTGTTCTCAAAAATATATCGCAATGCACGGGCCTCGATAGATATTGGAGGCAATGAAGGAAATATACCACAATGCGTGGGCCTTGATAGATACAGGAGGCAATGTAGGAAATATAACGCAATGCACGGGCCTAAAAAGATATAAGAGACAATGTACGAAATATAACGCAATGCACGGGCCTTGATAGATATAGGAGGCAATGATTTAACGACTTCGGTACTTGGGTTTATCTTTAATATTTAAATAAATATAATTATTTTTAATTATTTTAATCGCCAGTAAATAACTTTAAAAATAGTTAAATAGTTTAAAATAAAGTTGGTCCTATTATCTTTCGAAACTTTGCTAATATTGCCGTTTAAAGTGAAGGGTACCCCTCTTGCCCGCTTTTTTCAAATTTTGGGGTATATATACGTTTCGATTCCATTATAATAATAGATAAAAACGCATTCGCGTGAACCGATGGTGGAAGCCCTGCCATTGGGAGGCTAGACGTTTCTCGTAACCCTAGCCGCTCGCCGCGTATATCTTAAAACCAAATAAAAACGCATTCGCGTGAACCGATGGTGGAAGACCTGCCATTGGGAGGCTAGACGTTTCTCGTAACCCTAGCCGATCGCCGCGTATATATTGAAACCAAACGATGACGGAGGAAAAGAAGCCAGAATGTACTGACTGGCGTCCATGTGGAATGGACAAAAGACCTGAAGATGGTGGTGCATTGAAGCTGGTGTCAATGTGGAATTGACGAAGAACAGAAGATGGTGGTGCATAGAAGCTGGTGTCAATGTGGAATTGACGAAGAACAGAAGATGGTGGTGCATAGAAGCTGGTGTCAAGGTGAAATTGACGAAGAACAGAAGATGGTGGTGCTTGGAAGCTAGCAAGTACAGACTAGTGTCCATGTGGAGTGGACGAAAACCAAAACTGGTGGTGTTGGAACTCAAGTAGAATAGCCAGAGGAGACAAACCCAAATTTCCGTGAACTGTCAATGCAGTCCGGAAATTGGGAACACGTTTGCTCCGATACGCAAACTGCGAACGCGGTCACGTGGGGTCTGACAGACACACAGACACACAGACACACAGACAGACAGACACGGCCGGTGTAATACCTCTCACGTGACATACGTCACTCGGAGAGGTAAAAATTATGGATGAAGCGGTACCGATACCATATCGGTATCGGCACCGATACTCGGAGTTTCCCGATAGTAGTGTACCTCGTATGAGCAGTTCCCGGTAGAGCAGTTCTCGAAATAGCAACCACGATTCCAAAAAACCAGCGCCGTTGTTCAAAACTGCTGTTTTAGAAAAAGCGGCTGCTATTTTGGGACATAGCAGTGCTTGTGTTGAGTTTCGAGCATTTCTTAACAATACAGCTATATTCGTTGGTTTCAAAAACTACCTTTTTCTGTGATCATTTAATCAATAATGTGACCTACTAACGGATAGTGTTTTTGAATTTTTTTAAGTACACTTAAATATTATAATATTCTTCAGGCTGCATCAGTTGACAAATCTCATACCAGGATAGAGAAATAATTGTGAACAGTAATTTTTTGGAAAAGGCATATTATCATTTGGGAAGTCAATAAAGATAAACAACAATATCTTGAAAAAGGCGTAACATTGTTACACTATTTCCAAATATTACTAGCCTAAGTCTAACTAAACGAAACAAAACCTAACCGAAAGCAGCCCAACACAGCCTATCCTAACCTGACCTGACCAAATAATACTTAGCTGAAAATAATCAACTTTAACCCAACCAAATTATCCATATCTGACCTAGTTCTATTTGAGTTCATCTAACCCAGATTACACCATAAAAAGAACTATCGTTTTTCGCATATCTGTTTTGCTTCTCTTTAGAGAACTGCTGTAACGGTACGCCGCGTTAAGGAGAACCACGGTATCGGTAATTGCTATAACGGGTAAACTGCCATTTCGGGAAACCGCTATTTAGGGAACTACGCTCATACGGAAAAGGCTCATGTGAGGGCTTCCCGGTTTAATACGATACTAAACCGATACTCGTTTAAAATGCGCGTTAGATGGTGCTACATGACATTTTAGGTCTTTCAGTAACGTATTGATGGTGATAATTTCTCATTTCTATGAATGTCAATCGTGATCAGTTCTCATTTAAATAAAAAGAACCTGAATTTAGTCTATCTAATAATTAATAAGCGAAAATAGCTATAAAACTGTTGATAAAACTAAAAAAATGTTTTATATCACCATATTTTTAAACTGAAAGTTAGCTTCGCAAATATTTTTAAAATTTTTAATAAATTTAACATTTTGCTTTCAATAATTCAATGAAAACTCACTAACAATTACTTAAAAGTATAAGTATAAAAGGGCCTCTCAGCATATACTAGTTCAAAAAGACAAGCAATGATATTATTTTGGAAGTACCTCTAAACATTGTACTTAGTAGTATAATTCATGAAATTACTCTTTAAATTATTAAAGAGTATTTTCAATTCATATGTAAGTTGCACTGAACTACTAAAAATATCGGTATCCGGTTTTGGATCATAGTGAGCATATATCGGTATCGATTCATTTTTGCACCGGTATCGATCGGTATCGGGTTAAGCCTGCGGTATCGGCCATCTCTAGTAAAAATCAAATGCTCATCATCCTTATGAAACGTTGTAAAACTGTCTTGTAGGTCATAATATTGTAATAATGGTGTTTTAGTATTGTTGGAACCTAATTTCGGGGCCCCTTCTGAAATTTACGGGTAGGCTGTAGCCTACCCAGCCTACCCCCTGGCGGCGCCACTGTGCCTCATGTATATAGTTTCCTACATCGGCAAAGCCCAAAAGGGGATGTCACAGCTCTTGAGGGAGGCAATCAAGGAAGCGAAAAATAAAGGCAGTGGTATAAAAGAGAGATAAAAAGTTATTGCTAATAAGTTTATTCATTGTGAAGAAATTAGCGCCCAAGAATGCTGTTACATACTACTTTCCATTCCAATTTGCCGGAGCAGTCGTGCTCATATTTTCATAAACACTTCACCCCCTGAAGAAAGGGTACACATTTTGAAAAGACCATCTGAATTGGAATTATTGCCTGATGATAGTACTAACGTTTTTTCTGATGGAATCATCGAGCACTACATTGTGAGGCCCGATGAACTGGAAAATCTCAGTCTAGCCGCTTTCGCCTCATGGTATGAGTTTTCCCGAACCAAATGCAATAGGAGAACCCAAAATTTGAACGAAGATGAAGACCAAGAAATTGAAACGACTAATGTGGAAACGTCTCTTGAGCTGAAAGATTCTTCAGGATACGTCAGGAAAAGGATGCAGGCTAAAGTAATCAGATTCAAAAAGTACAGTATGGTGAAAGATCTCAAAAACTACTGTCGAGTGGAAATTATGTTATTTTTACCTTGGCGTTGTGAGGAAACCGAATTGCTAGAAGCTAACGTAGAAGAAATTTATGAAGCCCATAAGCAGGAAATATCTGAAGCTAGAAGGGAATTTATAAGTGAAGTTGATGACTTGGATCTGGACCAAATGATTCAAGAAGTAAGAGAAAACCAACACTCAAATGACGTTCAAAATATTCAACCTATGATTGAACATCAAAACGAGCGTGATAGAAGTTTCACATTGGATGACCCGGAATTTTTTGTCAACTCTCTTCAAGAAGCCGTTTGTGACGTAACTTCTGATATTCAACAGTCTAGCGCTGCCGACTTCACTCCAACAATTACTCTTGTCAACAATGAAGAATATTACAGCATGCTTCGAAAACTAAATTTAAAGCAGCGAGAAATTTTCTGCTACGTACTAAATCATTTCAAAACATCTCAAGAAGAACCTCTGAGGATTCTGATAACAGGCGGTGCTGGTGTTGGGAAAAGTCTCTTGATTCAAGCCATTTTTGAAGCCGTATCCAGGCATGAAAAGAATAAACCCGGTGCCGATCCATCACGATTATCTGTTCTAAGAACGGCATTCACCGGGAAAGCGGCTTTTAAAATTGATGGTGTCACTCTTCACTCTGCCTTTAACTTGCCAACAAATCAATTTTCTGGCAAGATGAATCCTTTGGACAACGACACTTTGAACAGAAAAAGATGTTCACATTTAGGCCTGAAACTTCTGATAATAGATGAAATATCTATGTGTGGAGCCAAAATCTTCAATTATATTAATGTAAGAGCCCAACAAATCTTCGGATCTCCAAAGCATTTTGGTGGTATTTCAGTTGTTCTCGTGGGAGACTTCAACCAGTTACCCCCTGTTGGGGATAATTACACATTTATGCCCTTAAAAGAAAAGAACAACCCCTATGCGGCCCTAATTGGAAGTCCACTGTTGGAGGAATTTAAGTTGTATGAGCTTGATGAAATTATGAGACAGAAAGATGACAAAATATTCGCTATGGCTTTAAATCGAATGTCCATGGGAGAGATGACACCCGCCGACGTTGACTTGTTTAGAAGCCTGGAAACATCTATTTCAAGGCCTCTACCTCTGGAAGCCCTTCATTTGTTTGCAACAAATGATGAAGTAAATGCGTTCAATGAATCAAAGTTATGTTCACGGAATGCTGAAAAGATATGCTCTGTCGCATTTGACTCGGCTACGGGTGACGCTAGCAATGAATTCAAAACAAGAATTCTTGAAGCCGTAAAAACCTTGAAACCCCAAGAAACCAGCGGTTTACCAAGAGAATTAACCCTAATGGTTGGTATCAGGTACATGATCACCAATAATTTGAACACCGCCGATGGTCTAGTAAATGGTGCAACTGGAAGGTTAAGAAAAATACAGTATGGTCAAAATCAAAAAGGTGAACAAGTCCCCGTTCGAGTTTGGATTGAATTTAACGATAACAAGACTGGAAAAGAGACTAGAGCCCAGTCTCAAGGATTAATGATAGCCAATAATATTAATGAATTATGGACGCCTGTTGAGAAGGTTGTCAGAAGTTTCACTAGACGTTCAGGACAAAAAAACATCTACGTTTCAAGAAAGCAGTATCCTCTAGTAATTGCCGAAGCTATTACTGTACACAAGAGCCAAGGAGACACCTATTCCGAAGTAGTTGTTCATCTTAATCAAAAGCGAAAGATGAAAAGGCCTCAGTTATACGTCGCTTGTAGTAGAGCCAAAACTTCAAACGGTTTGTTCATCGTGGGAAAGTTCACGGCGCCTAACCCAGTGGTTAAAAGTAAAGACTCTGTTGCCTTAGAGATGGAGCGACTTCGAAAAGATTGCCCGTTGATACTACCTATTTTGGATCAAAAAACGTCTATTTATGTGCATAACGTACAATCTTTAAACTGTCATTTACAAGATGTAACCTCGGATCTCAAGATAATGGAATCGGATATGATATTTCTTGTGGAAACCTGGGCCAAAGAAACTGACAATTTTAAAATTCCTGGATTTTCGGAGCTAAATGGTATATGCCTTCCTCGTCAGTCTCGACGAAAACCATATGGAGTATCAGCTTATATCAAAGAAACTGTAACTCACACCAGAATTCGTATGTACACTTCCGAACCAACAACAACCTCTCATATTGAATGCTTGTGGCTGGATGGATCGTTAAATGATTTACGCCTTTCTGTACTAGCAGTTTACTCTTCCCCAGCTTGCAACATTCGCGACATAATATATGGTATTGGGAAATGCGTGGCGGAATATTATGATGAAGATATTCCCAGCGTCATTGTTGGTGACTTCAACATTAACCTTCTTGAGACATCATCTCTTGAAACCAAGAAGCTAATTCTAGGAGAGCGATAGCTCTCTTAGATAAGACTTCATACCGACTTTAATGTATAAGGATGGTTTTTTGATTGGTTATAACTTTTTTTGTATCGTATTAACTGCTTTGAAAACATTCCACAGAACTACAATTCGGGCCCTAAATATGTGGTTAAAATTTCAAAGAGATCCATTTAATAGTTTATTTTATAAAAAATAAAGTTGCTAAGGGTGGTTTTCATTTCCATAAAAATAATCATAGATTTTGACGAAAACCTCGAAATTTTCCCATAGAAATAACATGGGAAAATATTTTACAGATAACCATCTTGTTGTAGCCGTCATGATATAACTATACGTTTGTTTGATTTGAAAACGGTTTTAAACGAAAGCCTCATATCTAGTATTTGTGCTTTCCAGCTTTCATTGATTAATTTTAAGATTAAGTATGTTTAATTTTAAATTTTCAAAATTACCCCAATCTGCGTTATTTAAGCATGGATAGACTGATTTACTAGAAAATATCAGCGCGACGAAAATTGGCCTTTTTTTGGGTTTAGTTGCGTCATATTAATCCGATTGTTTTTTCTTAATGCCTTTTGGTTGAAATGGCCTATCGGTAGTGAGATAAAACTGCTTTAATATTGCCGCCGTGACAAATTACCCCGTTTGTGGCGGCCGCCATTTTTTTAAGGGGAAAAAATTTGAGAGTGGGTCCTTTATCGTTGCCATTTTCATATTTTTGAGGATTTGCTGATGGATGGATTTTAAATATAATATAAAGTAGGTTTCAAGCTTTAATATAAGCCTAATTTCATAATTTTCCACCTTTTTATTGTCCCACAATCTATTCCTAAACTTGCCACTTTTTTTAAGGCGGTGAAACCCGTGAAATTGCGCTAAGCCTTGGTCGTTTCAGCGCCGAAAACAGCTGTAGTGACTAGTGAGACATAGTGCATTTTTCTATAGTAACCTTGAGACATGTTATTTACTAAAAATGTATGGGGTCAGTGTGTTGTTTTTGCCTTTTAATGCTTCTAATCGTGGTGCGTGTCGAGGTTTACGAATCCAATGTGTGTTGCGGAATGAAAATCAAGGATGGATACTATATGATCTATGCTTTAAAAGGAATTTGACAGCGCCAGTTATGCAAAATGGTATTAGGCCTTGCCAAAGGTGACTGAGCTATAGCTATAGCTATGATATAAGAAATTGACCCTCGGATATCCTGTGACTTGGAGATGGTTATAAAGTTACTAACCCTCGATTTTGGAGGTAGATACTGTCTAGTGACACTTAAAGTAACGATTTAATCTTATAAACAGACTACCATCATAAGCCCATATCGTAAATTAAACGATGTTGATATCAAAGCTTACTTGAAATACTAATACCAGTTTTTTTAACTCAATGAATCTTTAATATCAACATCAAAAATTATCTTCTGAAAGAGATATCTACTTATATTCCATTGAAATTTCTCGCAACATTTCAAATTAACGAATAGAAATGTGCAAATGAAGTTCAAACTGATTAATTGGGCAAATTGCTATATTGGTCACCATTACCGATCACAGATAGATTTGCGCCCTTCAGTAGTGTTTATTATGCTTGTGAAATGGTAAGCGAAATCTGTGATTAAAGTTTAAAATAGACATGAGCAAAAACGGCTTTATTCATATCAACTCGATTACCGAATATCTAAATTTTACTAAAATTAACAAAATATTCTATTCATGGTTAAAAATCTTGCTTGAAGCAGCAAGCCATCTAATCCTTATTTACCTTCTTTTGAAAAAAAATAATAGGTTGATACCTCTTTCAGTAGATGATTCATTGATATTTCAGTTTCATTGAGTTTAAAAAACATTAGTTCCACCATTGGTTAATTTTCAATATTGACCAATCGATAATCACAAATTTTAATAACTAAATTCTTAAAACCGGTTCAAAACCATATTAGTTTTGAAACGATTAAATTATAATTTTAAACATATATACTAGTTAATTCCTCGTAGGTAATTAGTTAATTGTCTTAGTCAAATTAATGCTGAATATTATATACAAAAAGTAAATAATAAATTAACTTCTAAAATTTAAATGTAAAGTGTGTGCATTATTTCCCATTAATAAAAGATATCCACCTATTTTCATTCAAATTAATTACTAATTTGTGGATAATGGATAGAAAATGTCGAGCTCTAATTGCGATATAGCTAAAATCAATCCCACTGGCTAATTATAATACAATATAACCTTTGCCCCATGTTTACTGTTTTGAATTTTATTTGTAAAATTTAAAACATAAAATAGTATTACAATTTTTTTAATTAAATAATTATTAATAAATTTCAATAAAATAAATTCTGGTTAAATACATAACACTACTTTTTATTAAGTTTCTGAAATTATTAGAGCTAAATATCAAAGACACATATTTAATTGCTCTCATTTCGACACAACTGCAACCGTATAGATTCATTCATTTAATAACATTTCTCATTTCTAATTATTTAAATTCAAAGGGCTGTATAGATAGTTTTCACACATGGAGGATTCATACCATTTACAACAGGAAGCGGGGCTCTCTCGAGGTCAAAAGCAGACGGGTTTTTGTCCGCCAGATACCCCGGCCTCCTGGTGTAAATGGTATGAAGCCTCCATGTGTGAAAACTATCTATTAACTTTTAAAGGTGAAAACCCAGCTAATTTTAGGTGTTGCTTAATACAATACCATCGGGGGATAAGCTTTAGCAAGAGTTACAATAATCCCACGATAAAAAACCTTTAATCGTTAGATAGATCACGTTTTTCGCTAGAAAATTGATATTAATATCTGTGGTTTCGATTCGGAATTCGATTTTATAAATAGAGTTGGAAAAAACCAAGTAAAAATTGCAATGTTTCAAGGTTAATTAGAATCCTTTTTAAGCTATTTTACTATAAAATAAAAAGTAAAAGTGGTGTAAGGAATCTACGTTCGGATAATATTAACTTTAAAATACATCATTGACCCAAAAAAGACTCAAATTTCGCGCCATTAGTAAATTTATCAATTTAGCGGTAAGAGGGCGGTAGCTACCACTACTTATTGGGCGGGAAAGCGAGAAAACGAGACAGCTGTTATGCGAGGTATCGAAATAAATAGGACTTCTCAACAAATTATTGAATATTTTGACTCGGGTATTGTTTTAATTATATTATCCTATTATCCTATTATCACTTATCACACCTGCGTAAACTTTAATCTAGGTGCCTGAATTTAGGCCCTACGTAATGGTAGCTCCTTCCGAAGTTCTAGCATACACAATATCAGACGAAGGTAACCGTGAATTAACACAAGACCTATTTTAAGGGAGTGAACAGGCCCAGTATAGCTACGCCAATAAAACGACCAACTACCGCGAAACTCTGATGACTCGCGACTTTTGGCCATTTTCATACTTTTCCTCTCATGCACTTTTGCTATCGTACTACAATGCGATAATTTTGAGAGATTTTTCGAAGCGTACGATAATTATGACGCTGTACGATATAGTTTGCTAAATTCGATAATTCGGCTTCGGAGTACGATAATTGTACGATAATTTAGCGGGAAATCTAACTAATTAATCTGGGCACAAAATGCTCCCTAGAGGTAGAAAAAGGTGAAATAGGATGGAATTATTCAAATTTTTTCCATAGGAATAATACACCTAAGTCCAAAGGCAGGATGTGAGAAACGTTTGGAGACGTTATTTGTCTATTTCCTTCAGGATCCTTGTACAGAATTTAGTATAAATACAAGGTGAATCAGAACACTTGCATAGGTTTTACGGCTATTTTGGAGGCGCTCGGAGCGTACGATATTTGGGTTGAAAACCGATAATGTTTTGTGTAATATAGTCTTTTCTTGTTTAAATATCGCGCCTAGCGCCACAGCCTGCTTTATATTCAAATATCATTGTTGTACAGAACTATATGTACAGAGTAGTCTCTAGTCTCCAGTGCGAGGCTGCGAGCTAGACATGTAAATGTTAAAGTCATTGTTATAGCGGTAGCCTTCTCAATAAAACCTGATAATTTTCCTCATTAACGTAAATATATTTTGTTGACATAAAAATATAACATGGTGTCAGAATTATTACCCCATTTGGTCGATACCACTTCAATCGGTTGCCTTTTGGACTCAGTTCAGCGTCTGGGCATTAACAAAACCGGATCAATTCTTACATAGAAGACCTAGAAGTGTTTTTCAACAGTCAAGATTACATCTTTATATGGAGAACTACCCCTGATGAGCATGACAAGCGCCTTAGGGCTGTGGTAACGAGATTGGTCAACAAAGGCTTCACACTTCAGATCAATGCCGACTCAATTTATAAAGGCCCATGCATGGTGCCTCGGGAGTAGGGGACCGGACCTTTAATCGGTCGCCTCTCCCAGGAGATAGATGGCGCTTTCTGTTGTATAAATATTTGAATGAATTTAAAGTTCGCGCCAAAGATATTTTGGCGCCAAAATGAATGATACCTAAAATATAGGTTTTTGCTAGGGCTGTGCGAGCCTTGATTTTTTGGTTTCGAGCCGAGCCTCGAGCCTTGCTTTTTTCGGTTATCGAGCTTCGAGCCGAGCCTCGAGTTTCTTATCGAGCTTCGAGCTTTAAGCTGAATGTTCAAAATCTGGTTTCGAGCTTTTATCGAGCCTAAAATTTCAATGGCGAGCCTTAACGACTTTCAATTACTGGCCTTAGTAAAGAAAAAACCCTATTAATTCGTAAAAATAACAGATAAACTTTTGTTTGACTATAATTAAACTTGAATCCTATTATCACTAATCGAAATTACTTGCGTGCACTGACAATCGCATTGATAATACAAACCAAGCGTATTTTTCTATACATAAAGTAAAAGTAAAACTTCAATAATGATTTTTCATTTTTTTCTTCGCCCAAAAGTGGAAGTAAAACTTACGCCAATCAAATGTGGGCTTAGAAACAAGGCACCAACCAGAATAATTTCCTATTTCGCGCGTCACTGCAGCGTCTCAACATTCAGTAGATTGTGTTAGATGGTAGTTCTTGACAGTGGCGTAACGACGTTTGTTGGGCCCGCCCGCAGTTCGACAATTAGGGCCCCTTCTTGAGGCTCCTGGCCCATTGGGCCGAATCCCATTAGACCGAATGTCCCATTGAACCGAATCCCGTTGGACCGAATATAGCCAAAATGTGCGGGTTTATTATCTTAAAATTTTCATTGCTATTAAAAGATATATTTTTAACGCCGTATTTTAAAACTGAATTAAAAAATACCTCTTTTGGTTTAAAGAAAATACCCTTGTCCTTAAGCTTGCGTCTATCAATACACTTTCCTATATAAATAATTATACTGTGATGGTCAAATCCCAAGTTTAAAAGGATGCCTCTATTGTAACCGAGCCGAATCAAAGCCAAGCTGAAATGACTCGTAAAACAATCAATATTTTTGAAAAGGCATATATTTATTGTTCAAGGAACTTAATAAATGCAGCGTTAATTGCTCCAGAATCTTTTTAAAAATAATTTGTTGGAAAAGGCCCACTTTTATTATGCAAAGACCTCAATAAAAATAAAAATATTATGGAAAATCTGTTATCAAACCTAACCTAACCTAACCCAACCCAACCCAACCTAACCTAACCTAACCCAACCCAACCTAACCCTAACCCAACCTAACCCAACTTAACCTAACCTAACCTAACCTAACATAACAGTAATGTTTTGGAAAAGGCATATTATTTGAGAAGTCAATGAAGCTAAACATCAATATTTTGGAAAAATATCAAAGCCAAGCTGAAATGACTCGTAAAACAATCAATATTTTGGAAAAGGCATATATTTATTGTTCAAGGAACTTAAAAAATGCAGCGTTAATTGCTCCAGAATTTTTTTAAAAATAATTTGTTGGAAAAGGCCCACTTTTATTATGCAAAGACCTCAATGAAAATAAAAATATTATGGAAAATCGGTTATCAAACCTAACCTAACCTAACCCAACCCAACCCAACCTAACCTAACCTAACCTAACCCAACCCAACCTAACCTAACCCAACTTAACCTAACCTAACCTAACCTAACATAACAGTAATGTTTTGGAAAAGGCATATTATTTGAGAAGTCAATGAAGCTAAACATCAATATTTTGGAAAAATATCAAAGCCAAGCTGAAATGACTCGTAAAACAATCAATATTTTGGAAAAGGCATATATTTATTGTTCAAGGAACTTAATAAATGCAGCGTTAATTGCTCCAGAATTTTTTTAAAAATAATTTGTTGGAAAAGGCCCACTTTTATTATGCAAAGACCTCAATGAAAATAAAAGTATTATGGAAAATCGGTTATCCAACCTAACCTAACCTAACTCAACCCAACCCAACCCAACCTAACCTAACCTAACCTAACCCAACCTAAGCTAACCTAACCCAACCTAACCCAACTTAACCTAACCTAACCCAATTTAAACCAACTTAACCTAACCTAACCCAACTTAACCTAACCTAGCATAACAGTAATGTTTTGGAAAAGGCATATTATTTGAGAAGTCAATGAAGCTAAACATCAATATTTTGGAAAAGGCGTAACATTGTTAAATGATTTATAAAACTAATATAATTTCGGTTGAAGGGAATTCGTTCCAATGGGATTCGATTGAATGGGAAAAAATTCCCTGCTTTTATAGAAAACCGCCACTGGGCTAGATTTTAAAATACTGGCTAGAAATTTTCGGACGAATGGGATGCGTTCCAATGGTATTCGGTTGAATGGGCAGACTCCCTTCTTGAGTGTCGAACTTTCAAAAAGTATGAAAGCATCACGAACGTTACAACTTTTCCCTTTCATAATTTATAACAATGCGTCTTGTTGCAGCTCTCGACTAAAATTCCTCCCGTACAAAAATTTTAAGCTGTAATTCATCTGCATACGCGCTTTTTTATCGCTACCACGCTGTAATAGGTATAAATTAAGGCTACATTTTCTGCAGCTCGAAAAACGCGAAAATTTCACAGAAATTCCAGAACTGCAAATTGTCTGCCGTTTCTACATTTTCTGTTTATTATCTGTTAATTGTCTGTATTGGCAGAAATATGCAGCGCGATTCTGCAAACGCGATGCAAAAGTAGAAATAACAGCTGCTAGTTTAAAACTGTAATTTGACCACAGTTATAGACATGTTACAGTTCTGCAAAAGTGATGGAAAAGTAGAAATCCAGCTGCCAATTTAAAACTGCAATTTGACTATATTTATTGACATGTTACAGGTCTGTAAAAGTGATGAAAAAGTAGAAATACCAGCTGCTAGTTTAAAACTGCAACTTGACCACATTTATAGACATGTTACAGGCCTGCAAATGTGATGGAAAAGTAGAAATCCAGATGCCATTTTAAAACTGTAATATGACCATATTTATAGACATGTTACAGGTCTGCAAAACTTATGGAAAAGTAGATATTCAGCTGCCAATTTAAAACTGTAATTTGGCCATTTTTATAGACATGTTACAGGTGTGCAAAAGCGATAGAAAAGTAGAAATACCAGATGCTAGTTTAAAACTGTAATTTGACTACATGTATAGACATGTTACAAGTCTGAAAAAGTGATGGAAAAGTAGAAATCCAGCTGCCAATTTAAAACTGCAATTTGACCATATTTATAGACATGTTACAAGTCTGAAAAAGTGATGGAAAAGTAGAAATCCAGCTGCCAATTTAAAACTGTAATTTGACCATATTTATAGACATGTTACAAGTCTGAAAAAACGATGGAAAAGTAGAAATCCAGCTGCCTATTTAAAACTGTAATTTGACCATTTATATAGACATGTTACAGGTCTGCAAAAGTGATGGAAAAGTAGATATCCAGCTGCCAATTTAAAACTGCAATTTGACCACATTTATACACATGTTACAGGTCTGCAAAAGTTATGGGAAAGTTGAAATCTAGCTTCCAATTTAAAACTGTAACTATTCAACATTTATAGACATATTGCAGGTATTCAAAAGTAGAATTTCCTACTTTTGAATACCTGCAATATCTCTCTAAATGTGGTTAAATTAAAGTTTTAAATTGGCAGCTGAATTTCTACTTTTCCATCACTTTTGCAGACCTGTAACATGTCTATAAAAATGGTCAATTTAGGTCAAATTAAAGTTTTAAATTGGCAGCTGTATTTCTACTGTTCCATCACTTTTGCAGACCTGTATCATATCTATAAAAACGGTCAAATTACAGTTTTAAACTAACAGCTGGTATTTCTACTTTTGCTTAGCGTTTGCAGAATTGCACTGCATATTTCTGCCAGGCTAGACAGTTAACAGTTAACAAACAGAAAATGAAGAAACGGCAGTCAATTTGCAGTTCTAGAATTGCTGTGAAATTTTCCCGTTTTTTGAGCTGCAGAAATGTAGCCTTAATGTATACCTATTACAGCGTGGTAGCGATAAAAAAGCGCGTATGCAGATGAATTACAGCTTAAAATTTTTGTACGGGAAGTCAACTTCGAGCGCACCCTAAATTTTTATCTGCTTCTGTTAGGCATTAATATTACTGCTTTTATTTTTCTAAAATTTGAATAAAGAATTGGTTAGGCCTAAAAAGGCATCTTAAAAAAGCTTTACTCATTCATCTTAGTAAAATCTTTTGATCTAATACTGTCACGTCTCGATCCTAAAAATATTTAAACCACCATAAAAGATAGAAAATTGAAACATTTTTTGGTCATAAATGGGCCAGTATTGTATATACAGTTATCATAAGTTTATCAGATATGTTTCAATAAGTATGACACTGCCTATACTTCGTAATGCTAGAGACTTACTGAGAGCTAGTTCGAGAATGACGCGAGAATTGAATACACTCGGTTTTGCAGTCCAACTTCCTATTTAGCCTTATTAAGCCTTTGACAATGGCTCAACAGGCGTCGCTTTACGAGAATATGACGTTTCACCTACACCACTTCATGAAGTAACCAGTGACAAACTTATGGAACACATCTTACGAACTTATGCAGTTATGTTTAAGGTGTATCCTATACTAACAACATAAGGATTCCAAGCTTTCAAAGGTGTTGGCAGTCAAGTTCTATAGATTCAAAACCTAATAAAATAAGAGTTACTTCTATTTGAGGTAAAAAGTCGTAGAAAAACAATTTTTCATCCAAAAAAAGTAAATAAAATTAATTTCAGTTTATTTTAGTGATATTATTCCA
This sequence comes from Phalangium opilio, assembly GCF_054372755.1. Lineage (NCBI taxonomy): Eukaryota > Metazoa > Arthropoda > Arachnida > Opiliones > Phalangiidae > Phalangium > Phalangium opilio. The sequence goes on along the minus strand of NW_028324161.1, from coordinate 5,585,952 downwards.
GTTTTTGAGACCAGACCTAGCTTTCTGTGTGTGTGTGCATGTGTGTGTTTGTGGCCCCGGGTACACGAAAAACAAGCGTGGATAGAAACCGATTAAGACAAGATCTACTATCACCATGGCGCTCGAAATGTGAAGGAAATTGCGAACCAAAGTACTTTAGCGCTATCATATAAGTTTACAGCAGTTTTCCTGGTTGCGGATAGACGTAAAACAAGCCTGTCGGGACCCTTCCCTTCAGTTGTAATCGGTTTTTAGCTATAAGTTTGAAAGAATTTTTCGATTACGTTCTGTGAGTGTGTATGTTGTGGATGTTAGATAGACGAAAAGACCTTCTTATCTAGATGTTATGAGAACTTAATGTACATGTACCTAAACAGTTGGACCATCTCAGATATTACTTTAGCAAGTCAGAAAAGCGTGTATTAAGATGAATTACAGCTTAATATTTTTGTAAGAGATGAGTACAAGTTGGGAATCCAAAATAAACCTCTCCAAGTCGAGACGCAATTTAGAGGCTATTTTTAAATATTTAAATAAATATAAATGATATTTATTAATTTAATCGTCATTAATTTACCTTAATTCTAGTTAAATCGTTTTAAGAAACTTTATTCCTAAAATCATTTTAAACATAGCTATTGTTGACGTTTGAACTCAAGCGTAAGCCTCTTTAATTTTTTTTGGAAATTTAGGGTATATAATGCTACTGATTCACAATAATTGATAGGAAAACCCGCAATGACTCTGCAAAGCATATGAAACGCGCCTGCAATGATCCTGCAAAGAATCTGAAATGCACCTGCAATTATCCTACAAAGTATCTGAAACGCACCTGCAATGACCCTACAAAGAATCTGAAATCCACCTGCAATGATCCTGCGATGTATCTGAAATGCACCTGCAATGATCCTGCGAAGTATCTGAAACGCGTCTGCAATTATTCCACAAAGTATCTATATCGCGCCTGCAATTATCCTTCAAAGTATCTGAAACGCGCCTGCAATGATCCTACAAAGAATCTGAAACGCGGCTGCAATGACCCTGCAAAGTATCTGAAACGCACCTGCAATTATCCTACAGAGTATCTGAAATGCTCCTGCGAAGTATCTGAAAGGCGGCTGCAATGATCCTACAAAGTATCTGAAACGCACCTGCAATTATCCTACAAAGTATATGAAAAGAGCCTTCAACTAATCTAAAAAGTATCCGAAATACGCCTGCAATGATCCTAAAAAGTATCTGAAACGCGCCTGCAATGATCCAAAAAAGTATATGAAAAGCGCCTGCAATATTCCTACAAAATATATGAAAAGCGCCTGCAATTATCCTACAAAGTATATTAAAAGCGCCTGCAATTATCCTACGAAGTATCTGAAATGCTCCTGCAATTATCCTAAAAATTTCTGAAAAGTACCTGCAATTATCCTACAAAGTATCTGAAACGCGCCTGTAATTATCCTACGAAGTATCTGAAGTGCGGCTGCAATGAACCAAAAAATTATCTGAAAAGCACCTGCCATTATCCTTAAAAAGTATCTGAAACGCGCCTGCAATTTTCCTACAAAGTATATGAAACGCTCCTGAAATTATCCTGAAAAGTGTCTGAAATGCGCCTGCAATTATCCTACAAAGTATCTGAAACGCGCCTGTAATTATCCTACAAAGTATATGAAAAGCAACTGCAATTATCCTACAAAGTATATGAAAAGAGCCTGCAATTATCCTAAAAAGTATCTGAAACGCGCCTGCAATTATCCTAAAAAGCATCTGAAAAGCACCTGCAATTATCGTACAAATTAAAGTATCTGAAACGCGCCTGTAATGGTCCGTAAAAGTATCTGAAACGCGCCAGTAATGATCCTGAAAAGTATCTGAAACGCGCCTGCTATTTTCCTACAAAGTATATGAAAAGCGCCTGCATTTATCCTGCAAAGTATCTGACATGCGCCTGCAACTATCCTAAAAATTATCTGACATGCGCCTGCAACTATCCTAAAAATTATCTGAAACACGGCTGCAATGATCCTGCAAAGTATTTGAAACGCGGCTGCAATTATCCTACAAAGTATCTGAAACGCGGCTGCAATGACCCTGCAAAGTATCTGAAATGCGCCTGCAATTATCCTGAAAAGTATCTGACAAGCACCTGCAATTATCCTACAAAGTATCTGAAACGCGCCTGTAATTATCCTACAAAGTATATGAAAAGCGACTGCAATTATCCTACAAAGTATATGAAAAGAGCCTGTAATTATCCTAAAAAGTATCTGAAACGCGCCTACAATTATCCTAAAAATTATCTGAAAAGCACCTGCCATTATCCTAAAAAGTATCTGAAAAGCACCTGTAATTATCGTATCTGAAACGCGCCTGTAATGGTCCTTAAAAGTATATGAAACGCGCCTGTAATGGTCCTTAAACGTATCTGAAATGCGCCTGTAATGGTCCTTAAACGTATCTGAAACGCGCCTGTAATGGTCCTTAAAAGTATCTGAAACGCGCCAGTAATGATCCTGAAAAGTATCTGAAACGCGCCTGCAATTTTCCTACGAAGTATATGAAAAGCGCCTGCATTTATCCTGCAAAGTATCTGACATGCGCCTGAAACTATCCTAAAAATTATCTGACATGCGCCTGCAACTATCCTAAAAATTATCTGAAACGCGGCTGCAATGATCCTGCAAATAATCTGTAACGCGCCTGCAATGATCCAAAAAAGTATCTAAAACGCGCCTGCAATTTTCCTACAAAGTATATGAAACGCGCCGGCAATGATCCTGAAAAGTATATGAAACGCGCCTGTAATGGTCCTGAAAATTATATGAAACGCTCCTGCAATTTTCCTACAAAGTATCTGAAACGCGCCTGTAATGATCCTGAAAAGTATCTGAAACGCGCCTGTGATGATCCTGAAAAGTATCTGAAACGCGCCTGTGATGATCTGAAAAGTATCTGAAACGCGTCTGCAATTATCGTAAAAAGTATCCGAAACACGCCTGCAATTATCCTACAAACTTAGCAATTTCTGACTGTAACATGCATACAATATACTTGGAAGGTACAGTACTTGTAATGAGCCTACAAACATCCTGATTTCTTACGGGAGTTACTATTTCCCCTCTGTTTTCTAGCTGTAAGGTAACTATTTTATGACTCTAGAGTTGCTAAATTTTGTATACTGTTGTACTGAGTTTTCCAACGGAAGATATTTTTCTGCAAATCGTCTAAAATGTTCTGCATTGCTCTCTGGAATCACCTTAATTTTGTCTGAAATTGAACATTTTTCAGGTTTATTCCAGTATTTTTCCAGAATATTCCAGTTTATTTGCAATATATTGCAGATTCTAAAAAATCTATTGCAAATAAACTGGAATATTCTGGAAAATGGTCCGTAAAAGTATCTGAAACGCGCCAGTAATGATCCTGAAAAGTATCTGAAACGCGCCTGCTATTTTCCTACAAAGTATATGAAAAGCGCCTGCATTTATCCTGCAAAGTATCTGACATGCGCCTGCAACTATCCTAAAAATTATCTGACATGCGCCTGCAACTATCCTAAAAATTATCTGAAACACGGCTGCAATGATCCTGCAAAGTATTTGAAACGCGGCTGCAATTATCCTACAAAGTATCTGAAACGCGGCTGCAATGACCCTGCAAAGTATCTGAAATGCGCCTGCAATTATCCTGAAAAGTATCTGACAAGCACCTGCAATTATCCTACAAAGTATCTGAAACGCGCCTGTAATTATCCTACAAAGTATATGAAAAGCGCCTGCAATTATCCTACAAAGTATATGAAAAGAGCCTGTAATTATCCTAAAAAGTATCTGAAACGCGCCTACAATTATCCTAAAAATTATCTGAAACGCGCCTACAATTATCCTAAAAATTATCTGAAAAGCACCTGCCATTATCCTAAAAAGTATCTGAAAAGCACCTGTAATTATCGTTTCTGAAACGCGCCTGTAATGGTCCTTAAAAGTATCTGAAACGCGCCTGTAATGGTCCTTAAACGTATCTGAAACGCGCCTGTAATGGTCCTTAAACGTATCTGAAACGCGCCTGTAATGGTCCTTAAAAGTATCTGAAACGCGCCAGTAATGATCCTGAAAAGTATCTGAAACGCGCCTGCAATTTTCCTACGAAGTATATGAAAAGCGCCTGCATTTATCCTGCAAAGTATCTGACATGCGCCTGAAACTATCCTAAAAATTATCTGACATGCGCCTGCAACTATCCTAAAAATTATCTGAAACGCGGCTGCAATGATCCTGCAAATAATCTGTAACGCGCCTGCAATGATCCAAAAAAGTATCTAAAACGCGCCTGCAATTTTCCTACAAAGTATATGAAACGCGCCGGCAATGATCCTGAAAAGTATATGAAACGCGCCTGTAATGGTCCTGAAAATTATATGAAACGCTCCTGCAATTTTCCTACAAAGTATCTGAAACGCGCCTGTAATGATCCTGAAAAGTATCTGAAACGCGCCTGTGATGATCCTGAAAAGTATCTGAAACGCGCCTGTGATGATCCTGAAAAGTATCTGAAACGCGTCTGCAATTATCGTAAAAAGTATCCGAAACACGCCTGCAATTATCCTACAAACTTAGCAATTTCTGACTGTAACATGCATACTTGGAAGGTACAGTACTTGTAATGAGCCTACAAACATCCTGATTTCTTACGGGAGTTACTATTTCCCCTCTGTTTTCTAGCTGTAGGGTAACTATTTTATGACTCTAGAGTTGCTAAATTTTGTATACTGTTGTACTGAGTTTTCCAACGGAAGATATTTTTCTGCAAATCGTCTAAAATGTTCTGCATTGCTCTCTGGAATCACCTTAATTTTGTCTGAAATTGAACATTTTTCAGGTTTATTCCAGTATTTTTCCAGAATATTCCAGTTTATTTGCAATATATTGCAGATTCTAAAAAATCTAATTAACAGCAAAAATGCAGCCGTAAATTTTTGTACGGGCTGGCACATACATGGCTCACTCCGCTAAACTGCAATGCAGGGCCTTACAGTGTTAGTGACATAATTTTTGTCTTCCACAAACTTAAATTGCGAAAAAAAAACCGTTGAAAATCCTAGTTTATTGTATTATATTTACTTCTTTATTTGATTTCGTAGCAATTTATAAAATTGCAATCAAAGCAAAAGGCCTAGTTAAAATGAGCAGTTTTCACTCTAGATGTCGCTCACGTGACGCCTGTTAGTGTCTCAGCGCCGCGTTAAGCCTATTCTATTCAGATTCGCATGGCATTAGTAGACTCGGGCGCTCGCGCTTGGCTTTCCCGCGAGATGCCGTGAGTGACGTATCAAGGAGAAAAACCCGCCAAAAATCTTCTCCGCAAATGTGCTTTTGCCCCCCAAAATTTCAAGTTATCGAAGTGTTTTTTCTGTGTTTTCCCTCATATTTAGATATTTATCAAGCTTATTTTTTGAAATCAGAAGAGTTGAAACTCTCAAAAAATTAAGGTTTTCTTTAGATTTGAGATAATTTTTAAACCACGTCGCTATTCCTTTAACTACTTTGGAGCATTTTTAAGACAAACAAGATGGTCTAGCCCATAATTTAGCCACATCGTTTACGTACTCTACTACAATAAATATACTTCTAGTGAAATATCCCCTAATATACCGGTCAGGGGAATAATTTTTCAGTGGCCGCTTGACAAAGTGAATCACATATCGCCAACGCCCGTTACTGATTTAATTACTAATACTACTACTACCGCTACTCTTCGGGTAAAACTATTAGTACTATCGATATCTTGTAGCTAAGAAGAAACAAAAAAGTTGCCAAAGCGCGCTGCTAGAATTCTCGGCCGCTTGGACCTCTTCTAAATCACTCTCATTCCTCTCTCTCTTGTAACTCACGAGTCACTAAGCACAGCTCCTACATACATTCGTTCTCTTTCCTACTATCTCTGCAACCCTCTTTCAACAAGCGACTGTAGAGGAAGCCGTATAGTATCAGGCTGGCATTTAAAAATCGTTCAAAATAAATTATGGAGCCAGCGCCTCCTAGAAGTAGTTTTACGAAGTACTATTTAAAAATAACAAACGAAACATCATCATCTTCTTCTTCTACACACCATGTCAAACTAATAGGCCATCGTATATACGATGTGGCTAAAAATAGGATTCTCTTCGCAAAATTATAGCATTATATTGGACCATTTAGAGTGTAGATAATTTTATTTTATTGAGAACGAAAGATTCTTCAATTGAACGTATACCTCGCACCTAGATCTAAACAAATGCTGAATGACTCACACAGACATACATTTAGATTTACTTGAAAAAGTGACAAACTGTAAGTAAAAAAGAGACCAAATGACCAAATCAAGTTGTTTAAAAGGTCGGGTAGGAAGAGAAGTTTTCAGAGAAAACAGATTTTCAAAACTATTCTTTACAATTAAACATATGTGCAATAATTCAGTTTAATCAGTGGGATTATATATTTAAATGCAAGGTCTGATGCAAAATTATGTTGTTATTTGGAGTGCAGCTCAGAATGTAAAGTAATTGTTATCATATCATATAAATACCTAAAAACATCTCAGAAATTCAATTATGTGTGAATTGAAAATAAAAAATTCCTGAGCGAGCGAAGCGAGCGACGCGATTTTTTGATATGACCAAATGAGATATCACTAATTCTGCGTTTCAAACGTCTTACAGCTGGGATTATAAAAAATTACTTTGAAATCTCAAAAATATAGGACTTTATTTATTTGGAGAATTATAGGACACTTTAAAAAATATGGGACAATCAGTCTATAAGCAAAATTTGGAAAGGGCCCCCAAAAGCCTTGGGCCCGCCCGCAGTTGCGGGCTCTGCACCCCTGTAGTTACGCCACTGATTCTTGACCTTTAACCTAATCTAGTATCTCACAGACCACTGACTGAACATCGATAGCCTTAAGCCTGGGTCTCGACCTTTTATCGAGCTTTTTTCCGAGGCTCGAAAACTTGTCGAGCCTTTCAAAAGTTGCTTATCGAGTCCTATCGAGTACTCGCACAGGCCTAGACTTTTTGCTAGCATAATTTTTAAAATTAAGAGGAATTACGACTAAATGATGATAAGAAACATTTTTTACCCTAGAAATTAACATATATCATTACAAAAATTATAAAATCATATTATTGACCACAATTATCATCTTTTATTTGTTTTTTCACAAACAGGAACTTCTTTACCAAAATAGGAACAATACAATATGCTTTTTTTTCAACAAAACGGTATTATGATCCCAATGAAAAAAATCACACTCTTCTCCTTTAGTCTACATACCACTTACACTTTTAAAACTTTCCCAGATAATGGTTTCTTATTTAATATTTTGGGCTTTTCATTTGCATCAGTTGTCTGAATGGCATGGTTAGTCAAAAGTGGCTTAGTAAATTTTTTGAGCAAAATTTCGGGAAGAGAAGAGTTGCATGAACAGTGTAGCGGTTTCTTGAAATAAGGTAGTAATACTTCTGTGTACAATTTGAGTACATTTTTTCGAGGGAAAAGATGTAAAGATTTCTGTATGAAGTCAACTACCAAACTAAGCAAACATATTAAAAATCTAGACGGGTATTTAAGCCCCCCATTGTCCTGTTCTTTTATAAGTGTATACAAAGGCGAATTTGAAGAGACGTGAATTAACTTATCCAAGCAGTCGAAACATTCGGTATTTTCTTCAGCAACTTTTAAAATATAACCTCTTATTTGCGCCACACTGAGATTTTTAACCGTTATATGGCAGTTATCTGTAAATCGGCAAAAATAATTGGCATTTTAGTCAGGCATTAGCACTCCACAGACACCTTTAGACAATTTATTTAGCCCATAATTACCTGTTTGAGAGACATTTCCTAGTTGATTCAGCAAATTATGAAGCACTGGAGTCAATTTTGGCTTAAATTGTTGAGGAGTGTCAGTAATTGTTTGATTATTTCATATAACTTTTTGTATATCTCGTTGAGACGTTTCTGAGATTTCTGAAATAATTTTAAATGTATTCATTTTCTATACCACAAAAAGTATCCGTTTTATTTACCTAGAGCTTCGGTGTTAGCACCCCTGTTGCAGTTAGAATCAGCTGTAGCTTTAAGAATCCCAATTTTTAATGCGTGTTCAAGGCTTAAAACACAAGATCTTACGTCCAATGTGTCATTGTACCCACAAGACCCTCTCAAATTCGCAAAGGATTCCTCAATAGCATCACTAGATTAATTACGGGTGAGAACATAATGATATCCACTTTGCAGCAGATAACGAATCAAGCCTACAGTCGAATTAGTTGTAGTTTTTACTGCCTCAAACGTCTCATCAGTCAGTTTCTCGTTTTTAACAGTAGCATTTTTCTGGATGACCTCCAAGAAAGGAAGGAAATCTTCGACTAGCCAATTCAGTCATTCATCGTTTAAATCAGTGAAAGGCAATTTGTAACTATTCATGGAGTGATATCCGTGAGTTTTGTTGCAGATGTCGTGCATTTCCCACCATTTTCTGACCATTTCTATGAAATATATAGTATATTCTAAATCTTCTTTATCTTCTGTGTCCACCATATGTTTAAGAAGAGTTTTTAACGCAGCTGTTACAGGCTGCGAGAAAATAGTGATAGCCCTTAGCACATTCATTTTCTCGAAATTAGATGGGAAAACAACTTTTCGGGTTATTTTCCTTACTGGTTTGACCAAGCACCCTTTTTGAACTTGATAAAGCTTTTTGACAAATTTTGAGTCGATGATTCTACCCATGTACACAAATTGCCTTGAAAGAAATTGGTTGCGGAAGTTTTTAATTTCGTGGCTTTGATCAAATGCCAAGAAAAGTGGTCTCTCTGGATCAAATGGATGGGAAATCTCATGACATAGCTGGTCTCCAGCAAATTTCTTGAAGGCTGCGGTGTTCGTTTTAGCATTGTCTGCCACCAATCGCAAAACTTTAAATCCACACTCTTCAACTGCTTTTATGACATGCAGCATGATATTGTACAGCTGGTTTGCATCAAGGTTAGCCGTAAAAAAGTATCCCACTGGCAGCTTGAATTTTGTTGTAATTCCTTGGAAAACGAAGCACAACAGATGAGTTGCTAGCTTTTCCCCATTCCCCTCAGGCGTTGAAAGCGTAGTTTCACCGAAAAATCTGTCTAACGTTTTATCATACACTAGCTTGGATTTTATCTTCATTTCATCGGTTATTAATGATCCCAATTTTTCATGTTAATTTTTCATTTTTGCTGCTTCTGCCAAAAGTCTCTCCTTGACTAGCGATGTCACCCCTTCTTCACCAGTCACATGGCCAATATACCTTTTCAAAGTACCCTGGTGAGGTAGACGAAGTACATCCAATTCTCGCATAAAACGATACGCATTTGCCGATTTCTTGAATATCAAACAACAAATCCTCAATGTTGATTCTTCATACGAAATTTTATTCTTTCCAACGCTAAGATCTGCTCCATTAAAAAATTTGCGCGAGTATCATTAGACAAACAAGCAGCCATAATCTTCTTTAACTGACAAATTTCTTTGGTTTTAATTTCTTTATTCAAACTCTTGACCTTTGACTCAAGGTTTTGAGCCTTTTCTCGCAATCGAGCAGCTTGTTGCCTCAGTTTATAGTTCTGTTTCCCAATTTTTCTAGCTGACACTTTACACGCTGTGTTAAATGTTACTTTTCTTATAACTGGGCTGGCTTGAGTACTTGCATCTTTCGTGGCATTATAGACCTATTCACATTAAGGGCCGCGCATGAGAAGTTTCAATGTTTGGGGGCATGAGTTATAGCGCTTCTATTTAGTTAAACGTGTAAACTAAACTACGATGGACGTATGGGAGACCTTTTGAAATTTAATATGAAAATAAAATGCCTAGTATTTAAAACCGAGATAGTACAATTAAAATCATGTTAAGAAATAAAGTGTTTAAGTTCTAATGGAAACGGTGCATTGATATTAGTAGGCCGCTATAACTCACTAAGCCTTGGCGACGGTACGGGATCATCGCTTCATCGGCGAATAGACGGCGATGTCCGCCGATGCCGTGCCGAAAGGGCTGTGTATAAATGCCCTTAAGCCCTGGCGCCCAATTTAGTGAGTAGAATTTCATTAAATGCCCTAATTTTACGTCTATCAATTGAATTTGATAAAATTTCACCTCGGAAGTTCAATTAATACTTTTACAACAAGTAATACAACACTGTTTTATAAAAATAAACTCGAATGCGTAGCAAATAAGGCAAAAGGAATGGTTAAAAGTACTGCACTGCCCCCAAACATTCTTTCTACGCATGCTCACCTCTCGAAATTTTCCCCCCCTTATCACCCCCGCTCTACCGGTGAAAAGGTCTATTGACTGTCTCTAGCTGTACATGTTGCAAATGACTAGAATATTGAGTTTCATCTTCGAGCTAGCTAATTGTAGCACTCATTAAATTGCAATCATAATCAGGATCCATAAAACATTCATTAGGACTGTCAATAAGTGGAGTTTGTGGCTGGCTTTGTTTTTCAACAGCATCAAAATTTAGTCTAACTCGAGGAAAATTTTGTCGAGATAAGATATTACACGTTTCCCTTTCAACTACTTCAAGAGATGACATTTTAGCAGGTGGTGTTTGTTTTGGCTGGTTTGAGATTCTATTTGTATTGCACATTTGAGCTTCTAAAGCATTACTTAAATTCAACCTTTTTAAACCTCCAAATTTAACATTTCTTTCATTTTCTAGGCTTTTGACTAATTTGCTTCGTGCATTTTGAAGAGAAATATTTTGAATAGGAGATAATGGCTCTCTACGAGGCCTACGTAGGCTCTGCACTGTCAACTCATCCTTATCGACATTTTCATTTGTAATGAATTTTGGAATTGCGTGTGGTAAAAGTCTTCTAACCTTCGAGCAAGATTTACTAAAATCATCTTCTTGGAAATGTCTGCTACATATTTTTCTCTGCTTTTCGTTTATTTCTTGTTCATAAGTAATTATATCATCATTGGAGGTTTTCCCAAATATCGCTCGAATCCAAGACTTTCTTTTTTCATGTTCTCGAGGGAAATTGAAAAAACTTGTACCAATACGATCTTCGCTGAGATCCCTCTTGTTGTTTTTGCTTGACTGAATGCGTTCCGTGCATGAGGGTACTACGCATTTCGCCATATTTTCATTCTAAAAACCTTTTTAAATGCAACATTTGGCATTAATTAAAACATTGATGAACATTATGATGAAAAAGAAAATAAAATTCCTAATAGCCGAGGCTTAGTGTAAAGATCTTGGAAACAACTTAACATAAACTTTAAAATTCAATTATAATTCATTTAAACTTTTTAAATCCCCGTCCCTAATTATATTTCAAAATATAAGAAACTTAAAAATAAACTAGTTAAAATTACTAACCTTTGCGAAAATTATTTCCTCCACATGATTCATAAACAGTCGAAAACAACGTTTCCGAAATCCGAACAGTCGTATAGTCCCCCCCACCTCATAGCCGTAGTTTCCCTCTCCCTTATTGGCTCTTAAACGGCGCGAAAACATTTTGAATCCTCTGTATCGAAGAGCGCCAAGTCGCTGTGCGGCACTTTTTGGCGAATTCGAAAAAGCGAAAATAAATTAAAAAATCGAGGCATGCATGGGCCTTTATAAATTGAGTCGGCATTGCTCAGATTAATAACCCCTGGATATGAAAGGCAAGCAAAACCGGGCGTTTTCAAATAGTATCGCCATGTGGCGCCCTCAGACGGCAAAACGTAGCACTTTGTCACCCCATGCAGATGACGCAGTTTGAATTGTACGGTTGTACCGGCAAGGCCTAGTAAACGTAAACGGTTTTTTTTGTGTCTTCGAAGACCATTATTGCTTTTCTGTCATTTGATTTATCAAATTTATAGTTTAATCTAATTTTTACATAAATAAAAAACCAAAAACCTACCTAATTTAGTGACCAAAATCTCCAGACCAGGTACCGGGATGATAAGAGAATAAGAAACGGGAACAGCGGATAAAAAGTAGCCGAGACTTAAAAAAGCATGGAGTAGCAAACGCGGTCACGCGCTTACTGAGTTTGTTTGGGTTAACTTTTTTCCAAGTTTTTACTATAGGGGCGCTAGAGATGCCGATGCCCTATTCACGTATGCCTCCTTATTTCCTTTCAAATCCAGGGGGTTATTAATCCGAGGTCACACTGAACTTACAAAAATGTCAATTCGCTGTCACATATTTGATATTTTTGGGTCACAGAATCACCAGTAACGGGATCTCACCAGATGACTCAAAGGTTCAAGCTATACTGGACCTGGCCCGTCCAAACGATGTTCAAGTAGCATGCGAAGAGAGATCCTAGATCGAATTCATGACGGACATTTGGGTATTTCCAAATATCGAGAACCTGACCAACAATCAGTTTGGTGGCCCAAGATATCACGCGACGTTGAGCGCCACGTCCATTCCTGTAACACGTGTGCAAAAGAATCAATCAATCGTCATGAACCACTGGTACCGTCTTCCCTCCCAGCCCGCCCGTGGCAAATAGTTGCGATGGATCTTCTATACCATGAACGCCGTTGGTACTTGATCATCACGGATTATTATTCAAGATTTTTCGAGCTGCTGGAATTGGATAACCTAACGTCAAATATGCGCCATGAAACCTGTTTACGGACGTTCCGGCGTTCCCGTAACAGTACGTTCCGACAATGGCAGACAATTCGATGCTAAAGCTAAAGAATTCCAGGCTTTCGCCAAGCAATATCGGTTCAGCACCATCACTTCCGGTCCCAGAGTCCCGCAGAGTAATGGTTTTGTGGAGGCTGCGGTGAAAGTGGTCAAGGCTCGCATGAAGAAATTTGATGACTTACAGCTTGGATTATTAGCCTACCGTACTACACCGCTTAAAAATGGTTATAGTCCCGCTCAATTCCTCATGAGTCGCCAATTACGTACAACCATTCTCTCACACTGCGAATCTAGAACCTCACGTACCACCAAGAAATGAACTAGTACATAAAGAGACCGCTTTGAAACAGCTACAGAAATACTATTATCAAAAGCGCATAGATAACCAGAAAGTGAAGAACGAGAAGCCTAAACAGCAACGTGAAAAATGAGTTCCCCCATAGTCGATTCAAGATTTCCGTCCCCCTTACAGAGCGACGGGAAGAGTTGGTCTTATGCCGCGGCGGAGAGTTACTTTCGCGTAGTTTTACACAAGGTACATGCGTAAGTTGGCTCGAAAATATAGTTCACTTATTTCTTTATTTTCATGTCGTCTGCTATAGTTTAATTCCAAGGCTTAATATAATCTAGTCATTTAGGTAATCGGGAATCGGCACATTTGTCAAAATCTCAGATTTGAATTTAGCAAACATTTTAGAAAGCTACGAAAAGGATGACTTTTTCCTGATTGATAAAGACGGAAAACTTAAAGGTGCAATAGAATGCATGAAAAAGAATATCAAAATTCAACTTAACGAAACTTGAAAATTCCACGACGATTGAACCGAAAGAGCGCTAAAGAACAACCGTTAAGCCTAGTTAAGCAGCCGATTTCTCAATAGTATTCCCCACTATCCCCAGGAGCCGCTACCATCGCGAACTACTTTCCGCTTGTCACGTGACATTAACGATGACCTAATATATCTCTGATTCGATTGGAAGTTGAAAACGAGGCTCACCAACCACCCATTTGTGTCCCCCTTGCTTCTCATTTTACACGAATACCGTTGCTAAAGGCTGGAAAGGTTTAATGTTTTTCACTTTCTGATCTATGCGCTTTTGCTATTATGATCGCAGTCACGGTGTTCATACCCTTCGCGACCTCGCTCAAGGAGAACAAGTATGGATTGCGGACATGCGAACAGAAGGACGGATTAGCGGCAAGTCTCCAGAACCGCGTTCCTATATCATCTCGACGCCACACGGACTACAGCATAGAAATCGATATCATATTATTCCGCTCACGGCAGGTACTCCGCCGCGTGACGATCGCCCTGTTATTGAAAATACCAAACACGTCGAAGAACAAACTCAAACTAAGTCGCTCTCTGACAACGAACAAGTTCAAGACAAAACTTCTCCGGTGCCGGTACAAAGTTCACCCCAACATCATCGCGATGTTCCACGCAACAGTACGCCAACCGCTCCAGTTCAAACGCAATCGGGACGAATTCTTAAAAAACCTAGTAAACTTGATCTATAAACAATATTAAACCTTTCGTCCTGTTTTCAAAAAAAAAGGATGTTGTAATATTGTCTTAAGGCCCGTTTTCAATCAACTTTTTCCAAGCTTTTCGCTGTGGCTTTTTTGGGAACTTTTGACGCGCTTTCGAAGATAAAAAAATCTTCAAAAAAATTTAATCGGAAAAGCTGAAACTCGTATTGTTTTCATACAAGCTTCAAATGAATAAAAAATTTCAAGTGGGCGCGACTTATTTATAAATTACATTTTCATGTGTGTAGACGTCATTTTCCTTTCGAAAAAAGTCCTAAACCCGTAGCAAAACTGAACGCGCCGAAACACTAGCTGCCTTTAATGTAAAAAAAAAGATGCAGACGATAGTTGTAACCATGGAGACTGTATGCTTTAATCTAATTGGTGAATCAAGATTGACGACACTTCAAAACTGTTTGAGCGGCAAAAGCATAAACAAAATGAGAAGCAAATATCAAACTCATTTAGATATCTGCTTCTCGAAGGTTTAAAGCCTGAAAAGACGAAAAGCTGAATTTGAAGCTTGTTTGAAAACACCAAGAATTTTTGCTTCGGCTTTCCGCTGCTACTTTTGAAGCAAAAGCTTAATTTTTGTTCAAAAAAATCTTGATTGAAAATGCGCCTTTATTCTTGTTTAAATATCGCGCCTAGCGCCACAGCCTACTTTATATTCAAATATCATTTGTTGTACAGAACTATATGTACAGAGTAGTCTCTAGTCTCCAGTGCGAGCTAGACATGTAAATGTTAAAGTCGTTGTTCTAGCCTTTTCAATAAAACCTGATAATTTTCCTCATTAACGTAAATATATTTTGTTGACATAAAAATATAACATTTTGGCTTATAGTACAGGGAAAATAGGTTTTAACCCGGACCAAATTGAAACAAAGCTGAAAATTTCAGATTCTATAGATTTTTGGGCACTCTTTCACGTGGTGTGGTCTCCCACACTCTCCCACTGGTGGAATTTCCGCCATATTGGAAAATGGCGGACAAAATCGAGAAAAGGTTTAATAACTCCGGTTCTACTTAACCGATAAACACGTAATTAGGCTTCATTTATAGCATACCTTCGAACACATAATTCATCACTTAAGATATTTTGCCCTACAACTAACCGGAAGTTCACAATTTGACCCTGAAGATTAGCCTCATATAAAAAATGGGGATTTAAAGCATTTATTCTATTTTCAGAATACATTTCCAGAATTAAGCATTTAGTTTCCATTACTGACAAATTTTGTTTCTTTTCTGGCCGGAGCTCTAATGTATAGTACGGGAGAGGGTAAAACAGCCTTTGTACCATCATAAAACTTAATGCTGTAATATATACCGTTGTTCGCCTACCCTTGTCAATTCGGCTAAAGTTGAGTTAAAGCGTGCGAAACGAAGTTGACTTAAGTGTATACTTTAAATGAAGATTATAGAATTGAGCTTTTGGATTAGCTTCTCTTCCACCAACAAGTGCGGCAGCAAAGCAGCATTGGTCTATCACCAAGTTTGAACGTGGCTTGGAAGCAGCCTACATGCTAGAGAATGGGGTTGGAGACAAGTAGGATCTGAACTCAAACCAATCGTTAACACTCTACAACCAGCTCCAGATGAACTTCTGGAGATGATCTCTCGTAATTGCAAGGAAGTCTGTGATTTGAAATGTGAATGCAGTAAAACTGGTCCAGTCTGTTCTTCAATTTGTAGACACTGCAAGGGAGTATCTTGTTCAAATGAACATGGAGATTTTGAGTATCAACCTCAAGAAGATGACTATAATTAATCTTAAGCTTAACAAATATTGATAAATATACTAATATACAAGTTGGTAAACCAAAATAAACCTCTCCGATTCCAATTAAGAGGTTATTCTTAAATAATTAAGAAAATATAATTGATATTAATCAAATAATAATAAATTAATAATTTTAAACATAGCTATTGTTGACTTTTGAATTCTAGCGTATGCGTCTTTAACAATTTTGGGAAATTTATGGTATGTAAGGCGATTGATTCACAATAAATGATAAGAAATCCGCAATTGCATGAACCTTTGGTTGAAGCTCTGCACTTGGGAGGCTAGACGTTTCTCGTAACCCTAGCAGATCACAACGCACTACTTGATCCTAACGTTGCGAGTAGAAGCCAAACATTACTGCGAACACGCTTGCTCCGATTTGCCAACTGCGAACGCGGGGACCGACACACATACACACAGACAGACACCCCCCCCCCATTCACGTCCAGTATAATTCCTCTATGTGAGGTCATCGTCACTTAAAGAGGTAAAAATATAATGGGAATAATATATTTTAGGTTTAAAACCCTCTTTGCATTTATTTCGCTTGAAACCGTTTCGAAGTACTCAAAAATTAGATTTGCCTTACCTTCCGGGCTGGATTGTGAACTTTCGGTTAGTTTTAGGACAACATATTTTTGGGATGAATTATGTTTTACAAAGTAATCTACAATTGAAGCCTAATAACGTGTTAATCGGGATAGTAGAACCAGAGTTATTAAACTTAACTTTCCAGTATTGAAATTAACCCAATTAAAGATTCCATAAACAAAAATTAACCTTTACGGATGTTCTGCGTCTAAACACGGAATAAATAGCAACCAACGACAATCAGTCCAAAAAATACAAGGGTAGGGAAAAGTGTCTAGCAGCATTGCACCTCCGAAAATGGTGCTAGGTTTCACCGACGAAAATGAGCGACCGCCGTATCGGCGGCGTTACTTCAATATGGACCAAGACTATACACCCTTTCGACGGGAAAAGAGGGGTAGGCAACCCTTAGTATCAGAGATACAAGGGAGTTGCTACAGTGCCGTGTTTGTGCACTCTCAGATCCGAAACGCCTACAGTGCAGGCGCTAAAAAGCGAGATGAAGGGCAGAGTTTTACCCCGCGCCTTTCCCTTTTAGACTCGTCGAAAGGGTGTAAAGAAGCCCGTTCAATCAGGGCCGGATTAACAATTTTTTGGGCCCTAGGCAAGGCCTTAGGTCCGGGCCCCCAGCCCCCCCCCAACAGACCACACTGTAAAAAAGTGAGGTTCATATTTGAATACTTAGGCGTGCATAGCCCCGACACTGTGGTGGTACTCTTTAACGTTCAAATTTGAATAATTTCTTTGCGTTCAAATTTGAATAACTTCTTTGCGTTCAAATTTGAATAACTTCTTTGCGTTCAAATTTGAATAACTTCTTTGCGTTCAAATTTGAATAACTTCTTTGCGTTCAAATTTGAATAACTTCTTTGCGTTCAAATTTGAATAACTTCTTTGCGTTCAAATTTGAATAACTTCTTTGCGTTCAAATTTGAATAACTTCTTTGCGTTCAAATTTGAACAGAACAATATTAATCAAAATTAAACTCTCACGCATTCATATTTGAACGGTGCGTAAGAGATTAGTATATCGTGTAAATTTAAGCACAAAACCGCTCAAATTTAATTGCAATGTTAAACGTTTAATATTGTATATTTATGCATTCATTATTGAGCAACATCGGAGAGTTTGATCAAGCGTTCATATTCAGTTGCTTAATTTCAAAATTGAGCAATTCACCATTTAACAATACATGGTCGACAAGCGTTTGATGAAGCATTGAAATTTGACAGTTAAATAGAGAAATTTGATTTTAAATTTCATCGCTGAATGCCCCATGGTAGGGCATACTATATTAAATATACGCACTGATAACGAAGAAATTTAATGTGTTTGAAGCTTGCACATCTTTCGAGGGTGGGTGAATTTGAAACACATAAATTATAATCGTTGTGTTAAAAAATAATTTAGTTATATGAAGAAAGTCTGGATTTAACGAAAGTGATCATTATCAAGTTCATTCCGATTATAATATTGTAGCAATAAATTACATTAACAAACTATTTGAAGGCCTATGTAAATATAAAGGAAAGGTGAAATAGGCAATAATCCGTAAGATTTACTTTGATATTATTGTATAATGATGTTTATACAGACAAATAAATATTTAATCAACGGTAAATAAGCAAGTTATAGTAAATTGTTGAGAAGTTATTGCATTTTTAATGAAAGCTGTGTTTGTAGTACAAACTTACAGCAGCAGAGCAAGTAATTTTAGGGCAGAATTAAGTTGTTTTTGCACACCTTTTGTGATTACAAAATTTCGTTCACTTTTGAATACCAATTAAACGCTTTTTTTCTTAGTGTTGTTTTTAAGCCAAAAACACTTTCATTTGAACGCCCATAACTCTCTCGTTTGTACGCCCATATCGCTCTCTTTTGAATGCCCATATCGCATTCGTTTGAATGCCCATATCGCATTCGTTTTAATGCCCATATCGCATTCGTTTGAATGCCCATATCGCATTCGTTTGAATGCCCATATCGCATTCGTTTGAATGGCCATATTGCATTCGTTTGAACGCGCATAATGCACACGTTTGAACGTCAAAAACAATCTCGTTTGAAAGTCAAAAAGTTCTTATTTGAACGCTTAAAACGCTCTTGTTTTAATACTAATACTAATACTAATACTAATACTAATACTAATACATATACTAATACAATCCTATTAGAACGCAAAAACGACCATATCTGAACGCTTCTTTAGCGCAAGGCAGTTATTCAAAATTGAATAGGATAGGATTCATTTTTGAATGGTAATAAATAAGCTGTTCAAAAATGAATGCTAGAGTCAAGTTTTGATCGCTATGACGGTAGTTTGTTCAAAAATGAATGCTCATGGTTGGTTTTGAACGCCTAAAACACTCCTTGTTCAAAATTGAATGTAAAATTGAAAGGTCGCTATCATTTTTGAATGCCAAAAGCACGCTTATTTTTTACAGTGCACAGTTTAGGAGAATCTAAGAGACATACTATTTTTATATCTTTAATTGACTAAAGACTTAACAGCATATTTAATTTTCTTTTTGAATTCAATAGTTAAATTTCTTTCTAACTCAAGAAATTTATCAATTATCTCTTCATAGTCTATGAAGTCGTTTAGTAAATCCTTTTCAATATATATCAAAGATAAAGAACCTAATTTTTCTTGGGATAATATGGTTCTAATTAGTTTTTCACTCTTTTTAGAGCAGAAAAGGATCTTTCGCCAATTGCATTGCTAATTGGCAAACACAAGTAAATTCACAAAATAATTTCCAAGTTTGGAAAAGTTGAAATATTAATATTATTGTTACCACAAGGTGAATAATCTAACACCAAGGACCTAGCTTTCCAGCTTAGGAATGAGGGTATTGTGTGTCAGGTTCTCTCTAACGAACGTCTCATCTCGAGTGTTCCTAAAACTTGATATCCCAAGGCTAGGCCGAATGTATCTACTGTAGAGTAAATGGTGGTTGAACACCCAAAGTTTTTCTCTCCTAACGTTTTTTCTCGGCGCCAACTAACATCAGCCGCGGAAAACTGGCTCTCACTAAAAAAATTCCACCCCCTTAGCACTCCGCACGATACGCCGTTGCCATAAAAAACGTAAACACCGTGGATGAACCCTCCATGCTTGAACTTAACTCAGATAAAAAAATTAGCCCCGCCTGTTTTACTTCACTCTCCACCGCTGTGGAGCGCTGCTTCAAAAGCTCGTTCTCGGTCGAGGCGGAGATTTTAGAAATTTTATCTCTCCATTCACGCGAGCTCCGTTGGAAACTTTAAAAAGCTTAACGTCAGAACTTTCAGACACAGAGGCTACGGCAAAAAATCTTACATAGGAACTTGGTGTAAGATTATTCTACTTGTGTTGTTACGAATAAAGGAATGAAAGAATTCTGGGTTTTTGCTTTCTTCATTCTTCACGAAATGTTTGAATTGTAGCAGTTCGTTTTCAAGCTCTTCAAAATTTAAATCATTGCAATACATTTCTGCCAATTCTTGGAAACCTCCAGAGAAAGATTCATCGGGGGCATTAATGTTTAAAATAGGTTTGAACTTTTCATCAGTGACCTTGTTAACTTGAGATCTTTTTTAAGTATTTGTCATAAGATTGTCACATGAGACGAAAACACTTTTATTTTGAAAGCTTCCCTTCCAGATAGTGTGTTATCATCGTTTTTAGCCACATCGTATGATGTACATCTACGCAAGCATTTTGAATTGTGTTTTACGATTGCTCGATACATATTTAAAGCGAGATAGAGTATTATGGTGTTACCTTAATTAGAATGGAAGGTTTAATACTCCCTTTAAAATTCCTGTCACCCGTAGACAATAAGGGTTTCACGCTTTCAATAGCGCTCCCTTATTTCGAAATTCAACGAAATCGAATGAATTTTTAAAAAGCAAATGAAAGTATATTCCGACGTTATATTTAGAATGGTCTTAAGGAGATGTTTATTATTAGAAATTACGTGTATTTTCCCACAAATAGAGAAGAATTTTAATAAAAATACTAACTTGTGGCCCGGGATATTACAATTATAACGTAGGTAAATTTATTGAAGTGAGGATTAAGGTTTATAATTTTTTTAGGGCATCGAGGGTTATTCACTCTCATTTTCTGTACTTCTTTTAATGTGCATTTACGGGTATTTCGTTTGACCATTGTTGAAAGATGCTCTTCGTGGGAGTACTCACAGCGCCGTCACCAGCTAAAAATTTTAGGTTGGGCCACGGAAGGGCCAAAGAAAATGAACTTTATTTGCATGCGCGGCTAGCCTTTAGACCATTTTCCATAAAAATTGAGAATTCGGTGGTAAATTACCATGGTAAGTACCTTTTCGTAAGTTACCCGAACAAATCATAAATTAGAGTATATTTTACGATTTTCTGGCCAATATTAAGAATACCTTGGTAATTTACCGATTTAGAACCCTAGTTTTTCTATTAAACCCCTGTGAAAGTGTGACTACAGAGCCCAGATGGTAGGATTGCGCTTTACGAAACCCCATCAAATAATGCTGGTTTATGACTAATTAGACCATGGGGAGTTCATAAAAAATACTGAAACAATTCCTAGCCTGCCGCAAGTATTTTTTTAAAAAAAATTAAAATTTTAATTTTCATGCACTTATCACTGATGAGACTAAAGGCATTCTGCAATCAATATTGCATTAAAAATAGAAGGGGATTTAACAAATTGAATCGCGACGGTAGTATAACTATGAAATATTAAAGACCTACTTAAACAAAAGAAAAGATATTTTGAAAAAGAGGTGAAATTCTAGGTGGAAAAAACCAAATGTAAGCAAAATATTTAGGAAAAGTGTCTTTTATTGCTTGAAGTAATGATATGTAAGCAACAGTGTTTTGGAAATGGTGTCAACCTAACTCAACATATTTTTGCTTACATATCGTTACTTAAACCAATAGTTTGACAACTTTTCCAAAATATTTTTGCTTACATATCGTTTGGAAAATCTAATCTAATTAGTCAGAAACAATTGTTAGTTGATGGGGTATCGCTAAGTGAAATCCTACCGTACAGGTTACTTGGCGAATTTCCGTGATTTCATTACAAATATGGTTATCATCATTTGAACTGCATATCGTGCTTGAAATAGGAGACTCACCATCATGAGTATGGCTCAATGCTTTTTCGGGTTTAGGATTAGGCGGAAAGAATCTTGTCAAGACTAAGGCCCGTTAGGGATTAGGCTGCTTTCTGTTTAGATCTTAAAGCGGGTTTCCGTTTTAATTGGGTTTCACAACTATTAAGACTCATGACTAAAATTGACGGCTATCCACGTAGCTAATCAATTTGACCAGCCGTACGGTATTTACTCACTGCCACGATTCACTAACAGCTGCATCCGCCGAACTTCGGATTCGGAATATTTCTTTTTCGAAGGGATGATGACCACGATAATACGATTCTAATTTGTGGACTTAAGGTTGTCGCACACTAGGCTGTTTCTCGTATCGGCAACGGTTGCCGCTAGTAAATCCGTTGCTGCTATAGGCAACTCGTATCGCACACATAGAAGTAGAAAATTATGCTCGCATCGCCGATCTGGCGCTCGGACCAAAAACCTGTTCTGTCCCGAGTTCAGCTAGCCCCAACTTTTTGTCGCTCCTCTTGGCAACCGCTCTGACGTCAAGGCATACCTCACTTTTTCAACCAATTGGAGCCGGGTCCTACGGAATTTTTTCTATTGCACCACGTTTGAAAAAATGAAACCGCGCTTTAATGATTTTTTCTCACTTTCTTTTGAAATTTTGAACGAGTTGCTTTTATTTCCTAGCTTTCTTTCGTGAAAAATGGCAGAGCATAATATCATGTCTACAGTGTGGAAGAGATCAGAGCAACACCTACCTTTGTGGAAAACCCCCAAAACCCCTGACGGACTACTTCACTGCAGTACATTTTCGAGCTCGTATACAGGGTGTGACATGTGTCATTGTATGCAAATGAGAACGTGCAACAAGTATCATAGTGAATATCGTTTAATGATACGCACTTTGAAACGTTAAAGACCTACGATTAAGCTTAGGAACTAAGGCATCACACTACAAATTAAAGGGCTGTTTGGTAAACCCATCAGCGTAAATGTTCGATGTGCCTACCGTCGTGGTGTAGGCACTCTTCCAGACGATTTCCATGCCTTGTATTACGTTTTCTAGCATTTGAAGAGTGATTCGTTCAATTGCGCTTCGAATTCTGGCCTTCAAGTCGTCTACATTTAAAGGTTCTGTTGCAAACACCTTCCCTTTAACATATCCCCATAAGAATAAATCAAGTGGGGTTAGGTCAGGGGATCTTGCCGGCCACGGAATTGGTCCACCTCTACCGATCCAACGGTTTGGAAAGTGCTCAGTTAGCCATTGGCGAACATTGACCGCCCAATGTGGTGGCGCACCATCCTGCTGGAACCACAGGTCCCGCATCACTGCTAATGGTAATGCGTCTATCGCATCACTAAACTCGTGGCGCAGGAAGTGCAAATACCTGTCACCAGTAATGTTGTCCTCGAAGAAGAAAGGTCCGATGATTCTGTTCCCCAGAATGCCACACCAAACATTTATCTTCCATCGAATTTGATGGTAATGTTGCCGTAACCAGTATGATTTCGTTGGGTCCAGTAATGTAAGTTATGTCGGTTTACCGTACCATCCCTGTGAAATGTCGCCTCATCAGAAAAAAGAACCTTTCTTAAGAGCAATGGATCAGCTTCAATTACCTCGCGCATGGTAAGACAGAAGTCTTGACGTCTTAGGTAGTCATCGTCCGTTAAGGCTTGATGGAGGTGGATATGATAGGGCCGGTAGTGATGCCGATGTAAAATGGCAAGAACGGTTGAATGGCATAGACCAACCTCTTCTCCGACCGCTCTACTACTAGTATGAGGATTGGCTTCATAACGTGCTAGAATGTCGACTTCCCTATCATGATTCCCAATTATACGGTCTCTACTACGTTGACGGTCTTGCACGACAAAACTCCCGAAATCTCGTAGGCTGTCTCTAATTTTCGAGAAGGTTCTTCGAACCGGCCTTCGTCGGTTTGGGAAGCGTTCGGCATAAAGCAATGCCGCTTGTTGAACGTTACCGCGACATTCACCCAAAATAAACGTCATGTCCAATTTTTCTCGGTTGGAATAGGCTGCCATTCGTCTACGACACAGGACTTACAACGTTTATACGAACTAAGCTGCTAGTAACGACGCGTACGTTTGATTGAATAATGTGCCGAATTCTCAGTGCCGCTGAAAATTTTGACCTTCGTCACCTCGTATGGATTCCTTATCTAAGTAGGCCAAAGCCACGAGTTTAGTTTTGCGATAGACGCATTACCATTAGCAGTGATGCGGGACCTGTGGTTCCAGCACGATGTTGCGCCACCACATTGGGCGGTCAATGTTCGCCAATGGCTAACTGAGCACTTTCCAAACCGTTGGATCGGTAGAGGTGGACCAATTCCGTGGCCAGCAAGATCCCCTGACCTAACCCCACTTGATTTCTTCTTATGGGGATATGTTAAGGGGAAGGTGTTTGCAACAGAACCTTTAAATGTAGACGACTTGACGGCCAGAATTCGAAGCGCAATTGAACGAATCACTCCTCAAATGCTAGAAAACGTAATACAAGGCATGGACAATCGTCTTGAAGAGTGCCTACACCACGACGGTAGGCACATCGAACATTTACGCTGATGGGTTTACCAAACAGCCCTTTAATTTTTAGTGTGATGCCTTAGTTCCTAAGCTTAATCGTAGGTCTTTAACGTTTCAAAGTACGTATCATTAAACGATATTCACTATGATAATTGTTGCACGTTCTCATTTGCATACAATGACACATATCACACCCTGTATACGAGCTCGAAAATGTACTGCAGTGAAGAAGTCCGTCAGGGGTTTTGGGGGTTTTCCACAAAGGTAGGTGTTGCTCTGATCTCTTCCACACTGTATAATTTTAGAAAATGAGGGAAAGGCCTAAAAAATAACATTACGTGATAAACTAAAATTATATAAATAACGTTTATTTTTTACCTGAATAAGTGGTAGTTCAACCAATTTCCACTATCATAAATTAAAAACTATCATATAATGTATAAACACTGATTAATTAAAAAAAATATGCTACAAAAAAAAATTAAAAGAAAAAGAAATCTGAAACATGATCGATACACGAAAAGTTTAGGGATGTAAATAAACGGATGCGCGCGCATTCACGTTCACATGCATTCGGTACCAGCGCTTTTACCTAGTGCGCGAGTACTCTATAAGATCGCCAGAACCGACGCGAAATCTTCCCGACGCCGATGCCGAAATATTTCCTCCCCCAAAATTTGTTTTTGATGCTATTATTATTATTGTTGTTGAGGAGGGTACGCGCCCTAGCACCGATGCCAAAGGCATATTGTGCATCCTCGTAATCAGGCCTTGAATAGGCCTGTAGCTGCAGCGTAGCGAAGAATTCGCTCCACCGTGAGAGAGGAGACCCTCGAGGGTTCCAGGGTGTGTGAATCAAAATATTCTAATCTAAGCGAGGCGAAGTAGTCGCACTCGCAAAGTACGTGAGCGGATGTTTCTTCCTTCTCCTGACACGACCTACAGAGAGGGTCGTCGGCAAAACCCATCACATGGAGGTGCCTATTAAGCCGACAATGCCCGGTCAAAAGACCGGTGGCCAGCCTAATATCCCATCTGCCGAGCGAAATTAGGTCCCTAGCACGAGACCTGCAGGGACCATCGACAAACAGCTTTGTCTGTCTCTGGCCCCCCATGCTGTGCCAGAGCTGGTTATGTATGACAGTCAACCTGTCATGCAGACACCGTTTGACGTGCCTGTAGGGGATGGGGACGGCCGGCTCCGGCCCCAAGAGCTTGGCCTCCGCACCCCTTTTCGCAAATCTATCGGCTTGCTCATTGCCATAATATCCGCTATGCCCTGGCACCCAGTACAGCAGAACCCTGTTGCAGGATGCCAGTCGCGCTAGCAGGTCGAGGCAGCTACGCACCAGTTGAGAAGTAATCTGACACTGGTTCAGAGCGTTCAGGGCAGCCTGACTGTCAGAATAAATTCTCACAGTCCGTCCGGTATACCCTTTGTTAATACAGTAATCTGCGCAATAACAGATCGCGGCAATTTCAGCCTGGAACACACTAGCGAAGGTGCCCAGGCAAGCAGAAAAGCCGACCTTTGTGGTTTGACAGTAATAGCCGGCGCCAGCGCCGGAATCAGTCTTGGAGCCATCGGTGAACCAAATGGTTTCACCCCCAGTGCCAAGAGGCAGCAGGTTAGTCCACTCTGCCCGACTGGGGAAGTGGATGCTGAATGGCTTAGTGAAATCAAAACTGGTAACGGTTTTGTCAGAGCACATCGTAAGCGACGGCTCGAGTGCGGCGTACTCCCGAAAGAGCTTCGTATGGCTGTAATCCCAAAGTCTTGGAACCCAGCAGCCACTAATGTTGAGCCTGTAGGCTCCCATGACAGCCTCCTCCTCAATGAAGAGATGAAGAGGAAGCATGTCAAGGAGCACCTCCAGGGAAGCAGTTGGGGTCGATCTCATGGCCCCCGTAACACCAATGCAGGCAAGCCTTTGAAGCTTGCGCAGGGCAGTCTGCACCGTCTTAAGCCGGACCCTTGTCCACCAGACAAGTGCCCCGTAAGATAGTATGGGTCTGATGATCCCAGTATAGAGCCAGTGTACAGCCTTGGGGTTGAGGCCCCAAGTCTGGCCGACAGAGCTCCTGGTCCTCCAGAAGAGCATCTTGGCCTTCTTAATACACCGATCAAGATGCGGCTTCCATGTGAGTCTACAATCAAAAGTCACCCCCAGGTATTTCACCTCGGAGGACTTTGTCAGGACCTGGCCAAAGAAAGAGATATCATTGAACAGATCCTTAGTATTCTTCCTCGTAAAAGGAACAAGGACAGTTTTATCAGGATTAACGGTGAGGTTAACCGCCTGACACCATTGCTCCACGCTAGAGAGAGCAGATCTCATAAGCGCGGTGACAGTATCCGGGAACTTCCCGGTAAAGACTATCGCTACATCGTCCGCATACCCGAAGCAGCAACAGCCCCCAGCACCCCCGAGCCTCCCCAGGAGTTCGTCCACCACCAGGCACCACAACAGGGGGGGAGAGCACTCCACCCTGAGGGCAGCCCTGCAGGTAGTCACCCCTAGAGAGTCCCCAAGGAGGGACGCCGACACCTCGCGGTCGGTAAGCATGGACTTGATCCAGCGGCCAAGAGTGGCGCTGATGCCAAATCTCTCAACAGCTTCAGTAATAACCGAGCTAGAGACCTTGTCAAAGGCCCCCTCGATATAGGTAGGCCCTTCTAGATAAGATCCCACACCCTCCCGTAATGTTAAATGAAAATTCACAGATTTTCGCCGATTTTCCCATAGGAATAACATGGGGTTTTTGGTGCTCCTGTACATCGAATCATTTAAAAACTAAAGCGAAGTTACGTTTCGGAATACTTTCAAATTAACAAGTAACTATTCAAGGTGTGCCTTTTTCAAGTTTCATCAAAATTAATTAAGTCTAAGTATGTTAATTTAATTAAAAATGCAAGTACCTCAAAAGATTATTCTACAGCATACGACGCTAATTGTTCATTACTCTAAAGTAGACGACGCTAATTTGCCATTTCACCGCCTTGAAATTTTAACTTGATATTTTTCAATAAATATAACACTATATTTATTAAAAATTTCTCTGTCGGGTCTAATTTTCGTTTAATTATGTGTCTCGGTTGAAATTCTATACTTAAGATACCTTTTTAATTTATATTTTAGATGTTAGTTTCGACGAAGGCTTAAGTTGGCTTACTTAGGCCATGGATTTATAATAGAAGCTTACGCTTCATGGATATTTCACTGTAGCCTTCAGTAAGGCATTTTGATTTTAAACACATTTATGTCATAAAAATTCGCGCTGATGACGTAGAAATTGAGGCAAACTTTTTTCTTTCGGCGCGCGTGCGCGCGCGCTTTTCTAAAAATAATTTCGCGCGCGCTTTTCTAAAAATAATTTCGCGCGCGCTTTTCTAAAAATAATTTCGCGCGCGCTTTTCTAAAAATATTTTCGCGCGCTATTAAAAATTAGAACACGATCATGTGAAAAACTTCAACCCCCCTCTGAATTTGCCTCAAATTCTACGTCACAAACGCGCGTGCCAGGCTGGTACTATTTCAGACGAGGAATAAATGTTGTGCGCGTTTTAAGGTGAGTGAAAAATCAAGGAAGCGTAAGCTTCTATTATAAATCCATGCTTAGGTAGACTATTGAGTGAGTCTATGCAATGGGTGATTGTAAAAGCTTGAAGGATAGATGGATCAGTGTTGGAAATAAGGATTTTTCTAAAACTGGACCTGTGGCCTAGGTATTTTAATTAAAATAACTGGCCACGGTGCCACTCACTGTAAACGTACAAGGGCAGTGAACGCAATGTCATGGATAATTGCAATCGTAAAGTGTACTGTAAAAGATACGGCTTTGATAGTTTAAAAATCGTGGCAGGGTGTTGGATTTGAGGTTGACTATAAAGCTCGGGTTCTAAAACGAATTGTGAGCCATATCTTATAAGAATTAGTAGAAATGTAGAACCATTTTTAACCTCGTCCTTAAAGTGAAAAATTTCGCATTTCAGGCAAGAAATTGTTTTATAATAGATTAATACAAATGCAGTCTGAAGGAACAGATATTATATAAAAAAGGACTTGGTTTGCCCAAGCCTAAAAAACAAAACCATAAGAGTTTATTCCAGTTGACTGAAGCGCGGATATTTTATTTTCATTATAATTTTAAAGAGAATCCGTACTTTACTACTCTTTAGAATTTAATTCAATCTCCTGATTTTACTGGTAATGGATTTATTTCCTATAAATTAATTGATATAAAAAATTACTTATCTCAGATTTTTCAACAACAATTCCATTTTCGTAAAATTTTATCATGAAAAATCTGAGATAAGTAATTTTTATTTCAATTAATTTATAGGAAATAAATCCATTACCAGTAAAATCAGGAGATTGAATTAAATTCTAAAGAGTAGTAAAATACGGATTGTCTTTAAAATTATAATGAAAAATAAAATATCCGCGCTTCAGTCAACTGGAATAAACTCTTATTGTTTTGTTTTTTAGGCTTGGGCAAACCAAGTCCTTTTTTATATAATATGTTTATAAGTGGCCATAATGTTTTTGAGTAACGGGTTTTTCAACATTAGGCTGCCGTTACATTTAAGTCTCACCTGGCTTTTCCATGGTGTCAGTGACGTTATGTTTCGAGAGAGAGAGAGAGAGGGGGGGGGGAATATATTTTTTGGTTTTTCATTGTATCAATTTTTTAAAACTAGGTGATTACGGGCCCCTCTGATATCCGGGCCTTAGGCAATTGCCTAACTTGCCTAGTGGTTAATCCGGCCCTGCGTTCAATGAATTCGATAAGCCCGACTTTTGGGGAACATTCCAACTTTCGAAGGAACCGAATAAAATATACGGAAGGAGGTATGTTTTTTGACCTTATCTTCTGTCCCAGAGTGGAATATAGACCGAGTGGGGAAATGTAAAGCTCCGCCCATTGACATGCTTGAAATTACATTCAACAGCAGCACGTAGATGGCGGGAAAATCTACTCTTTGTCGCGAAATTTAAAGGCTTCGTTTTTAGAACATTGGTGTTACTACAGACATTTTTAGTCAAAATTTTAGTAAAAACTTAAAAAGGTGAATATTCCTGTTATTATATAGATTTTGAAATCTATTTTCCCCCATGTTACACATTGTTTATTCCGAAACAATAAAGGTGAATGTTTATTACGTTTAACATTATTAAATTTATCATCGTGGGAATATGGGTTGTACTTTGGATTTAAATGTATTATTTCTTATTCTTAAATAACTATGAGTTGTAATTTTGTAAATGCGCATTACCGAGTTGTAGAAACCCAGAATTATATATTTTTAGCCACATCGTAGTATACGATGAGGCTCTTAGTTTGACCCGAGCCGTAGTTGTGGCCGGGTTTGTCGCATTCGTTATCGTTAGATTTTAGCTTAAAAGGAACTCGATAGTACCTCAACCCACCCATAGGGGTAACTGAGCTCGGTTATAGAGATTTTAGTTTAATTAAATTTTTTCTTGGTAAGTTGGTCTCATCCTGGATTCGAACCCGGGTCGCTCGCGCTGCAGTAAGACACTTTACCACCGTACAATGAGGGCTTGCTAGAAATATCGAGTTTTCTTCCTTTAATTTATCTCTAAAAGGTCGGGAATGAGTGAGGGCCCTATTTATTTGAGGGGTCGGATACTTCTGAATTTGTGTCTTTTGGTCTTTACATTTCTTTTATGTATGTGCTAATTAAGTAGATAACGATATGGCTACTATTATGGCCCAGCCCTTGGGCCATCTTGTTTTATTTTACTTCCCAAATAATCCCAAAGTTAAGAAACAATAGTTTAAATTTATCGGTAGACCGAGCAATGATGCCTTAAAAGGAAAGTACCGGCACTTGCGTCTTGTTTCATCAATGAAATAATAATATAGTTATTATTGTTTGAAGGTACTGTCCTAGAGAAATAAAATAATGATCACCGGAAATAATAAATAAGTTTGGATTTAATATCATCTCTCTCTTGCTTGCTACTAGGGATTTTTTTGTTATTTATTGCGGTTAATTCCAGGATGAGGAGAGAAGTCTATTTAAAGTATAGCAGTTGAAGTGGCCAAAAATGTAAATAATCACGATTATGAAACACGCTGAATGGATCTTAAACTTGTTCTGCTTTGGTCATATTATTATCGTGATTATTTATATTTTTTGTCCCCTCAATTGACTCCAAGCGCCGCACTTTACGAACCCTAATTTGGAACTAATCCTTCATAAGCGATTTTTTTCACACTCAAAGGACAGTTCCTACCGACTCAATGACTAGCTCATAAAAGTGGGAATTGAATTTTCCATTGGAGGAAAACGAATATTCGAACCACAAAACGATTATTCGAACAGTTTCCTAAACAGAGTAATCGTTTCCAAGGGATAAGTTCGAATAGAAAATAAGCATTCGATTAGAAATAGGACGAACTAAGGTCACGTGGCCGTGTTTTTTTTATTATTTTTTGTTCTTTGGATTTACAACGGAATAGCGCAGTTTGTGGTGTTTTATTTTTCTCTAAGGCATACCCTGTCTTGGCGTGGAATTCGATAAACTATATAAAATAAATTCTAAGCAAGAACCTCAATATTTTTAGACTGCTAAGTCTATTTAAAACACGATTAATCGTTTTGAAACTAATATTCGTCTACTAAAACCGAGTAATCGAATTTTCTAGCATTCGTTTTCAAACAACTAGTACTGCTACGGGTATTTTGAAAACGATTCATCGTCTTGAAACGAATAATCGTCATCTAAAACCGAATAGTCGAATTTTGAAATGCTGGTTTGGAAGAAAAGACTACTCGAATCAGATTTTTTGAAAATGAGTTATATGAATTTGAAGGAGTACTCGATTCGGATTTTGAATAGGAGATTTACTATTCGTACTGGCCTTCTAAAATCTAAGAGAGAATATAAAATATTTACAATGGAAGCTTAGGCTAGATTAGGTTATTTTGTGTTTGGTTTTCGCTAAGTAAGTACATTTATATTATAATTAAATACATTTCCCATGGTAGCTTATAGGTTTGTTTTTTTAAGGGACATAAATCTAAATGGTTTAAAATTGAATAAATTTATAATATATATAATTAAATAGATTTACCATCGTAACTTATACTTGAGGAATTCAAGATTCATTTTTTACATATCATCAGAAGAATATAATACTTCTCTTCGAGAGAAGTGTACCACAAAGCGGGGTAAGTGTAACGTCATTCTTCCCAAAATCGGAACATTTAGAGCAAGGTTACTAAACCTAATCACATACACAATAAATAGTTTCCTCATCATTAAATATTTGGCAAGACGCGCTTGTAATTTTTTCTCCCTCGTCAAGACGAGGTTTGTGGGATGATTGCTGGGGATTTAATGCCAAACAATTATAGAATTCACCTTACGGTGCGATGCCCATTCGTAGTTTGATGAGCGGGAAAGCAAACTTAAAGGGTGAACCTGGGAAGAATGACGTTACATAACTGAAGTATTCAGAGGATACAGAGTGTCATCCTTCTTCTATTATCCCCTTCTGATATCATCATGATATCCAAGATCTAGTAATTTTAGGTCTAGTGCTCCTTTATATTATTAAATTTCATTCACATATTTATACATACTGTGTAATCATGAGTTCATAAGATATGTTCCATAAGTTTGTCACTGGTTACTGAGATTTGTCATGAAGTGACGTAATTGAAACGTCTCAGATTCTCATAAAGCGACGACTGGTGAGGTGCTGTCAAAGGCTAAGTACAGACTAAATAGGAAAATGGACTGCAAAACCAAGTGTAGTCTATTCTCAAGAAGCGATATCTAGTTTACTAGGGAGAAAGTATAAATTCGCCACATTTTTAGCTTTATCCTCAGTCCAAACATAGGTCTGGAGTTAATCCCCGCCTCTAAATTGCAACCAGCATCTCATTGGTTCTTGAAAGCTCACGTCAGCGCGACGCGAATGACGATTATTATTGACGACTGAGGAGAAGCGAAATAGCCCGGCCACCTTTTACGTCCCCCCTTGTAATTTGAAAGGGGGACTATGGCGCGCGAATACTTAGGCATTTTTTACCTTCTCCCTAGTAAACTAGATATCCCTTCTTGCTCTTCTCGAGTCGTTCTCGAACTAGCTCTTAGTAGTTCTCCAGCAATAATAAGTGTGCTACTTATGAAACATATCTTTTAAACTTATGATATTATATAATTAGAGCTCGGCATTATCTATCCATTATCCACGTTATTTTATTTTTATCCATACTCGAAGATTATCCACAGAACTTACATGTTAAATATCGTACTACATCCACAACTTTATTTATAAATAATCGGTTATCCACCAATTTGTAGATAATGGATAGGAAATGCCGATCTCTAGCGCTAACATTAACAGTACTAGAATGATTACCCGTAACACCAGGGTTTGGATGAAATGTTGCTCAAGTAAAATATAAGTTCATATGTTCCAACTGGATACTGAGAGCTTGTCATGAAGTGACGTAGGTGAAACGTCATAGACTCTCGTAAAGCGACGCCTGGTGAGGCGCTGTCAATGGCTTAGTACATGGGAAGATCATGAAGATGAACTGCAAAACCGAGTGTAGTCTATTGTCGAGTCGTTTTCGAACTAGTAAGTCTCCAGCATTAATAAGTGTCCTACTTATGGAACATATCTTATAAACTTATGATATAATAAATATTAATATAACTTGATGTCAGAAACGTTTTTTTTGTTAGGTGCAGCTATTTGTTAGATATGATAGTTCTTAAAATTAATTCTATCGATTGGGACACGATAGAAATGTTCTATTGATTAGGTAAAGGGGAAAATGTTTTCGGCCGAGAGAAACTCTAATTTCTGTAGACTTTATAGGTCATTTAAATTAGCACCTCCGACCAATCGCGTTACGCCCGACCTTCTTGTTAACAAAATTCCAGTGGCATGCCCTTTATCTCGCGCCACGATTGTCATATCGCGGGAAAATAACATCAAATCTCATGCTAATTTTTATTGGGCATGCATGGAATGTGCCAGAGGAATTAGTTAACAAGATGGCAGGGCGTTACACGGTTGGTCGGAGGTGCCAATAATCTAAAACTATATCTATGAAATCTCAAACTAATTTGAAATGTAAACTCATTTGGAGGTATTTTATGGATGTTTCACTATGCAGATAATTCGTAGAATAATCGACTAAAAATCACTTGATTCTCCTTTTCACCCACCTTTTAAGGGTTAAGGCTAATGATTCTAGCACTGTAGTGCAACGAAGGGCTTGAAACTCTTAAAGGGTTACGGATAATCATTCAATCACTGTAGTGCATCAAGGGGCTACTCAAACTTAATTGCTAAGAGCAATAACTTTATCACTGTTAAATGTAGCGGATCGACGGACTATTCATTCAAACTCTTTCATCGGAAAATGAAAGGTTACATTGCCGCTGCGTGTATGCATTTTAGCGCTGTTAGCGAAGCCAGTTAGATACGGTTCAATGTGGCTACTTAGGCTATTATGAGCCCAGCCCTTGGGTCATCTTGTAGCAAGTGCTCTTGCACATAAATATGGTATTTTTTCTAATCTATTGAAATTCTTTAAAAATATTGTTTACGATCAAGAACGGTTTAAGTGAATTTTTGGGTAAATTTAAGTTAAGAATATTACAACAATTATGAAATATTAAACATGAGCGCGCTCGACTTTTACACATACACTGCAGTAGTAAATACTTGGCGAATAACAAGTATTTTTAAGCATTGAAATGCCTTTCGAGCTACATTCAGCTTGAGTCTTTTAATGAGTGGAAACAAAATATACTGCATTTAGCGAACTCATTGAAAGTGTTACGGTAAATAATTCTAAATAAATTCGCTCAATGCTCCCGATGGAAAGAAGACAGAACTTCCATCAACGAAAAAACGATTGCTAAACCGCTTCCAAATGCCCAAAAAAGGAATGCTGCTCCAACATCATGTAATTTCAATGGATCTTGCGATGACTCCATATCTGGCTGCCAGGATTTTCTTTCCAACAAATAATTGTTAAACGTGAGGCATTTATACACAGCGGATGACTCTACTATTCTCAAAATTCTGTAAATTAAAAATATTAAATATTTTATCAGATACAAGCGCAGATCCCACAAGCTAAGGCACTATGGAGACTTCCATTAAGTACATGCAGAGAAACCAATACACAGAGGTGATGCCCAAATTTAGGCTATTTCTCTCATGCCAAGAGGCAACGCCAGACGGAGCCCGAGTTCAAGACACGTGGGAGGCTAGCCCACTCCCACTGCCTCTAACGGTGCTTCTTGACGCGAGATATATAACCTAATATGGCGTTCTCCCTTCCTTTGTGTTTGCATCTCTGCCAGAAATAATGGAATTGTCTACACTCTAAGAAAGGGAAGTGTTAAAAATGAGTTAAAAGGGTGTAATATAAGAAAACACTTTTTTTTGCACCGTAGAAAACCCAAAATAGAGTTTTATTGCCTTGATTTTTTGTGGCCAATTTAAGGTCTAAATTCTGGGTAAAATAATTCTTTTAAAACTCCGTTTGAAATTAAACACGGAAAATTATAATACTACGGGGTTTCTTAATAAAGGTCTTTTATAATTATTAATGTTTTAATATTAAAGTCAGTCCAAACAGTGAAAAATTATGGAAAAACGTAATTTTTAAACATTTTTTAAGATGATATTCATGAAAGAAAACAGTTTTATCCTTTAAATAAAATTAACAAAGAAATTAGTAATCTGACGGTGTTGTACCTTCATAAAACACTGCTAAACGTGTTAGGCGACACTCTTAAAGGTACTGTATTACCGCTATTTTTTCGAAAATACAACTTAGTAGTTCCTTCTTTTGTATTAGATGGCGACACCCTAGAAATGAAACCATGTTTTTTATTTAAAGTAGTCATGTTCGCATTTGTGGAATGTATTTTCTACCCGGCCAATGTTGGCCAGATTTAGGGATAGCTCCATCTATCGAGAACATTCTATCTTTGGAATAGGTATTAGTTCAAGGTGTGTATAGTATATTCGCTATATTGGTTGGCTTACCGACCTATCCGAGAAAGGCAGTTTTTCACTATTGAAGTCGGGTGGCAATAAAGGCTTTTCCCCTATCTATGACGTTGGTGGTTACAGCAAACAAGTCGTCGCCGGTTGAGCGACAAAATTTTTTCCGTACCCGCTCTCACCCCGTTTTTTGGGAAGGGATGGGGGTCCGATGGGCGTATGAGATTCCCTAAGGCGATTACTGTCTGTTGGTCAGTTTGACTTGAATGGGTTCAGGTTATATATAGTGCATATATATATATAGTCCGCTATATCTGGGGGAGGGTGAGTTTCTTACCTTCCCACCAAGGCGAAGAAGGTATTAGAGAGTGAGCATGAGCGAGACACAGCCTAGATTATAAATTTATTTTCCGTTAACAGTCAGTACACCTTGTCTGGCTTTAAGCAATTATTATTTAAGTGAGTGTTTTGCTTCATTATTTTTTTGTTTTATAAATTTGTATGGATTATCTTTTCAATATAGATATTTTCTTCTCCTAAATTGATAATTCGTTGAGCTTAAACCAACTTAAATGCTATAATACCGCTTAAATGTGCAGTAGTAGCTTGCAATAATAATTTTCAATCAACTAGAAGCACTGAAGTATCCTATCATAGATTTCCGTCCGATAAAGAAACTCGAAACTTATGGTTAAGGAAATGCAATTTATTTTTAAGTGATACTACGTCATTAAATATTAAAAACGCAAGGATTTGTTCAGATCATTTCGATCCAAATAATTTTGAAAGAGATTTTCGAGCTGAATTAAAGAATTCTAAACCAAAGAAATGTTTAAAGAAAACCTCTGTTCCATCTGTAAATTTACCAAATACTGAACTTGGCAACTCTGAAGGTAGAAAATCTCGAGAAACTTGCAGAAAAATACCAATTTTCTTGGGAAAAGATTCTAATGAAATTAATAATTTATTCATTGCTAAAAGTGGTGCTAAGAACTTTCAAAAACAGGACACTACAGAAACCTTTGCCATTCCCATGTTGTATGTCTCACATTTATCATATCAAACCCCGAAATCACTGTCCCTTAGTCAAACCACCGAGTCCCTGTCCCTAAGTCAAACCCCCGAGTCCCTGTCCCTTAGTCAAACCCCCGAGTCCCTGTCCGTTAGTCAAACCCCCGAGTCAGTGACTCTCAGTCAATCCCCCGAGTCAGTGACTCTCAGTCAAATTCCCGATTCACCACCGCGGTCACAAAGGTCAACCTTGCAGTTTGAGACTCCCGCTTCTTATAATAAATGTATACAGTGCCCTGGTAGATCAAAAAGAGAAGCTAAGAAAAAGACTCATAAAATCTAATAAAACAGTAAGCAAAGTTTGTTGTAAACTTTTGAAGAAAAACCAGAAAATTCAAAAGTTAAATTACAAGGCTATTGCAACGAACATCGAAATGAAATTCCGCCTAAATGAAATTAAACGCCTGAAAAAGAAAATTTCATCACTAGAACAGATAGCGAATGAGTTTGAAGATTTATTGGAGAAAGCGTATAGTCCTTGTCAAATAAAAATGCTAAGAGGCAAAAAAAAGGTTACATGGAGCAAGGAAGACATAGCAAGTGCGTTTGCTTTACGTTATTTAAGTAAAAGAGCTTACGTTCACTTGAGGAAAAGTGGCAAGTTTCCCCTTCCCCACATTTCTACACTAAAAAGATACGCAGCACAACTATACCTAAGAAATGGAGTTTTACATGACGTGCTAAGAGTGATGAAAATTAGCGGTGAAACCATGAAAGAGTTAGACAAGTTAGTAGTTTTAACTTTCGATGAGGTCAAATTAAGATCCTTGCTAGAATATGACGTAAAACAAGACCAGGTTATCGGTCCTAACAACGAACTTCAAGTAATTATGGCTATAGGGGTCTTTTTGCTAGCTGGAAGCAACCCGTGTTTTTAGGATTTGACCAGAAAATGACCAAGTGTATACTTTATGAGACAATAACTGCCTTACATAAATCTGGATTCACTGTCGTAGCTTGCGTGTGTGATATGGGTGGGGGAACCAAGGGCTTTGGCGAGAACTCGGGGTTTCTGTTCAAAGAACTTGGTTCAGAAATCCCGTCTACACTACCAACCCTGACGATATAATTTATTGTTTCGCTGACGTTCCTCACCTTCTTAAACTAATTAGAACTGGTTTCTCGATACTGGGTTTGTTCTAAATGATCAAAAGATAAATAAAGAACCAGTACTATCTGTTTTTAAGAAGGATGGCGGAGAAATAAAATCTTGCCATAAGTTAACCAAATTGCATTTTGAGTGCATAAAAACTCAAAGGCAAAACGTTAGATTGGCTGCGGAATTTATGTCTCACAGTGTGGCGACAGCTGTCAGGAGATCCGGGCTTGATGCTTCTAATGTAACTGGTAATTTTATAGAATTAGTTAACGAGTGGTTTGACGTAATGAACAGCTACGTCAGGAATGAAACTTTAGTTATAAAGAGCGGATATGTATTACATTTAAAAGCTCAGAATAAAATTTTGGATCGGATGACAGAGACCATGCTAAATATGACTTGTCAAGGAAAAACATCCTTGCAAGTATTTCAAAAGGGTGTTGTTATTTCAAATAACTCGCTAAAAAACCTTTGGTATGATCTACACAGCTGACAAGACAAAATGATTTATATATCGAATTTTAGTTTCATGATTTTCCAATGGATTTTAAAAATATAAACTTTGGTTCGATTATATTAAAAATTTATATTTTGAAAGTAGAGACTTGGAAGTGTAATATAATACCAGTTTCGTGCTAAAATATGATATGAAATTGTAAATTCCCATACCTTGGCTACACCCCCTGTCTCACCTTGGCTACACCCCCTGTCTCAACTTGGCTACTCCCCCTGTCTCAACTTGGCTACTCCCCCTGTCTCAACTTGGCTACTCCCCCTGTCTCACCTTGGCTACTCCCCCTGTCTCACCTTGGCTACTCCCCCTGTCTCACCTTGGCTACTCCCCTGTCTCACCTTGGCTACACCCCCTGTCTCACCTTGTCTACTCCCCCTGTCTCACCTTGTCTACTCCCCCTGTCTCACGTTGGTTACTCCCCCTGTCTCACGTTGGTTACTCCCCCTGTCTCACGTTGGTTACTCCCCCTGTCTCACGTTGGTTACTCCCCCTGTCTCACGTTGGCTACTCCCCCTGTCTCACCTTGGCTACTCCCCCTGTCTCACCTTGGCTACTCCCCCTGTCTCACCTTGGCTACTCCCCCTGTCTCACCTTGGCTACTCCCCCTGTCTCACCTTGGCTACTCCCCCTGTCTCACCTTGGCTACTCCCCCTGTCTCACCTTGGCTACTCCCCCTGTCTCACCTTGGCTACACCCCCTGTCTCACCTTGGCTACACCCCCTGTCTCACTTTGGCTACTCCCCCTGTCTCACTTTGGCTACTCCCCCTGTCTCACTTTGGCTACTCCCCCTGTCTCACTTTGGCTACTCCCCCTGTCTCACTTTGGCTACTCCCCCTGTCTCACTTTGGCTACTCCCCCTGTCTCACTTTGGCTACTCCCCCTGTCTCACCTTGACTACTCCCCCTGTCTCACCTTGACTACTCCCCCTGTCTCACCTTGACTACTCCCCCTGTCTCACCTTGACTACTCCCCCTGTCTCACCTTGACTACTCCCCCTGTCTCACCTTGACTACTCCCCCTGTCTCACCTTGGCTACACCCCCTGTCTCACCTTGGCTACACCCCCTGTCTCGCCTTGGCTACACCCCCTGTCTCGCCTTGGCTACACCCCCTGTCTCGCCTTGGCTACACCCCCTGTCTCACCTTGGCTACACCCCCTGTCTCACCTTGACTACTCCCCCCTGTCTCACTTTGACTACTACCCTGTCTCACCTTGACTACTCCCCCTGTCTCACTTTGACTACTCCCCCTGTCTCACCTTGGCTACACCTCCTGTCTCACCTTGGCTACTCCCCCTGTCTCACCTTGGCTACACCCCCTGTCTCACCTTGAATACACCCCCTGTCTCACCTTGAATACACCCCCTGTCTCACCTTGGCTACTCCCCCTGTCTCACCTTGGCTACACCTATTTTCTCACCTTGGCTACACCTCCTGTCTCACTTTGGCTACACCCCCTGTCTCACCTTGACTACTCCCCCTGTCTCACTTTGGCTACTGCCCTGTCTCACCTAGGTTACACCCCTTGTCTCACTTTGACTACTCCCCCTGTCTCACTTTGACTACTCCCCCTGTCTCACCTTGGCTACACCCCCTGTCTCACCTTGGCTACTCCCCCTGTCTCACCTTGGCAACACCCCCTGTCTCACCTTGGCAACACCCCCTGTCTCACCTTGGCTACACCCCCTGTCTCACCTTGACTACTCCCCCTGTCTCACTTTGACTAGTCCCCCTGTCTCACTTTGACTACTCCCCTGTCTCACCTTGACTACTCCCCCTGTCTCACTTTGACTACTCCCCCTGTCTCACCTTGGCTACACCTCCTGTCTCACCTTGGCTACTCCCCCTGTCTCACCTTGGCTACACCCCCTGTCTCACCTTGGCTACACCCCCTGTCTCACCTTGGCTACTCCCCCTGTCTCACCTTGGCTACACCTATTTTCTCACCTTGGCTACACCTCCTGTCTCACTTTGGCTACACCCCCTGTCTCACCTTGACTACTCCCCCTGTCTCACTTTGGCTACTGCCCTGTCTCACCTAGGTTACACCCCTTGTCTCACTTTGACTACTCCCCCTGTCTCACTTTGACTACTCCCCCTGTCTCACTTTGACTACTCCCCCTGTCTCACTTTGACTACTCCCCCTGTCTCACTTTGACTACTCCCCCTGTCTCACCTTGGCTACACCCCCTGTCTCACCTTGGCTACTCCCCCTGTCTCACCTTGGCAACACCCCCTGTCTCGCCTTGGCTACACCCCCTGTCTCACCTTGGCTACTCCCCCTGTCTCACCTTGGCTACACCTCCTGTCTCAACTTGGCTACTCCCCCTGTCTCACTTTGACTACTCCCTCTGTCTCACTTTCACTACTACTCCTGTCTTATCTTGACTACTCCCCCTATCTTATCTGGTCTGTTCTGGTCAAAGCCTACAAGGTCCATTTTTAATCACAAGATTTATACTCAATCCGAAATCGTAATGTTAAACTCTATGGAGCTTCACATTTTGAGGTGGAAACATTTTCGCGACCAAGGGGGGTACACTTTTTTCACAGCCTAACTTTACAGCACTAGCAAAGGCTGAAAAGGTATAGCATCTCATTTCTCGTAGTGTAAGGTTAACTTGGCCTTTTTGTATAGGTTTTAAAAATAAATATTTTAAACCACGCGCTAGCTCACGCGCCAGCACGCGCTGCATTTCAATTAAAGTTTCAATTCAAATCTCGCGCTTAATTTCACCATTTTGATTCTCTAATTAAGTTCACGTGATTTCTTTAAAACTCTTTATGCCTAATTTTTGTCTTTGTAAGCCTAACGTTAAATGATCACAAAGAAATAGTTGGAGAATTTTTATAATTTTCACTTGGTTTCAACGAATATTTAGCATAGTGTGTTTTTATACAGTGCATTGTATTATCCGACCATTCCAATTTCCGAATGCAAGTTACGATGTAGTGAAATACTATATAATTAGTCTTAAACAAGTTGGGAAAACGAAAATATTACCTCTCCGTGTCGAGAAGATTATATAAACTTAAGTATCCAATGAAAACGTCGACCTTTTTGCCCTCATCCTTTCCCGCGCTTTGCGCTTCCGCATTTCATCCTTACTATCAACATTATCTTCCTCCATTTTACATACAAAAATCAAATACTCACAAAAAGAAGCGGCAAAAACCTCCTGGCTCTTTACAACCACTTAATTTGACTTAATATTCAACTTCCAAACACAAACATTTACTGGTAGATAAATTGACAACCTACAAGCAAAGAAAAATTCTCAAGAATGGCTCCCGCAAATTTAAAAGGTCTATTTTCAACTAGGTGGGCGTATCTGATTAGATTTAAAATATATATTTTTGAAATTTTTGGTCTGACTGGTATCTACACCTAGATGGTTTTCAGTCAAACAAACAAGGAGCATAAACACAATAGTGGAAGCTTCAGTCTTATTTAAAACACGTAAAACAATTATAATCTCTGCAAATAGGTTACACATGTCTTTTTTACCAATGCCTAACCGTTTGGATTTTTCTATTTTTTGATACAAAATAAATGTTTTATATTCTTATTAAGAATAAAACAAGAGGATAAAAAAGGTCCGTCCTCTCGTAATTTTTTAAGCTTTTATCATGATTACTCTATACAACAGTAACAAGGAGTATAAGTGGAAGCAGTATTTTTTTTTCCGAAACAATCTCGCTTATGTTTATCCTCTCTAGACTTCGCTAAAAACGTATTACTCCTACGTAAAATATTAATAGACAGGCAAATTACCTGTCATTTTTATTAAACATGTATCTCAACGTTTTTTTATTATACTGCAAAGTTTCAACATTTTTGAGTAAATAGTTTTTTATATAAACATTATTTTCCAACGACGAAATGATGAGTTCAGTTCGAAATTCTACAATATCATCCGATCTACCGGCCCAAATGACCTGAAATTTTACCGAGAGGTGTATTTAACAATAGACCTATATCACAATTCTGTCCCTCAAAACAAAATCTATGACGTTACGCGCAATCCAAGGTTGTCTTTTAATAAATATAAAAAACGGCATCGACGTTCAGGATCTTAAATGACGCCGGTTAAACAAAAAACAAATATATATCAGGGAATGGAAAGTTTAGCTTCCTCTAGTACATATTATTGTCACTAATTTCTAAAGGCAGGAAAGTTGACCCAAATATTTCTCCCTGCCTGTTTTCCCATAGAACCTACACACCGAAAGCACTTGTGTCGCACTACCGCATTGTGAAACAAAAGAAAACCCACTTTCCATTCCTGTTATATGGCTTCTTTGGTCTGATATAAATTGCGCTCTCTTTGCCTTCATTTCAACACATTTAGTTCAATAACGTTTAGTATAAGTCAGGTTGAATAATTGTTGCTGAAATATGGCTTACCTAATTCGGTAAATAATTTTCAATTAATCTGTTATTAAAAACCAATTTATTTTAATAAACACAGAAAGAAACCTTTAAATTAACTAATTCTTTATTCCCTTCAGCGCAGAAAAACCACCATACGTAATTAAAGTGAAAGTTGGTAATAGAAAAACAGTGTGCGACAGCCTCATTTGTACAGACCGATACTTCTCAAGGATGCCAATTAAATTGTGGGAACATTTGACCGACGCGCCGTTTCGAAGATTAAATGAAAAGATGAAATCGGTTGAAGACATGGACTCGTGCATTGGCGAGACATCAGTTGATATACAAGTGGAGAATAAAACTTTGTCCAATCACAAAGTTCTTGTGAGTTCCTCCGAAAAATATTTTTCCTTGGGAACAATTACCTTGTTTGGTCTCGGAGCGAACCTCCAATTTCGTACACAGCGATTCAGTTTGTTGCAAAACGCACCAGTACTAACAGAGCTTCAACTCAGCAAGATTTTCAAGTCTCAATATGGAGAAGATCACCGTAACGAAATATCGACTCCAAGCAATTTAAAAGACGTCCAGTGCTTCAATTGCAAGGGGTTTGGTCATTATAAATCGACATGTACACTGAATATGGCTGCCAACAGTAGACATGAAAATCGAGCTGAGCCGTATACTCAAAGAAATACACCATCTACTCAACAAACGCAGTCCACGTCAACATCAAGTACGCAACAAACGCCATGCACGTCAACATCAAGTACGCAACAAACGCCATGCACGTCAACATCAAGTACGCAACAAACGCCATGCACGTCAACATCAAGTACGCAACAAACGCAATTCACGTCAACATCATCTACGCAACAAACGCGACCTCAGACACAGCATAAAAGAACAAACTCAATTGAAGATGAAGATGACTTTGACATGTCGGGTGATGATGATTCGTTTCTAGCATCAATAGACGAGAAAACTTTTTATAACTCTAAAGATCAGGTAATATGATTTACACACTTTTTTTACAGAAAATTAAAACCGTAATAACCATAAACAATGTTTGACTAAAATTTTTATTTTTACAGCCTCAAGACCAAAATAATCCAATCACGAAAGAAACTACTCAAGTAACACCTGCAACATCAAATGAGCTTCAGAAACCTGACGCCAACATAAATGTTGAAAATACAACGACACACGACGCCGACAAAACAGCACTTAGTCAGATGTCTCAGGACGTATTTTCCCAATAATATCTTTGTGTATTTGCTCACTTGAAAATAAAATATTAATTATATCAAAATGAAATTTCACTGAATTCATTCAACCATAAGATATTTCCTTGTACCGAATAAATTGCCCAGAAATAGACGTATATAATATTCACATAATTGGTGCTTACAGCCGGGAACAATAAAACATTACACTTTTCAGTTTATATGGACTATTTGTTGTTAAGAACTCAAGTAGAAAACCGTTAATAAACTAAAATATCTACTCATAACCTATTAGTGGAAGCTGCAGTGTTTTTATACATATAGACGTTACAAGGAGTATAATCCTAATAGTGGAAGCCGT
Source organism: Phalangium opilio (assembly GCF_054372755.1). Taxonomy (NCBI): domain Eukaryota; kingdom Metazoa; phylum Arthropoda; class Arachnida; order Opiliones; family Phalangiidae; genus Phalangium; species Phalangium opilio. Next base: position 5,542,023 of record NW_028324161.1, on the reverse strand, counting down.
AACTTTATTCGAACATGAAACAATCTCGCTTATATTTATCAGACATCATCTATTACGAACTTATATCTAGAAACGCAAGGAAAATATGGATGACAAAATGAAATCAGCTATTTAACTACGGCGATATATTTAGCGACTCCACCCTTGGTTCTATACATATCATTTACAACTGAAAAATAAGATGTGAATTAACGTTTTGACTAACTCCAAGCCGTTAAGACGTCTTTACAGAGGATTTGAAACACAATCGTAATTCATAGTGTCTCGAATCTGTACGTTTCTATCCATGAACAGTGCTGAGAGAATGAAACAGCGGAAATTCCCTTCAAAGTCGTTGCTTCACTGAAGCCAACATTGTCAAGTACAGCGTTCAGGCAGAAGGCTATTAAAAAATGTAGTATTGCAACAAGTAGGGATAAACGGATACAGAGAAAAGAAATTATTATGGTTCTGAGAAAAGGTTCCCATTTTGGTTATTGTTTCGCAACGCAATGCACGGCTCTTGATAGATATAGGAGGCAATGAAAGAAATATTGCATGCACGAGCCTTGGTAGATATAGGAGGCAATGATTTAATCTCTCTCTTTGCACGAGAGGTTTATTCATAATATTTAAATAAATATAATTATTTTTAATTATTTTAATCTTCAATAATTAACATTAATAATAGTTAAATCGGTTCAATATCTCTAACTAGCATGTGGAAACTACTCTCTCGCTATACTCCAACAATTTTCTTGGTTTGCCAGTATGATTGGTAACATTTCTCCATATCAAAGCCATAGATATAGTAAAACTATAAAGGGTCTAGATCCACTTCCCTGGGTTAGGCTTAACGAAAAAACGCTGAAGTGACAATTAACGAGCAGACAACCACGATTTTCTGGGGGTAGCCGTACAAAACGCCATCTGTCGAGTGAAACTTGACTCTAAATTTCAATTTGGCCTCACGCGATATTAGAATTAGGCGTAACAACTATGTTCGAATATCGCTGAAGGTTGTTTAGTCCACGGCTAGGAATTTTACTAAAAATAACTACTTTAGTCCTTTAAATTTCCAGGTGTGTTATTTTTACATACCGACAACACAAAAGGCCAGCCAAGCAGCAGAGAAAGTACTATTGGAATGGAAAGACAACTATTCCAGTTAAGCAGCTATGGTTGTCTACACGAGAATACTTTATTTCCTTTCTTAAGAAGTCTTAAAACTTTCCTCGAATAATTTTCAAGGTTATTTAACATAAGGGTTACATTTTTATATAGGCCTACTGCTCAGTGTTTACCTCGGTAATTAAGACGTCCATTTTCAACTCTTAAACATTTTATTTAAGCGCTGACTTCCCTAAACCTAACAATAACATCGTGAATCATTTCCCCTGTGATATCACTATATGTTGGCATTTTCACGAAATTTCTAGGATTCACCAATCTTGGTAATCAAACTTTATCCGTGAAGTGCCCGCATCTGTGTATCACAGCTGGATTCTGAAACATCAAACTTAGCGACGAAGTATTTAATATTTTCCAATGTAGAGTATTACATTCCGTGTGATATCACCCTATGTAGGTAATTCCACGGAAGTTCTAGGATTCACCAACCTTGGAAATCCAACTTTATCCGTGAAAAACCCACATCTGTGAATCACACCTAATATAGAGTATCATATCCCGTATGATAACAACACTTGTAGGTTATTCCCACGGAAGTTCTAGGATTCACCAACCTTGGAAATCCAACTTTATCCGTGAATAGCCTGCGTCAGTGTCTCACACCTGGGATATGAACCCCCGAACTCTACATAACATTTGTCATTTCTTTTATACAGTATATCATATTTTAATGTTCCCTTTCTCTAACTTACATTACAACGAACAACAAGTAAATCTACTTAAAAGTTAATTTGAATCAAAAAAACCCACTTGTACGTGGGAAAAAAGATTCTGGGAAAACCCACATGGGGAAAAAACCATTAACATATATCAACATTTAACATTATCATAATTGTCTTCAATACACAACGTCGTATTAAAAGATTGCGATGCTTTTTCGAAATGAAAGGCTCAGTAGACTTTAACGATTTTCCAGAGAATGAAAGACGTCTCCAGAATTTCACGTATGTGTAGAGATTGATAAACGTAATGCTTCATTAGGCTTTCAAACGTTTAGAACGAACATTTTAAAGAATGGAGTTAATTAATTGAGAAACAGGTTTTCAATGACACCATTTACCCGTTCTAAGAATGGATGCAATAACGTACATCTTCACCAACTCGGGAGTTTTGTCTACAATTAAAGGTTCAGATATTTTTCACCAATTTCTAGCTTGAAAAACAAAATGGAAATAAAGATAGACATTAAGCGAAAAACAATTCACCTACATGGTTAAGCATAATTGAAATTTACCTTGAAAACCAAAATCGTAATCGATTTGGTTAGCTATGTCATTGTACGATTAACTACGAGAGAGGGGATGACTAACGACCATTCAGTAGGATCAGTACATTTCCTATATGCTCCCGTCGCTAGAACGAATCAGGATTACAGATATTGGAAGTAGAAGCGAAAACTGAACATCCGTGAATGGTAAGCGAACTTTTCAAATACTTGCTTACGATCATTTTTTACGGTGCAATTCCTTGCGTCACAGAGATCTAAAATGTAATTCATCATTTCGATCCTTTTCTACAATGGTAATAAATCCTGTAAACTCTGTCAAATGTGATACCACTTTACTTACCAATTGCCTTTCGGTGGTAATACTAGCAATTCTGCCTCTCTCTCTACAATATTGATGGATCTTACAAACTGCATGGGTCAAACGTGATTTTACCTTATACTTACCAATTGTCTATTAAAGGTAACACTACCAACTCTCTCTCCCTCTCTTTATCTGCTTCATATACCATTTTGAGAAACCCTTTCGGGTCATGTGTTTTTCTCTCTTAATGGTGCAAAGACCATTTTGAGAAACCCTTCCGGGTCATGTGTTTTTCTCTCTTAATGGTGCAAATACCATTTTGAGAAACCCTTCCGGGTCATGTGTTTTTCTCTCTTAATGGTGCAAATACCATTTTGAGAAACCCTTTCGGGTCATAAGTTTTCAATTTCACAAGTTTTCAATTTCATAAGTTTTCAATTTCATAAGTTTTCAATTTGGTACATTTTCACTTTCTTTCATTATGGAACGCCACAATTTCTGATAATCACACATATCAGAAAACAACACTTACAACTTTACAAAGCTCCTAGAGCTAGGATATCTATCAACCAATCATTACGGCTGATAATACAAGGCCTCTAGGACCAGGACTTCCTACCCTTTCGGGTAATTATACAAGGCCTCTAGGACCAGGACTTCCTACCCTTTCGGGTAATTATACAAGGCCTCTAGGACCAGGACTTCCTACCCTTTCGGGTAATAATACAAGGCCTCTAGGACCAGGACTTCCTACCCTTTCGGGTAATTATACAAGGCCTCTAGGACCAGGACTTCCTACCCTTTCGGGTAATTATACAAGGTCTCTAGGACCAGGACATTTTCACTTTCTTTCATTATAGGACTTCCGCCGACAATTTAGGCTTAATATAAGACGCCACAATTTCTGATAATGACACATATCAGAAAAAAACACAACTTTACAAAGCTCCTAGAGCTAGGATTTCTATCAACCAATCATTACGGCTGATAATACAAGGCCTCTAGGACCAGGACTTCCTACCCTTTCGGGTAATTATACAAGGCCTCTAGGACCAGGACTTTCTGCCCTTTCGGGTAATTATACAAGGCCTCTAGGACCAGGACTTTCTGCCCTTTCGGGTAATTATACAAGGCCTCTAGGACCAGGACTTTCTGCCCTTTCGGGTAATTATACAAGGCCTCTAGGACCAGGACTCTCTGCCCTTTCGGGTAATTATACAAGGCCTCTAGGACCAGGACTTTCTGCCCTTTCGGGTAATTATACAAGGCCTCTAGGACCAGGACTTTCTGCCCTTTCGGGTAATTATACAAGGCCTCTAGGACCAGGACTTTCTACCCTTTCGGATAATTATACAAAGCTTCTAGGGTTAGGACATTCACCAACAACTACAGTTTATTATACGACGCCATAACTTTTTTAATAAACACACATATCAGAAAACAACATATCAGTTGACTTTACAGGGCTTTCTCAGATGAAACTGTCACCAAAACTATTCCCTTTTAAAAAAACATATACTTTTATGATATGAATAGTACGTCTCTCTGTAACATGCTTTGTATCTCTCACGGAAAAGCTTGTTTCCGATCGCTAAATCTAACTGGCAATGATAGTCAGTTGATACTTTCTCTTCAAGACCAGGCATAAGAATCATATCAAACGAATCAAAGAACATTTTCAATGCGGTTTTGCTTTTTAAAAAATTTATGTTAAAATCTCCCACAACAACTGTCGGAATAGAGGCATCATACCTAATATCGAATAAAGGGTTAAAATCCTCAAAAACTGATCTCAAACGCGCTCCAGGCGATTTGTACAATAAAACAACAGTCATCGGTTCATTTTCAATGGAAACATCCAACCAGCAACGTTCCACATGTGAATTTCTGAAAGGTCTATCGGTTCGTAAAACCCTATTATTCAAATCGTTAACTACATTTTCTGGTGTATCTTTTAAATAAATGGAAGAACCAAATGCAATTCTACGTGCCGTTCTTGGCAGATAAATACCACCCACTTCCCTAAAGGATGGCACATGAAACTCATCATTTTCTTTCTTCCACGTTTCAACAAAGCATAATAACTGGGCATTTCTTATTACTGTGTCTGCTAAAATATCTTCCAAATGTGCGTTTAAGGACTGCACATTGTGAACATAAATATAAACCGGTTCGTTCAAGAACGGTAACGCAATACTCTTCGTATCTCGTAATCTTTTAATTTCCAATTCAACTTGTTTGTTTTTAGGCGCATTTGGAACTTGAAATTTACCCTCAATATACAAACCAGAGGCGTTTCTCGCTCTACTACAAGCAACGTATAAATGAGCTCTCTCTAATTTCTTTCTTTGATTACAATGCACTACTACAGACGAATACGTATCACCTTGGCTCTTGTGTATCGTAATAGCCTCAGAAATGACCAAACGAAACTGTTTCCTAGAGACCGAAACATTATTTTGCCTCCATTTTCTACTGAATGCCTTAGTAACTTTCTCGACAGGAGTCCAAATCCTGTTAAAGTTATTCTGCTCGTATAACCCATGACTCTTTTGTCTCAACAACTTTCCAACATTAGCATCAGCAAACTCAATCCAAACCCTGAACGGAATTTGTTCCCCGAGCCTATTTTTACCGTACTCTATCTTTCTTAACCAACCTGTCGCACCATTCGTAAGTCCATCAGACGTATCAACATTGTTAGTCATCATGTATCTGGCGCCACAAGCGAGCGTTAATTCTTTAGGCAGACCATACGTATCAGACGTTGCCAACGTTTGAACTTGAGAAAGAATGTTATTTCTAACTTGGCTAGTAAGATCACCATTTACAACATCTACTGAAACGGAAATAGACTTTTCCGTATTCATGTTTAAAAGCATCCCTTCGTTAAATTGGTTCACTTCAACGTTAGTAGGGAAAAGATGTATCGCTTCTTTTGGCGGTACACGCTCTCTATTCACTTCTAAACTTACAAAAAAGTCAATATCATCCTGATTCATACTTCCCACAGCCATTCTGTTCAAAGCTTCCGCAAATCTTTTGTCATCTTTTTGCCTCATAATTTCTTCAAGCTCTGCAAACTGGAATTCTTCCCATATTGGGTTACCAATTAACGCCGCATAGGGATTGTCAGTATCACTTTGACCTTGAAAAGCGAAATGATCGCGCACTGGTCTAAGTTGGTTAAAATCTCCAACTAACAGTACAGATACACCACCGAAATAATCTGGAAAACCCATTATCTCTTGCAATCTCGCGTTAACTCGGTTAAAAACCTTGGCTCCAACCATTGATATTTCGTCAATAATTACCAATTTCACTTGACCATACATCAATCTACAATTGTGAAGAGTTTCACTTTCTAGCCTGGAAATATTCCCGGCAAATTGACTAACCGGTAGACAAAAAGTACTATGCAAAGTAGCGCCACCTATATTAAAGGCAGCCTTGCCCGTAGGTGCGCATCGCAAAACTTTAACTTCCGAGGAATTAGACCCTGGCTGCTTATTGTAAAACCTAGTAACAGATTCAAATATGGCACTTATCAAAACGCTTTTTCCAACACCAGCGCCACCGGTAACAAATAGCCGTAAAGGCGTTTCCTTGCATTTTAAATGATGCAGAACTTCATAAAATATTTCTTTTTGTTTCACATTCAGCATTCTAACAAGTACATTGTACTCAGAATCATTGACTAACGTCACTGACGGAGCAATAGTTCTTTCCGCATTACCATCAAGAATATCACGGGTAATATTTCCTATAGACTCCTGAACCGTATTAATTAGAAATTCAGAATCTTCAACAATTAAAGATCTATCTATTTCATTTCGATGTTCCAATTCAGGCTGAATATTAGTAAGATCAGCTTCAATAGCTTCACTTTCGAAATCTCGGACAGCCTGTTCAATGGCCGCTTCGTCAATTTCGTTATTAAATTCTTTTCTACATTCCTTTATAATCTCAAGTTTAAGTTCATACTCTGATTTCAGATCCTTTGTCAAAATGTCCCTACTCTCATCGCGCCAAGGCGAGAACAACATTATTTGCTCACGATAATACTGTTCGGGTTCTTTCACTAAATTGAATCTCCGATACCGCATAATTTTAGAATGACCACGTTTTCTAATAAAACCTGAATCATTTTTCAGTTTCAACCATTTACCACATTCAACTTCAAGGTTTTCACTGTCATCAATATGACTTTGGGTTTTCGCAACTCTACGACTTTTGGAAAACTCGTACCACGTCGCAAATTGAGCTAACGTTACTGCCTCTAAATCATCTGGCCTTTGAACATAATGGTCCAACATTCCAGAAGCGAAAACGTCCATACTATCTTCTGACAACTGTTCAAGCTCACTTTTGCTTTTGAGAATATGGACTCGATTTTCGGGCAAATTTGTATTAACGTAAATACAGGCTCGACTACATCTAGAGACTGGAATTTGTAAAACACTATATGCCGCTTCTTGCGCGCTTACCTCGTGCGCATTCAAAAACTGATTTGCTATCACTTTCAACTTTTGCTTTACCGTACATTTATCTGACTGTGCTCGTTTAGCAGCTTCACGCAAAAGCATTGACATGCCACGCTGAGATTTTCCTATATAAGACACAATATACATAACCAGAGCGTAAGGATCAAGTACAAACTGAATGTCCATATTCGCTTGCCAAAGGCGCAAAGTGCACGGGTTGTACGGATTAACCCTAGTATCTTTAGGGTGTCTTTTCAATAAAACAACTTTCTTTTTTATGTCATACGTAACTGCCTTAATATATTCCTCTTCACTCATTCGCAACTTTGCTAACAACTCCTCGAAACTATCTACCCAAAATTCCTTTTCTTTCGATTGCAAAAGTTCATTCAATTTTTTGGAATTCCTTTTACATTTCAGTTCTTCGTCAAGAGTACCGGGTTCTCTTAAACTCGGATCATAAACAATAGTTCTAGGCATGGGAGGAAATGGAATTCCAAAACGACAAACTGAACTGTTATTTACCTTTTTCTTACACGTTGTCGTGTGCTTGTGCATTTGCAAAGACGTTAATAAATCCCCATTATCATCGTTCAATTTACCAGCGCAAGAAATAGCTTTATCAATAAAGCCCTCTACCTCTTTAACATTCGACAAATCATCTTTGAGCTTAGGCGCATCTTTAATCCATATCAACAAATGTTTATGGGGAGACCCCCTTTGCTGTATTTCAACTCTAAAGTAATAATCTTCAATAACACCAAGGGGACCTAGTTTTTGCAAAGCTTTAAGCAGAGCCCGAAAACGGTGGTCAAAATATCTAGCACAAGTAACAGGATCATTCTGAATCAACTTGGCCTTTTCCGAAAAACTTAAATTCCTAATTTCATTATCCGCTAAGCGTTCTTGACCTGAGGTCACTCTCAGTATGTTCAAAAGCTTAGGCCATTTGCCTTCCGCAGCTGAAAACGTTATGAAAAAGGTAGGCGTACCAAGCTGCCTAATCATAGCCATTAACTCTTTCTGCCTATGCTGCCAATATGAAGGCGAGGACTGCAAATTTTCTAATACTCTAAAACCATCATCCTGCTTAACAATTGAATCGAGTGCACCAGCAGACGATAAAAACCCAGCAGTGTAATTAGAGCCATCTTTTCTCTTGGTTTTTCTTATACACACTTGTATAGATTCACTAACTTTCATTGTTTCCAACTTAACAAAAGCGTAAAACAATTTTGAGACATTCTTGGCACAACGTCGATCAACATTACGAAGCTCCCACTTGGCAATATCCCCAAACCTACCTTTAACCTTAAGGTCTCTCTTCTGACCCACATATATACTGGGGAATGACAATTCCTCAGCGTCCTCGTCATAGAGCAAAGACATTGGCGTTTGACCTTCACCAGGAGCAAACTTAACATGCATGGTGTTAGTCGGAAGGAAATCGGACAATGACACTAACAACGTGTCTTGATTCCCAACTGGTAATAAATTAACTTCGTTAGCTTCATTGACTTCATTCCACATATCATCGCTATCATTTTCGTTCGCTAAATTCACTGACCCAACTGGGTTTTCCCTTAATATGTCATCTTGATTTAACTGACGGTCATTTTCGTCAACAATAAATTCAAGTTCTTCTGGAATTGGATCCAATATATCGACTCTTACAGATATTCCATGCTTAATATACAACGGTGTTTTCACCAAAACCTTAAGAGCTTCGTGCATTTTTTAGGCCTAACAGTTTCATACAAATATGGTGTGTTATATTGCATTCTTCTCATAAACTCAATTTGAACAGTATCTGTTTCACGAGGTAACCGTGGTAACACTGACACTGTAGACTCAACATTTATAGGAACGTTGACCACGTTTCCCTTAATCCCCCTTTGTTGATCACAACCCAACCTTCTTATTTGCATAAAAGGTATTCGTGGTGAAATCATCCTTTCCTCCAAATTAGACAAATTAGCTAGTTCTGACGGAACTTCAGGAAATTCAAATCCATTTTCTCTGGAAAACTTGGGGATTTCTTTCTTCTTGACAGCTTTATTACAAGCACTACATAAAAATACTTTGTCACCCAATTCACGACCGTGAATCCCAGGAACTGCCAAAAACACTCTAGACTGAACTAAGCTACCCGATGCTTAAAAAAAAAAGATTTGAACACCCTTCACATGGCCACGTTGGACCTTATTTTATGCTTTCAAAATACGTCTGCTCTATAAACACAGGATCTGTTCTTCTTTCTGCCACAGACAATCTATTCCTAGAACGTTCAGAGTTCCTAAACTCCACATTTGCACGACTGGCAGCCATACTCAACTGATTTCTAACACGTTCAGCTTCAACGTACTCTGCATCTTGGCGTTTACTAGCCATACCCAACTGATTTCTAACACGTTCAGCTTCAACGTACCCTGCATCTTGGCGTTTACTAGCCATACCCAACTGATTTCTAACACGTTCAGCTTCAACGTACTCTGCATCTTGGCGTTTGCTAGCCATACCCAACTGATTTCTAACACGTTCAGCTTCAACGTACTCTGCATCTTGGCGTTTGCTAGCCATACCCAACTGATTTCTAACACGTTCAGCTTCAACGTACTCTGCATCTTGGCGTTTACTAGCCTTACTCAACTGATTTCTAACACGTTCAGCTTCAACGTACTCTGCATCTTGGCGTTTACTAGCCTTACTCAACTGATTTCTAACACGTTCAGCTTCAACGTACTCAGCATCTTGGCGTTTACTAGCCTTACTCAACTGATTTCTAACACGTTCAGCTTCAACGTACTCTGCATCTTGGCGTTTACTAGCCTTACTCAACTGATTTCTAACACGTTCAGCTTCAACGTACTCTGCATCTTGGCGTTTACTAGCCTTACTCAACTGATTTCTAACACGTTCAGCTTCAACGTACTCTGCATCTTGGCGTTTACTAGCCTTACTCAACTGATTTCTAACACGTTCAGCTTCCACGTACTCAGCATCTTGGCGTTTACTAGCCTTACTCAACTGATTTCTAACACGTTCAGCTTCAACGTACTCTGCATCTTGGCGTTTACTAGCCTTACTCAACTGATTTCTAACACCTTCAGCTTCAACGTACTCTGCATCTTGGCGTTTACTAGCCATACCCAACTGATTTCTAACACGTTCAGCTTCAACGTACTCTGCATCTTGGCGTTTACTAGCCTTACTCAACTGATTTCTAACACGTTCAGCTTCAACGTACTCTGCATCTTGGCGTTTACTAGCCTTACTCAACTGATTTCTAACACGTTCAGCTTCAACGTACTCTGCATCTTGGCGTTTACTAGCCTTACTCAACTGGTCCTTTACTCGTTCGCTTGCTCTATACCACTCATCAAACCTTTTAACTCTCTTGGTAAGTATGCCAACCTGATTTTCCCTTTCACGATAAGCCTCATTCTCCCGCTTTTTCGCCATTGATCGCGCCTCCTTCATTCTATACTCTTCATTCTGTCTCAAAATTCTCATTCTCTCTAACGGATAAACATTACCATGAGACGTAGAAGGTACTTGTTCATCGTTCACTACCATTACAGAACTATCTGAAATATTACTAACTAAATTCATCGCTTCGTCGGCAGTAATTAACGCTACGTTTTCAGCAACTACACTTGTACTTCCGTCTAATACATTATCCTTCATTCTACTGTGGCCAACTGGCGGCGCAATAGAACCAACAAACAAATTAGGACTAGAAATACTAGAAACCGTACCTTGACCCTTACTACCATCGTGGCCAACTGACGGCGCAATAGAAGTAATGGGCAAACTAGTACTAGGACTAGACGTACTAGAACCTGTACATTCAACCTTAGCTTTTTTTCTGAGCTGCTAAAACTCTTCTCCTTTCATTTTCTCTCTTCTTAAACTCAGGGTCTGATCTTTTTAACCTCATCCTTTCCCGCGCTTTGCGCTTCCGCATTTCATCTTTACTCTCAACATTATCTTCTTCCATTTTACATACAAAAATCAAATACTCACAAAATGAAGCGGCAAAAACCTGCTGGCTCTTTACAACCACTTAATTTTCACACCACAATTTTCAAACACAAATATTTACTGGTAGATAAATTGACAACCTACAAGCAAAGAAAAATTCTCAAGAATGACTCCTGCAAATTTGAAAGGTCTATTTTCAACTAGGTGGGTGCTAAATCCGATTAGATTTAAAATATATATTTTTTAAATTTTTGATCTGACTGTTATCTACACCAAGATGGTTTTCAGTCAAACAAACAAGGAGCATAAACACAATAGTGGAAGCTTTAGTCTAATTTAAAAAATGTAAAACAATTATCATCTCTGCAAATGGCTTACACATGTCTTTTTTACCAATGTCTAACCGTTTGGATTTTTTTAAAGCAATCTTAGCACCAAAGGAATTTTTTTGATACAAAATAAATGTTTTATACTCTTATTAAGAATAAAACAAGACGATAAAAAAGGTTTGTTCTCTCGTAATTTTTTAAGCTTTAATCGTGATTACTCTATACAACAGTAACATGGAGTATAAACCCATTAGTGGAAGCAGTATTTTTTTTCCGAAACAATCTCGCTTATGTTTATCCTCTCTAGACTTCGCTAAAAACGTATTACTCCTACGTAAAATATTAATAGACAGGCAAGGATTCATAGCATTAAAGAAGGAGCGCAATATTATCCATATTTTCACTTCATATACAGAGAAAAGAAATTATTATGTTTCTGAGAGGAGCTTCCCATTTTTGTTGTTGTTTTGAAAAATATATCGCAATGCACGGGCCTTGATAGATATAGGAGGCAATGAAGGAAATATATCGCATGCACGGGCCTTGGTAGATATAGGAGGCGATGATAATCCCTCTCTTTGCACGAGAGGTTTATCTTTAATATTTAAATAAATATAATTATTTTTAATTATTTTAATCTTCAATAATTAACATTAATAATAGTTAAATCGTTTAAAATAAAGTTATACCTATTATCATCTCAAACTTTGCTAATATTGACGTTTAAAGTGAAGGGTACCCCTCTTGCCCGCTTTCTTCAAATTTTGGGGTATATATACGATTCGTTTCCATTATAATAGTAAGGAAAAAGCGCAATTGCGAAAACCTTTGGTGGCGATCCCACCTTAGGGAGGCTAGACGTTTCTCGTAACCCTAGCTGATCGCCGCGTATATCCTAAAACCAAACGGTGATAATGGGGTAGAAGCCAATGATACAGATTGGTGTCTATGTGGAATAGACGGAAGACCAGTGGATGGTGGTGTTTAGAAGCCAATATGTACAGACTGGTGTCCAAGTGGAATGGACGAAGAGCAGAAGATGATGGTGATTAGTAGCCAGCATGTACAGACTGGTGTCCATGTGGAATAGACGGAAGACCAGTGGATGGTGGTGTTAGAAGCCTGTGTAAGTGCAGACTGGTGTCAATGTGGGATTGACAAAGTACAGAAGATGATGGTGTTGGAAGCCAGAAAAGTACCAGACTGGTGTTCATGTGGTATGGACGAAGACCAAACATGGTGGTGTGAGAACTCAAGTATAGAGTAGCCAACGGAGAGAAATACAATTTTCCAAATTTCTGTGAACTGTCAATGCGGTCCGGAAATTGGGAACACGTTTGCTCCGATACGCAAACTGCGAACGCGGTCACGTGGGTGTAACAACGGACAGACAGACATACACACAGACAGACAGACAGACAGACACACACACACAGACACGGCCGTTACAGAACCTCTCCTGGACTACGTCACACGGAGAGGTAAAAAGTGGACGAATGAGTTTCACTATTCCAGAACTAATTTATTCCCAAATAACGCGGATTGTGTATAAATGCAGTTTTTTAAGGACTGCGAAGCAAAACTCGTTTTTGTATAATTTTCATAATTTTTGACCCATATACTGTATCCAAATGACATTCCCAGCGGCCATTTTCCAACATGGTGGCCAAATTATCTGATTAATGGCTTCAATGTTTTACAATGAGGTTCACGCAGCTCTGATTATAATGCCTATCAATTTTCGTAATTTTCCAACAACATGGTGAAATATACTGTACCTAGCATTCACGGCGGCCATTTTCAAATATGGCGACAAAACTATTAAACACAGAGCTGTAAAATTTTGCCATGATGTTTATGTGGTTCCAATCATAATGTGTTCTAATTTTCATAATTTTGGAAGAAGAACGTGGAATACATTGTGGCTGGCATTCCTGGCGGCCATTTTCCAAGATGGCGGCGAAAGCTCGCGCTCTACAGCAGGGGACTTTTAGTATATTTTTTGTTGGCTCAAAAACAACACATGTACCAATTTTCATCTGTATGTTCAAATGTTCTAGGTCAAACCCTAAAAGTCCTGGGCTATAAGGTTGTTCTTGACTCGGCTCAACGAGCCACGGGTGTTGAATTTGACAACAAGGGAAAGAGATATATTGTCAACGCGAAGCGGGAAATAATATTAAGTGCCGGTGCCATTAACACCCCTCAACTGCTCATGCTCTCCGGAATTGGACCCAAGGAGGAACTGGAGGCGCTCAATGTAAGTAGAAGTTCACAATTGGCTTTCTTTGTCATTATACAAGGGAATGAAATGAACAGAGACTATTTTTAATAGATTCCAATTGATAAAATAACATCTAAAGCATTACCAAAAATAACCAAAGGTGTTGTTCTTAGCTTCGAAAGTTATGATGCTAAGGCCAACGCTCATTTTTGAAAAATATGGCGGTTGACGAATTGATTGTTCGTCTCGATGAAAATGGCGTCTGCTGGAGCTCATGAACAGAAAGAATTTTATATATGTGCAAAATTTTTTCTGCTCGTGAAGTACGAAGGCTTAAGAACGTTCAAAAAATTTAACCAGTCTGAGAGGGTCTTGGGCTTAAACTCTTACGAAATCATTTATCACATAATTGGGCTCAAATTGAATTTTTCTAATATATCCTGAAATATGCGTCAAACATTTCTGTTTTAAAGATTCCGTGCAAAATATTAGTAGCTTCATGAGTGAGTAATAGGGGCTAATATATGATTCACTCATGGTAGCTTCTATATTTCAACGAAAATTATCAGCCAAGATAAAACATACTGCTGCAACCGACCGCTTAGCAACGTGACGGTGAAACCGGAGGTGCAAAAATTCGCCCATCCATAAATCGAACTTTGTTGAATGTAGCACTTATTGATTTAAGCTTGATATTAAAGTGGGTGGGTAAGGTCAACGGTTTGAAATTTCCATTCCTCTAAATGTTTTTGGTGTTTGTTTTTATTTTTTCAGATTCCTGTCGTGGTAGATTTACCTGGTGTAGGAAAGAACCTTCAGGATCATATAATGGTCGTAGCTTTTGAGTTTAAAATCAATACTTCTACCCATTATGAAGAAGTAGCCAATGACCCTGGAAAGCTTGAAGCCTTTTTAAAGACCGGAAAGGGTAAGATTAAACATACATTGAATTATTTGAATGACACCTAAACATCAAGGACTCGTGTTTGTTCGCACGCAACGAAATAGGGAATGTTAAGGCTCGTTAATAAGTATTATCATAAAAACATAATATATAGCTCCCTATAAGTATGAAAAGTAGCACATTTTCATACTACAGCATTTGCTTCCAAATTTGAGACGTTTACGCTTTTACGCACCGTGGGAGAAGTTTTGGAACTACGAGTAAAAGAGGGGCGAAACCGCTGCCCTGGCCTAAGATGTCCGCGAAAAGCACAATGAACTGGGAAATATGACCAAGATACTCCTTACCTCGTACCAGTGTGGCGCTAGCCTCAGTTTTCAAAATCTCGCGCCATCTACTAATTTATTATGATAATTTTGACTTGCACTTAATCAGTTATAATTATCATAATAAAAACTACTAGACCTTTAACTATTTAATTACAAAATAAAAAAAATTCTAAACAAATATTTCATCTTTTTTAACGCCAAAAACTCTTAATAGTTTTTTTGGCATTTGAAACTTTTTACAAATTTCAATGGAAGAAAATGCTGTTTACATGGCTTAAATGGAGAGTTTCATACTTATAGGGAGCTATATATTATTTTCTTATGGTGTTATCAAATACGGTAGTCTTTCATAAGTGCTAGTAAAAATTATTTATGTTAAATATCATAAGGTTCATATAAACCCTTCGTGAAATTTGAAGACCCGTTATTTACATGGGGGCTCTAAATTGAGTGTTTTTTCTTAACTCATTTACTCGAAGTTTATGTTGCAGTTTCTTGTATTTAAGAATCAAATTATATATTATTTTTCTAGTATTTTAATGATATACAGGGTGTTTTTGAAACGTCTGCCATAAAATAGAGGGCTTCTTTTGGGGTCAAACGGAGTGGAAAGCGTGAAAGAATATGGGGTCTGCAACAATTAGCATCGATGATATGGCCCCCTAAAGATTGGCCCCTAAAACAAGGAAATATTTAAAAATGTAGTGGAAAGAGAATTCAGCCTCATCAACTTGTTTAGAATTACTGCACAGTTTTAAAAGCATTCAATCGAACAACGTTATCTATTTTAAATAGAGACAATTCTATGGTTGCATTTTATAATTTCAGGTGATTTTAGTTCAATGGGCGTTGAGGCGCATGGTTTTATTTTTTCTAGGGTTGTAAATTTTCCGCGAAGAGGAAAATGTTCCGCTAAATTTTCCGCGAAGAGGAAAATTTTCCGCTAATCGGAAAAATATAAAACTAGCAATTAAGTGAGCTTTGAGTCAATTTATCAAACTTTTAAAGATTTAAAACATTCTCCAGTTATTTTGCCATCTTTAGTAGATTTATTAAATTACCGCCAAATATTAGTGGTTGATTTTCCCATAATTTGTGACTTTAAACAGGGTTAACAAACTTAGTAACATTAACAACATAACACCTCGTTTCCCTTACAATGACGCAGACGATCACTATCCTTTATGCCTGATAATTTTAGTTTCACTTGGGTATCTTAACGGTTAAGGCGGATGCATACATGGGTTTTGGAGCGGTAAACGGAACGGTAGCGGCAACGGCCAACGGAGCGCGTCAGCCGAAAACCATGCACACTTGTTTGGTTTGACGCATCGCTAGCACCAACGCCACCGATTTCCATAGATATAGGTGGCTTTGTAGGCGCAAAATATAATGAAAACCAGTAGCAGACGAACACTCTCTTACAAAAATGTTCTTAAGAATTCCATAGGCCATTCTTTGGAACCCTATGGAGCCCTTGGGATCATTTTCAAAAGGAACAATTCCCTAAGACTTTCTTTGGAATTTCCTAAAGAAGTCTTGAGGCAAATTTCCAAAGAATGTATAAGGTTTATTTTCCAAAGAAACTCTTTAGGAATTCTAGAGATAAATTTCCAAAGAAGGGATAAAGTTTATTTTCCAAAGAAACTCTTTAGGAATTCTAGAGATTAATTTCCAAAGAAAGTATAACGAATATTTTCCAAAGAAACTCTTTAGGAATTCTAGAGGCAAATTTCCAAAGAATGTATAAGGTTTATGTTCCAAAGAAACTCTTTAGGAATTCTAGAGACTAATTTTCAAAGAAGGTCTAGGGTTTGTTTTCCAGAGAAATTCTTTAGAAACTCTTGAGATAAATTTCCAAAAACATCTAGGGAATATTTGCCAACGAAATTCTTCAGGAATTCATGAGATCAATTTCCAAAGAAAGTCTAGGGTTAATTTCCCAAAGAAATTCGATAGGAATTATTGAGACAAATTTCCAAAGAACGTCTATGGAATATTTTCCAACGAAATTCTTAAGTAAATCTTGAGATAAATTACCAAAGAAGGTCTGGGGTTTATTTTCCAATGAATTTCGTTAAGAATTCTAGAGATGCATTTCAAAGGACCAGATATATTTGCAATTATGCTTTACATATAATTATCTCAAAATATTTTTACCCAAATTGTTTAGCTAAAGTTTTTCTGCATAGACATTGACTTTATGGCTAAAAAATTAAAGGCGTTTCACAAAGGCTTGTCCCGTAGTTAAGGCTCAGCAAGTGCTGAAATGGTTTACCCTATTTAGCTATTTTTGTTTTTTTTGCCTTTAAAAATCCGTGAGGTGTTTATGCAAAGGGTAAATTAAATTGAAAGTAGAATACGCGTATTTAATATGTTATGTTTAGATTTGTAGGGAGTATAAACTGGCAGTCGAAACTTTCGCTTTTGAAAAGTAAAACTAACATTAAATTAATTCTTTTGTGACATGTTTTAACTTTATTTCTTTTGTGACATGTTTTAACTTTATTTCGAGCGTAATTAGAGTCCCAAATAAATATTGTTTTTTATAAATATTGTAGATAAAATTAGGTTAAACGCGTTTCTGGTACTCAAAAAACTCTCAGCAAAAATACATTACTAAACTTAACAACAACATCTGTATCTACTGCTTGGTCATTGAAGCCTCCAAAACCCACTTAGTACCCCATACATTTGCACATGGTTAAAACTTACTGCCATTTTCGGATGTTTTTAAGTCGATCAAATGTCTGACTTTATAAGCAGTTCATAAGGGGTGTTGTTCAGCATTTAAGAACTGCACTCCCTGCATTGGGATATGGTTCTGCATGTGAGAACTATCCTCGTTTCTAGAGTGCTAAGTTAATTTACCCCATAATCTTCCCTATATTTCCCAAGAAAAATCCAAAGTTATTCCCAAGAAAATTCGAAAGATATTTCCCAAAAAACTCCAAAGACATTTCCCAAAAAAATTCCAAAGATATTTCCCAAGAAAATTCCAAAGATACTTCCCAAGAAAATTCCAAAGATACTTCCCAAGAAAACTCCAAAGATATTTCCCAAGAAAATTCCAAAGATATTTCCCAAGAAAATTCCAAAGATATTTCCCAAGAAAATTCCAAAGATATTTCCCATGAAAATTCCGAAGTTATTTCCCAAGGAAATTCCAAAGTTATTTCCCAAGGAAATTCCAAAGTTATTTCCCAAGGAAATTCCAAAGTTATTTCCCAAGGAAATTCCAAAGTTATTTCCCAAGGAAATTCCAAAGATATTTCCAAATCATTTTCCAAAGAAAAAGAGGCCAATATTCCCCAATTTCCCAAAGAACCCCTTACGGATTTTTAAAGAAATTCCCCAAGGAATTTTCTAAAGAGTTCTAAAGAAGATTTTTGTAAGGGAAGACGCTTCTATTTGTGGTTTGTGATAAGTATTTCCGTTAATATATCCAAAAATACCCTTTGAAATAGTCTCATCCCATGAAAAATAATCAGTGGCGGCGCCAGGGGTAGGCGACACAGGCTACAGCCTACTTTTCGTTTCAATTTGGAGGCCCATAAACGTTGTTAGGGGCCCAGCGACGCCCTGAATTTTAATGTAGTATATTTTGGCCCCACTTTCGTTGAGAAGGGAAATTATTAAAGCCCATTGTTTCTACTGACAAAAAGGATGTGAAAAATTTCACGTAAAAATAAACATGTCTAAGGGATCGTAAATAAACTACGTCACATTCTTATTGGGGGAAGGGGTTTCGAAATTTGTGACGGTCCGTGGCAAATGGGGGCGGTGTCAGATTTAACATTAATTTTGATACGAAGTCAGGAGGACTGTTGTGTAGTTGAATGTAATTAAATGGGAGTGAGATTAACACTTAACCAACTCCATACATTGCATTTAGCTATTTTTATGCAAAAGGTTATTAACAATAAGTATCCCGAGTACATAAAGACTATGTTTCAAAATCCAAATTCATCTATTCCGTAAAAGGCAGGGGAATAAAATTATGGAACTCTATCCCACACGACATAAAAAGAATTAATTCAATATCTGTTTTTAAAACAAATATCCTGGAATATGTCAAAGATAATGTTTAATTTTAATTAACACTTTTAACTTAAACCGGACTCCTACGTAAACTAGTTGTAAACTGATAGGAATATCCATGAAATAAAGCTATTGTTATTATTACTATTATTGTTATTAAAACCCGCGGCTGTCGAAAAAAAAATCGCAATAAATATGACGCTAGAAAATATTGATGATCTATAGAATAATGGCATCTGCAATTCTGCATGCCTTGGCTATGTTACGCTCTATGAGAAATTAACATGGAGTGCCACAACTCTATTGGTCGAGAGAAATAACGTAACCACTTGACTACCTGGTCAGCGCTTTTTAGGATTAAAGGGAAAGCAAATATCTACCCGTGGTGGATATCAGCTTTTCGATTATTTCACGCGAATCTGATTGAAAAGCGCCCAACAAAGCACGTTTGAAAACGGGTTCTGATTTCGCTATAGTGTTATGCTTCAGTTTTTGAAGCGAAACCTTCTTGAAAAGCTTGATGGAAAACGGGCCTTAAGGACTGCTAAATATAGAGTACGCGTAGTTTCAGCTTAAACTCTCTAATGCAACTGTTTATTCGCCACTAGCATTAGCTAGGATGAGTCGGATCCCCTTTCGGATTGAAATGGTTTCGTTTCTTTCGCACATTTTTGAAATCTGAATATCATGATCGATTAGATATTTGTCTATCAATGTCGAAACCTATAAAGTGTGCCCCTTTAACCAAGCTTTATGGAAAATGTTTTGAAGCTTACAAAAAAAGCAAAGACCGGCTTTGAGTTACGATAATAAATACTCACAAACAATTTAAACAATGAATTCTAAAATTTTCTTAACAATAATTTAGGGGGCCTATATTTGTGAAAAACCTTTAGCCTACACCAAAGAATATCCTGGCGCCGCCACTGAAAATAATCAAAAATGTCTTGATTAGGATCAAGACCTAAAAAGTATCGATAAGACTGAGGTTATCACTTGTCTGAAGGATCAGGTATTCATTTTTCTTTTAAATTGAAACTTAAATGCATGCTTAAGAAAAAACAACGTTCCATTACCGTTTTCCATTGAAATAAATTATTTTACTGGTAATCAATTTCAAAAATTTACTGATCTCGGCTTTTCGACCACAATTCCATTCCCCGAAAACATTTTATAATTACATTAATTACTTTTGCGAGAGTACGTGTATGGTTTTGCGTTTTAAAAGGTTCCTAAAGAAGTTACATCCACATTCGTGACCGGCACGCTTCGCAGTGGAACATTTTAATTATTCTAAAACCGATGGCGCCAAATTCAATAGGGACAGTAAGATTTTTACTCGCGGTTTTGAAAAATGATGTAATATCAAGTGTACTTTAGTCAACCGTCGTATTGTTCTTTCTCATAGTTCAGGGCATGATCAGTGTTACTGCCCAATTTCTCTCTCGAGTTTCTAACAATGGTTAGAGACTATTTGATATGTGACGGCACAACGTTATATCAGAAATATATGTAAAGTCATATATTTCTGGTTATATACATTTGTAAATTCTAAGTAGCACAAAAGGAAAAATAATCCATTTTTTTATATTTTGGTTTGAAATAAATAAACTCATGATAGTAGTTATAACGAACAGAAATTCAATTGAATGGCACCGGTAATGAACAGCAAAAAGAGAGGAAAGTTTGCTTCAAGTTAGTGAAAATACTTATCTAGAATTTTGTTCGTTCAAACCTTAATATATCATGAAAAATTCAAGTGAGGAGGCGGCACTACCTAGAAAGATTGATTTTTGGCAGATAACAGCAAAAAAACTATGTTCTACACACACTGGGACTATGGGAGTTTCAGGGCCGCTGGTCGCACATGATGAAATTTCAACTCCAGTTTATATCAATTCTCCCTGGTCGTGGTAGTGGCAGGTTAAGCTATAGTTTGCTCAGGTCCTGTTAGTCTCGAAAGGGTTATATAGTCCTAGTTACTTTTAAAAGGTTGTTGTCATGGCTAAACAGACCGCTATTACAGTTTTTTATTGTTTTATAGGTTATTTTGACACGTTATCTCCCAAAAGTAATTAATGTAATGATAAAATGTTTTCGGGGAATAAAACTGTGGTCGAAAAGCCGAGATAAGTAAATTTTTGAAATTGATTACCAGTAAAATAATTTATTTCAACGGAAAACGGTAATGGAACGTTGTTTTTCCTTAAGCATGCATTTAAGTTTCAATTAAAAAGAAAAATTAATACCTGATCCTTCAGACAAGTGATAACCTCAGTCTTATCGATACTTTTTAGGTCTTGATCCTAATCAAGACATTTTTGATTAATATCTGTTCCTTCAGTCTTCATTTTAATTAAGAATGTTAAGAAACTGTTTTACATTTTCAAAATCTGCACTAAGCAGAAACAAATATAGAGTAATGGCAGTACTACGTATGCAAACGTCATACCCTTCTATCTCTTAGCTCAGTGTCATCCGCCTACTGGGAGCGTACAGTATCACCTCTTACAAGAGCGCTCCCAGACAGAGGGATACACAGTCTACACCCCTCTCTACCGCCACTAGTATATAAAGGGGACCATAACTTAAGCTCAATCAGACATTTATTTATAATGATACTTTAAAAAAACATAAATCAATAAAAGTTTTTATTCTTATTGTAATTAACATAATTTTTACAATCATTTATTGAAACACGAGGTGCCCCCCTAAAAATTCCAGAAATAGGACCAAATTGACAATTTTACAAAATTTATAAAAATGCTGATTTATGTCCGTTTAACATTTAGCTCAAAATTGTTATAAGCCCAATATGAAATTCGGATATCCTTAAAACTTCACAAAGACGATCCGAGATTGTCAATTTCAAACTTTTTTGTAGCATAAACTAACGTCTGTTTGATATTAAACAAAATATAGTCAGGGCTACCCTAAAATTTCACAAAGATGATCCAAGATTGTTAATACGCCTAAAAAGTGCCATCTTCAAAATATGTAGCCTGGGAAAAGAGAGCGTGATCGAGTGGTCTATGCTAGTGGTTGGAAGTCGCGTGGGTTGGGACAGGGATAAGGGAGTAGAAATGGATTGGCACCGTATCTCTCAATGTACCTCGCACACGCCCTTACCCTTCGGTAGGTGATTGCTAAGTGCTGCCGCGTAGCGCCATTTTATTTGTATGAGAACTAGCTTCTATTTTGAAGATAGAGGGAGCGCCTTTTACAATTTCGTCCAGTACGACCCTACCTAACCGCTGAGGATGCTGGGAGGACTATGGTGCCGTAGGTGGGGGTACACAGGCAATGCTATAGGTATGGGGGTTTCCACTCCAATCCTCTCTCCGTCAAGGTTGGGACTCCAGGCATAGCCGACTCCATCACGCACTCGACAACGCAAAGCAACTCACGCCAGCGTGGGAAATAAGGCGGTGACACAAGGCAAATGACCAGTTTAAAAATTGCCTGGTCCAGTTCAAAAATTAAATCGGAGGGTGGGGGGTCAGTGGTCCACGAGACTACTAAGAAAGTTCAAGGGTAACCAGACTCCACACATTAAAATTCTAATATTTTAATTATCCCATTCTTTAGTTTAGCAGACGACGTGCTCTGGTCAATGGTCACGGACCAGTTTACTTATTCCAAGTCAGGAAAGTCGCTGGCCTAAATTCCAGTTTAAAAAATGCTTATTTGGTCACGGGCCAGAAAACTCACGTAAACGCAACGCGAATGACGAAAACTACGTATTTTCCGACTGAGGAGAGGCGAAATAGCCCGGCCTCCTTTAACGTCCCCCTCCCTTGCATTTTGAAAGGGGGACTGGGACTATGGAGCGCGAATACTTAGGCATCTTATACCTTCTCCCTAGTGAACTAGATATCGCTTCTTGGTAAAACTTTATATAACTAAAACCATGAGTTTATAACATATGTTCCATAACAAGGTTCATACAACTTTTGGAAAACAAATTTCCATGAGATTTCCAGGCTTTTCCCCAAGTACCCACAAGTACCTACAAGCACCCAAAAGTACCTACAAGCACCCACAAGCACCTACAAGTACCCATAAGTACCTACAAGCACCCACAAGAACCCACAAGTACCTACAAGCACCCACAAGTACCTACTAGTACCCACAAGTACCCACAAGTATTATAATAGGCCTAGGCCTATTAGGCCTAGGTCTGTACTAGTAATAAAAAACAGTAATTTGTTATCTAGGCCTACGGGAATTTGGATATAAAAGGCTACGCGAAATCTTGTACGTCGGAGTAAAGATTGTAACCGCGTGTAACAGATCTAAATATTAATAAATAATTATCCTAGCTTAAATAAAGATTCTTTTAAACGAACCTACAACATGGTGTCAGAAGTAAATATCTACTCTCAGTAATCAACGTCGACGCCGCAATTACCATACGATGGGCTCTCTCCGACCAACGGAACCATTCACAACGGGCGACACCCCAGCTTTGGCCTGGGAGGAATATAAGGAACGTATACCACAGGATGAACATGATGATCCATTCGAACCGTTATTTCTCAACTCTCTCACGTTGGATACAACAAAAACAGACAACTATCAGAACCGAGCGGAGGACAATATTTGGAGAGCCACCGTAAAGGTTGCGAGCCTAGACATCACGTTCAAAATCGACACGGGATCACAAGTCAATGTAATAACTAATGAACAATACCAACGTTTACCTGAACCTCCACCCTTGAGTAAACCAATTCACAATATACGTGCCTACTCCGGACATGAAGTAACGGTCATAGGCCTAGTGTATCTTCCAGTCTCGTCACAAGAAGCAACAGCGTACAGCCCTTTCTACGTGACTCCCATGAAGGCGACTCCAATCTTGAGCGGCAAACTGTCCAGAGCACTTGGACTGATCACTCGATCACCGTACAACACGCAGATGACGACATCCCAAGCAGACAACGTTTCAACTGAAATGGCACCCCAAGCGCACTGGCCCCTACACGCTCTGATCAAACCTAAAAGAACGGATCCAGAGGATCAGCTCGTACAGCGTCAGACAAAGGAAATAATAGAAGAATACAAAGACGTGTTCAACAAGATTGGCAAGCTTCCTGGCAAACATGAACTCCGTGTCAAGCCAAACGTAACCCCCACCATCTGTCCACCTCGGCGCATACCAATCCACCTTCGTGGAGTGGTGCTGGAAGAACTACAACGCATGATACAAAATGGTGTAATAGAAGAAGTGAAGGAACCATCCAGCTGGGTACATCCGATGGTGGTGGTAATAAAGGACACTCCAGCCCAAAATGACCAGAAGATCAAAGTCAGAATCTGCATCGACCCTAGAAACCTAAATCCAGCGCTTCTCAGAATGGAGTTCCAAATGCCTACAACACAGGAAATATATGCGGACCTATCAGGATCAAGGTACTTCACGGTACTTGACGCACAAAGCGCCTTTTGGCAAATACAGTTAACAAAATCCAGCTCACGGTTGTGTACATTCTCCACGCCGTTCGGGAGATATCGCTTTAAACGCCTGCCATACGGAATATCTACAGCGTCCCAACTATTCCAGCAAGTAATGCAAGAGATCTTTGGACACATACCAAACGTAAGAATATCAACAGACGACTTTGTCATTCACGGACCAGACATCGAGACGCATAACAACGCACTCGTCAGTGTACTCAGAAGAGCTCGCGACGTCGGTCTCACATTCAGTACTTCGAAGATGCAGTTAGCCGTCCCAACAATAAAGTACCTTGGACACATAGTTAGCAACGAAGGTCTACAACCTGATCCAGCGAAGGTCAAAGCGATACTGGAACTCCCACCTCCACCAGATAAAAAATCGCTCCAACGGTTCTTGGGAATGGTTAACTACCTTGCGAAGTTCGTGCCCGCATATTCGGAACGCACATCCCCATTACGAGAGATTCTGAGATCAAACGTTGCGTACTATTGGGACGAAAACCTACAAGAAATATACGATGATGTGAAGAAAGCAATCTCCTCAGCGTCCGTGTTGCAGCTCTACAACCCCAGGACTCCATGTATACTATCAGTCGATGCAAGCCAACACGGAGTAGGAGCTGTACTACTTCAAAATAACCATCCAATAGAATACGCATCAATGACGTTTAACAACACCCAAAAACGTTACGCCCAGATTGAAAAGGAACTGTTAGCAATTTTATTTGCTTGTGAACGTTTTCACTTTTACATCGCCACGACTCCGATCACCATCCAAACGGACCATCGACCACTGCTTGCCATAATCAAGAAGCCATTCAACCTCATGTCCCCCAGATTGCAACGTCTAACGCTCCGCCTGGCTCGGTATGATCCTACCCTCGTATATGTTCCTGGTTCGAAACTCTACGTGGCGGACACTTTATCACGGGCATCACTGCCCGACTCAAGCTTTGACACCAGTTTCCTAGAAGGACCTAACGCCACAGTTCACAGCCTGACGGTGATGTCTGACGAAAGGGAAGAGAAGTTTCGCACCGAAACCATCAAGGACGAAGTTCTGCAGACGGTGATCAGGTACAGCATCGAAGGCTGGCCATCAAACATAAAGCGAATCACAAACAAAGCTGTCGAGCAATTCTGGGCAATACGAGAAGAACTACACACAAATAACCAGCTTTTGTACAGAGGTGACCGCCTGGTAGTACCGGAGGCGCTACGAGACTATACCTTGAAACAGATACATACAACGCACCAAGGAACTACCTCCTGTCAAGCAAAAGCTCGGATATATGTATTTTGGCCAAACATGTCCAAGGACATAAAGGACTACATACAACAGTGTACCATCTGCAGAACTTACGATCGAAAAAACACGGCCACTCCAATACAACCACTACCGACGCCAGATGGACCGTGGAATACAATCGGAACGGACCTATTTCACCACAAGGGTCGTACCTACATCTTGCTGATTGACTACTATTCAAAATTCGTCGAAGTTCAAGAATTACAAACAACAACAGCGAGCGCAGTCATAACATTCTTGGCACCACAGATCGCTCGCCATGGAATCCCACAGAAATTAATTAGCGACAACGGCCCGCCTTATAACTCGATGCAGCTCAAACATTTCCTGGATGAATAGGGCATCGAACACGTAACTTCCAGTCCATATCACCCTCAAACAAATGGATTGGCGGAACGAACAGTCCAAACGATAAAAGATACTCTAGTTAAAGCACTACTCGATGGTAAGGATCTTAACCATGTCCTGCTAGAATACAGGTCAACATCGAAGCAGGACTTACCCTCACCAGCGGAGATACTAATGGGCCGGAGACTGCGAACATCACTTACTACGAACCAGGCCGCACTTCAACCAAATTATCCGACACGGGGGATCGCAAAAGCATTAGAAGAAAGACGACACACTATGATACGACAGGCGTCGCTGCGTCCACACAAACAGCTACCACCGCTCAACGAGGGCGACGCAGTACGTTATCTTGCAGCACCAAGGCATTGGGTTCCTGCCACTGTAATGCAAAAGGACAAACACAACGACTCTTACGTAATACGATCTGAGAATGGACGTCTATACAGAAGAACGAGACTTCATCTACGAAAGACTCAAGAAACGTCAAGTACAACTAAAGGACCTCGAAAACAAGCTGATCAGGGACATCCACAAAACGCCAAACCGAAACGGAAAGTAGAACCAACCATGACATTCCGCCTACAAATGTCAACAAACCACGCTAATACGAGCCCCACACAACTACGTAACCAGACATCCACTGGAGTCGTCGAGCTTCCGGCAGCACAAAGAACACAGCAACAGAACCAAGAAGGTCAAACACTCACGGGATATAGTCACCAAGTTACAAGAAGCGGAAGAATCTCGCGAAGACCCGACATGTACATTCCAGTTTAAAAAAAAAAAAAAAAAAAAGTTGTTATAATAGGCCTAGGCCTATTAGGCCTAGGTCTGTACTAGTAATAAAAAACAGTAATTTGTTATCTAGGCCTACGGGAATTTGGATATAAAAGGCTACGCGAAATCTTGTACGTCGGAGTAAAGATTGTAACCGCGTGTAACAGATCTAAATATTAATAAATAATTATCCTAGCTTAAATAAAGATTCTTTTAAACGAACCTACAACAACAAGTACCCACAAGTACCTACAAGTACCCACAAGTACCCGGGGCAAGCACCCGGGGAAAGTACCCACAAGTACTTACAAGCACCCACAAGTATCTACAAGTACCCATAAGTACTTACAAGCACCCACAAGTACCTACAAGCACCCACAAGTACCTTCAAACACCCACAAGTACCTTCAAACACCCACAAGCACCTAAAAGCACCCACAAGTACCCACAAGTACCTACAAGCACCCAAAAGTACCTTCAAGCACCCACAAGTACCTACAAGTACCCATAAGTACGTTCAAGCACCCACAAGTACCTACAAGTACCCATAAGTACCTACAAGCACCCACAAGTACCTACAAGCACCCACAAGGACCTTCAAACACTCACAAGCACCTACATGCACCCACAAGTACCTACAAGCACCCACAAGATCCCACAAGTACCCACAAGCATCCACAAGAACCCACAAGTACCCACAAGCACCCACAAGAACCCACAAGTACCCACAAGCACCTACATGTACCCACAAGCACCCAAAAGCACCTACAAGTACCCACAAGCACCTACAAGTAACCACAAGTACCCACAAGCACCCACAAGTAACCACAAGCACCCACAAGTACCCACAAGCACCCACAAGCACCCACAAGTACCCACAAGTACCTACAAGTACCCATAAGTACCCACAAGCATCCACAAGAACCCACAAGTACCCACAAGCACCCACAAGAACCCACAAGTACCCACAAGCACCTACATGTACCCACAAGCACCCAAAAGCACCTACAAGTACCCACAAGCACCTACAAGTAACCACAAGTACCCACAAGCACCCACAAGTAACCACAAGCACCCACAAGCACCCACAAGTAACCACAAGCACCCACAAGTACCCACAAGCACCCACAAGTAACCACAAGCACCCACAAGCACCCACAAGTAACCACAAGCACCCACAAGTACCCACAAGCACCCACAAGCACCCACAAGTACCCACAAGCACCTACAAGTACCCATAAGTACTTACAAGCACCCACAAGTACCTACAAGCACCCACAAGTACCTTCAAACACCCACAAGTACCTTCAAACACCCACAAGCACCTAAAAGCACCCACAAGTACCCACAAGTACCTACAAGCACCCACAAGTACCTTCAAGCACCCACAAGTACCCACAAGTACCTACAAGTACCCATAAGTACCTTCAAGCACACACAAGTACCTACAAGTACCCATAAGTACCTACAAGCACCCACAAGGACCTTCAAACACTCACAAGCACCTACATGCACCCACAAGTACCTACAAGCACTCACAAGATCCCACAAGTACCCACAAGCATCCACAAGAACCCACAAGTACCCACAAGCACCCACAAGAACCCACAAGAACCCACAAGTACCCACAAGCACCTACAAGTACCCACAAGCACCCACAAGAACCCACAAGTACCCAAAAGCACCCACAAGTACCCACAAGCACCCACAAGTGCCCACAAGCACCCACAAGTACCCATAAGCACCCACAAGTACCCACAAGCACCCACAAGCGCCCACAAGCACCCACAAGCGCCCACAAGCACCCACAAGTACCCACAAGCACCCGGGCTAAGCACCTACAAGAGTTAAAACGCCATTTAATTCCAATACCCAAAACAACGTAAGTCAAAGTATGTGTTAATAATAATTGATCTTTATGAAACTTGAAAAGTCGGTAGAATGAAGTGTTATCTTTCATTTAAGATGGTTCCCAAACGTAACGAGTGAATAGTTTTCCTTATATGCCTTCAGAGAAAATGTTCTTTTTTTATAAAATTCTTATGTTATGTCTATGGAAGAATATTGTATCTTTCAAGAAATGTCGGATTAATTTTATGGATTCTAAAACCACCCTTAACAACTTTTTTCATTATAGAATTAACTATTAGTTGGATCTTTTTGAAATTTTAACCGCAAAATTAGGGCCCAAATTTTAGTTCACTGGCAAAATTTCAAAGCAGCAAACACAATAAGAAAAAAGTTACGGCCAATCAAAGAACCCTCCTTTAGCATTAGAGGCGGCATCAAGTCTTATCTAAGAATACAGCGTTTACTTGAGATGTAAGCACTGAAAGTTTTTGATTTAGCTGTCAGATTGAAGGTAAAAGGGGGTATTTAGGATAGCTTTGTTACATTATTTGCTACGTTAAAGATGATAAAAGAGCGTTATTTCGTGCATCTTTAAAAAAAGAACGAAATTAGTCTCCTAGTCTATAGTTCTGGAAAAATACTCATATATTTTCATGGTTTCGGTTAACGCATCAAAAATGCCTTTCAAACTTGTCAGGATAATGCCTTCAAGGCAAACACCTAGAATCAAATGTTTCGTGGTAGGAAGAGTCACCAACTAACAAAGCAATAAATCACAAAATAAATTCTATTCATAACAATACAAATGGTTCGGCCATGCCCCTAAACCCATTAAGACACGTAGGGACGTGTTTAAGTAAAAATAAAAACGGATGGGGATAAATCCTTTTGTTATGGATCAAGTTCGACCTCTTCCCCCTAACCCTCATAAAACCAAGTGGGTGGTTAAATTAAAGAAAGGACAATAAATTCCAATGTAACTAAAAAAATCTATGAGCATCAGACAACAATCGAGGGAAGCACCACCCTAAAGTCAAGTTCTGAACATCTCAAGAATAAGCGACCCTAACCACTAATAATAGTGTTAAAGCAGGCGTCAAATTTTGTAACTATTGGTGTAAAAACCAGTATTTTTCATGATATTCAAATGTATTATTAAGGAACATTTTTAATGACGTAACTGAATGTTTAAATTTAACCATTTCGTAAGATTTCTCCCTTTTGTTAGTTCATTTGTACGCTTCTGTTTGTAATATTCCCCGTTTGTATATACTCTCGTATTGTATCTAGACTCTTGTGCCCTGGAGGGGGGTCGTACCCAAGCCCTGGCGGCTTCACGACCCTATCCCTCGAGCCTTATTAAATAAATAAATAAATAAATTGGAACGATAAGAGTAAAGCTAGTTTTGAGGTATAGAAAATTAAATTCCTTAAGTCTGTAACACCCTCTAGTTATGTATTGAAATTAATAATTCTGAAATAAATGAAAATATGCTTTTCATCGAATCATTTTGATAAATATTGCGAAAATCATCGCAACGTTTTTAGTCATGTGATCTGTTTTTCAAATGACTCGTTTCGTCATTTTAAGGCAACTAAAGAAACAAAGTGAGTTGGATTAACTGAAGTCAGTACTTTTTCAAATTTTGTATGCAATTCTTTGGGGAATTTAGGAAACCCAAATAAGCATTTTTATAGAAAAATGTTGCTTACAATATTTCCTTCTATTGCTAGAAATCCACGACTCATGCACTGGCATTAGCTAAATGACACTCTGTGTTGTACTTTGAACTTTTCGCTGGTGCTATATTCTGTTTTAGTATATAGGGATGTATGTCTTTTCTAAAGGTGTTAGTTAAAATCTGTGTTTTTCCCTAGAACAGTGTAAATAGCAGTGAAATTCTAGTGTGAAACTATGTAAATGATTCGGCATTGTAAACATATACTTTGGTATTTTAATACTCGTGCTCGAATTGATTGACGTTTCCCTAGAAATATTTTGGTTAATTAGCTTAGTCTTTGTTATAGTAAAAGGTTGCTAAACTAATGTGAACCTAATTTTCTGACTTTTTAGTAATATTTGTTCATTTTAACTAATTACCAGCTACCAAGTTGTGTAAAAACTGCCGTATTTCTTCTTTTTTGATACTAAAATGTATCGTTTTTTAACCCAGTACCTCGTTTACTAACCAATACAAAACAAGAGAACACCTAGAACCGCATCGTAGCTTAATTTTCAATAAACTAAGAAAACCATATCTCACTTAAAACTAGTTCTTTAATATAAGACCTTAAAATCATACAGAGAGTAGCATTACAGGATGGGTGTGTGTAGAAAGGGTCTATTGAACATATAGAATTACTCGTAAATTATAACCTAACCGTACACAATATCCTAAAGATACACCTAATAATAACAATGCAAAACATGAGTACACCTAGAACCGCGTCGTAGCTTAATTTGTATCTTTTGCAATTTAAACCTAATCTAGTTCTTTAGTATGACATAAACATACATGGAGACCTCAAAATCATAAAGAGAATAGCATTACAGGATGGTGTAGTAAAGGCCTATTGAACCTATAGAATTACCAAGAAATTATCCACTAAATGTGTACATTATCCTAAAGATACATCTAATAATAACAATACAAAACATGAGTACACCTAGAACCGCGTCGTAGCTTAATTTGTAAATGTATTTTGCAATGTAAACCTTATCTCAATTAAAACTAGTTCTTTAGGATAACAATAATATAAGCATGCATACAAACAAAGAATAACATTACCGGCAGGGTTGGTATAGAAAGGGCCTAATGCACCTATAGAATTACCCGTAAATTATATCTTAAATAGACACAGTATCCTAAAAATACACCGAAATAATACCCCTATAAATTCAAATTTCCCGCCAGCAACATCACGTGATACGTGACGTCATCAAACCCCCCCCCCAACCATATTTTCCCTCTGGCGCACCACCGCCTAGAGAGAAGAACGAAAAGGGGGAAGTAATGAACCCCCCTCCACCAGACTACCGTATACGCCAGTGAACCATGAGTGAACTGGCGTATACGGCAGTCTATATTCTCTAATACCCTAAAAGCTCGGTACTACATAGCTTCGAAATCAGCTTTAAGTTGGTTCACGAAGCAACTTCAAAAATCAGCGTATTAACTAGATTCTCGATTACAAGTTTTAGTCTAAATTAACTTCGGAAGTAGCATGAATCGCTTCGAGTCAGTTTCCCCTGTAACTGTGAATATGGGTTTAATGTACGGTTGGCCAAACGTTTCTTCTAAAGGGCCAAATTCGAAAATTCGAACTATATCGCCGGCTGCAAGTTTCAAATTCAGGTCTGAAACTAAGAGTTGATAAATAAAAACAAAAAATACGCTTTGTTCACAGTTTCCAGCCCTTGGCTGTAGATGGCTTATAAAAAGAAGCAAACACTCTACTCTCAGCACCTACACTAACCAACCAATCAATCAGATATCCATGTGTTTGGTTCACTGTGCATACAGCCCAATATTTGGGAGATTAAATTACTAAATAAGAAATTTTAGTTAATTGCAAATCTTTTCGATACTAGTCGCATTGGATAATTTTCGACAGCATTCCTTTCGCCTCCGTTCAAAATATTAAAGACTCAATTCCAAATGCGGGTTTGGTACCCTCGATACTAATATTTGGTGTATAATATTTTATTTGATGCTAAAATTTTGATTCAATTATATTCGGTGCAAGTCCTCGAAAATAAATTTCGACACTATTCTGGTTGGACTCTAATAATACGCTACAAGTTAAACAGTTGTTCCTTTATGATTTTTGATTTCTTGGCTTTCTTTTTTGACAAAGTGGTAATCGATTTATAGTTTCTAGCATCATGGATGTGTATAAAAAGTACTTTTCGTATTATCTACACTTAGTATTTATATAAATTAATGCTAGCATGTAGGATGTAGAAATGATATTCCCATATTTTTGCAGCGAATTGCTTTCCTTAATATTCCTTAATAAAAGGAATATTAAGGAAGGATGTTAATCAAAATTTCCATTGGACTGCAGAGTTGAGCATTTTGACTATAGTGTTGTTCAAACAGGAAAATTAATGTCAGTTCCTTTCTAGTAAAATTCTATGATTAAATTTCAAGAACTCATTCTTACAATGGCAGGAATAGGGAAAGATTCATGGACATTTATCAAGAGCTACGTGGCCACACCATTATAGTTTTCAAGCATCGACCCCTAATTGAAGTAAGTTTCTAAATAAAACTTTTAAGGCAGGCTCATGCACCTTAGTTTCCCAATATTTTATTAATTACCTTTTATTTACGTTTAACTAGTACATATCTTAAAGAACGCTACATTTTTCCTTTTAAGGATTCTTTATCTCGAAACTAGAATTAAGAATGCATATCATAAAGTATATATATTAAAACAAAGTCTTTATCAAGCAGGAGAAAGTTTCCCTAATTTCCTAACCCGTTTAAAGGCGTATTAAATCGAGCCACGGTAATTCGATACAATAAAGAGAGATAGCCTAGACCTTCTTACTACTGTATCTCCGGTTTCTTGTATATTGTTCAACTGATACCGAAAGGGGCATTATAGTTCGCTAAACTTTGGTGAAATACTTTCAGTCTAATTTTTAAGATGTTTTAAATCTAAAAATCAGGGAGTTTTTTATAGTTTGAATTTTAATTAAAAGCTAAATTGCGTTTCCTTCGTATTTAAGTTACGCACCTTTGTAAAAGATGTAATGAATTCCCTTAAAATATTTACACTTAAAGAAATTATTTCACATAGAGAACGCAATCACTCATTCTACCCCAGGAAATGAACAAGAACAGTACCGCCCAAAAATGTTTTCAAAATGACGTAGCTAAAATTGTTATTGGCAAAGACCTTGATTAGCATCGTCTGCTTCGTGAATATGGTGGCGACACATGCAACACTCCTGTCCAGACTGACACATTTTGCGCTTTCGCAGCTTCGTTTTGCTTGTTTGGAAGATCGCACTACTGTCCACATTGGGTTTTCGCTACTTTGCGTCCTCACCTCGCGAAATTACAAATTTCTTGCGACAAGGCCAAGAGTTTCGCGCCTTCGCGAGAAAAGCACCAATCACAGTCGAGAGGAAGGATGGGGTGTGGACGCAGTACATTAGTTTCCTTTTTGTTACTTTTTCACAATGGCAGAATTAAACAGCTTGCAGCTCAGAAACTCCGTCGAGTCACTATTAATAAATATGGATAACGTAGATGGTAATGATTGCTCAAATTTCATCGACTATCAAAATAGGAAAAGTCAAATATTAACAAATATCTGAACAGTATAGCGAAAATAGTTTCGTGATCTGTTGCGAAGATGAAATAGTCGAAGGTGCGAACACGCTAGCGAGAGCCTAATGTAGACAAAGCTTTAAACCGACTGTTATAACAAATATACTTTTAACATCATAAAAGGTTTCCTTTAAAAACGGGTCATTATGAAGTTAATTTATTTTTTGATCAAAAGGCTCTCAAAGGCAATTTGCTCGTTACTGTTTGACCAAGATTTTTGAAGACAGATATAGCTTATATGGTTTTGATACATATTTATTTTTATAATTCACAGGCTATAGATTTCTTCAGTTCTGTTGGTGGTGTTGTAGATATTTGGTTAGGTCTATCCGTTCCTCGACTTTCGGATATTATTGTAAATGCTATTACTCTAGTATTTCTTAAGATAAAATTTATGTTTGTTGCATGATATTTCAATCATATGTCGTCATTATATCGTATCTGTTAATATTAAGTGAAAACAAACGTTAAATAAAAACTACCGACAAAACGTATCAAGAAGATATTTCTCCTGTAAAAAACATTATTGGAAAATGAAACCAAATTGACTGTTAGAAACAAAGTGCAAAATTCATATATGGATCAATTGAAATAATCGAAAATACAGGTTCTGAACTTCGTTTCGAGGACGAAGCCGAGTTTTGTATTTCAGACTAACAAAAAATATTGAATTAAATATGAAGTATAGTAAATTTAGTCCATGGAGGGTTAACAAGTTGGTGGAAAAATTATTGCCTCACCTAGTGGAATATTATCGAGCTATTAGTGTAACCACGGACGCACATAAACAGACACAAAGATACACTACTATATTACTTTTTCTATATTGACTGAGAGATGAGAAACAAGATTATCTTAAATATAAAAATAAATATATACTTTCTTCTTTAATTATTCACATTATTGTGCGCTACATCATTTAAAGAAAGAAAATTGGCAGTATCAGAAGGGGACAATAGAAGAACGATGACACTCAGTATTCTCTTAATACTCTAGTTATGTAACATGATTCTTCACTGGCTCGCTCTTTTGGTTTGCTCAACTGCTCATCAAACTTCAGATGGGGTGAGTTCTATAACTGAAATCCTCAGCAATCAACCCACAAACCTATTTCTCAGGAAGAGAAGTATTATATACTTCTGGTAGTATGTACCGGTTTCGAAATACAGTTATAGTTATCGTCACGAACAGCGCAATTGTGTAAACCTTTGATGGAGGCTCCGCGACATCTAGTTTTTAAATTAAGAACTAAAAAAGTTCCAGAATTTTGAATAACATACGGGGAACTTATAAATGCCTAATTTGCTTCAAGAAAAGAGTGTCCAAGGTGCTTTAGGTGTGTGTTCGGATAGCTTTTAGCTAGTTTTCGGAGTGATTTTCGTGAGTGCTCGAAGTTCTCAATTTGGCGGGTGCAGTGTCGTATATCCAG
This sequence comes from Phalangium opilio, assembly GCF_054372755.1. Lineage (NCBI taxonomy): Eukaryota > Metazoa > Arthropoda > Arachnida > Opiliones > Phalangiidae > Phalangium > Phalangium opilio. Next base: position 5,506,507 of record NW_028324161.1, on the reverse strand, counting down.
ATTAGTTGATTTATACTTCTCGTTTTCATTACGCTCCGTCAAATTCTAAATCGAATTTTTATCTAATGTATGATGATGTCAATACCCTTTAAAACACTATCTACTCCTCTAATTGCATCACGTCTAGTCTTTAGAAGGGAAGCCGTTTCCACCCCATGTATACTAAATAAATGGGAGCTTTCGGAAAATTTTCATCATCAACATCGGTCACAGACTCGCAGTATTACTTACACCTGATAACGTCGATTGATTCGATTCTCATTATGTATACTGGAATTTTAGCAATTTATGGGTTGCCTAACAAAAAAATCAGAGGAAATTCTAATCCGACCAAGAAAAAAAGTTGATATTGAGTTAAAATATTACCCTGTACTTGAAGAGGACAAATCGAGGGCTAGGACGTTTTTGAAAAAGTTTACGGGATTTCGAAATCCAGTTTAATTTCTTCGGATTTCGTTTGATTTTGTCAGATTTCCTTTGATTTCGTTTGATTTCAAAATTCGATAAAATCCAACGAATTATGAGATTTTTCCGTGATTTCGTCGGATTTTGCAATTTTTCTCGTGATTTTGACAGATTTTGCGATATTTCCCTTGATTTCGTTGGATTTTGAGGTATTTCCCTTGATTTTGTCGAATTTTGTGACTTTTTAGCCACATCGTAGTATACGATGAGGCTCTTAGATTGACCCGAGCCGTCGTCGTAGTAGTAGTAGTATAGTGGGTTGTCGCTTCGTTATCGTTAGATTTTAGCTTAAAAGGAACTCTATAGTACCTCAACTCACCAATAGGGATAACTGAGGTCGGTGAGAGATTTTATAGTAATTAAAATTTTTTAAGGTCAGACCCGGGAATCGAACCCGAGTCGCTCACACAGTAGTAAGACACTCTACCACTGAGCCATAGAGACTTGGTAGAAAAGCTGAGATTTTATGGTTTAGTTTTATCTCTTGGGGTTTTTATATTTATTTTTATATTTATTTTCTTTTTATTTATGTGCTAATTAAATGGATAAAGATTTTCCCCGTTTTCTACCGCGCTCCTCATGTGTTTCGTTCTGGTTTGGTAGCTCTCGCCATCTATGTTATGTTTGACTCAACGTTTTGGCAGTTAATTCAAATATGGGTTTAGATAGAGCTAACATATTATTAAATGAGCGTTATGCGTTTGATCATTTTAGCATTGCTAAAGGTAATTAGAGGGGATAATCACTATAACTAAACTTTCTCTTTCAAACGTTTCTGGGCATAAGTCCTCGTTAGAAATTTATAAGATGCGATAAGTGTGCATCGGCATAAGTCTATGTTGTAAACTCATCGCGGGGATTATCACTAAAACTATCTGCTCTTCGATTCGCCGGAATATTAGAATTACAGCATAAGTAAGTTTATACGGTTATAATTTTTATCACTGTTTAGAGTAGGGTATCGAGGGGGTATTAACTCTGATTTTATGCACGGAAATCATTTAAGCATTGTAAAAGATAGCGCTATTCACTCATTAGGGTAAGTTATAGAGGGGTTATCCACTCATTAGGGTAAGTTATAGAGGGGTTATCCACTCATTAGGGTAGGGTATAGAGGGGCTATTCACTCGTACGATGTGGCTACTATTACAAGCCCTTGGGCCGTCTTGTTTATTTTAAATTCGCGATTTCTTTACTGATTTTATGATTTTGCTTCTGTTTTTGTGAATTTTTTATTGATTTTGTTACTGATTTCGGATTTTTCATGGAATTTCCAAAATCTGTTTGTTTTCTTTCCGTATTTCTGATATTGTTATTGATTACGGATTTCCCAAGTTGAATTTCACAGGTAGCGTACGGGATTTTGTGAATGACCGACCCCTTGGGACAAATGAATAAAAAACGAAATTCCACTCCACTGAAACAACCTTAATTTTAGCACTCTTTTAGAAAACCGCACATTCAATACTTCAATATTCATGATTAATAATTTTTACCAAAAGTTTTTCATAAATAAATAATGTATATATCCAACTGTTTCATTTCGCACCTGGGTTATCGATCATTTATATGATATCTTTGAAGAGTAAGGAAAGTGGTCATTTCACTCAAAGACAATCTAATAGGATAAAAGAGTGCATACAAAAAAGGACGAAAGCCTTTCTACTGGAATAAATAATATACTATTGTTAAACCCTTTCATTTGATATTAAATCGGTTTAGGATCATTTACTGAAGTTATGAAGACAGTATAGTTATCCAAAAGATTCGACAATTTCCCCTGAGCGTTAAACATGAGAACTAAAAGAATGTTTAGTGAATTCTTTAATTAAATTATGCTTGGTGAAATATAATTAATTTTTACAACGTTGTGTTTGATGCCCCTAATCAAGTTTTTCTTATTTACCAATATAATAATATACGTACTTGTACAAATCAAAAATTTAATATAATATACACTATAAGAGAGATCAATAAATCTTACAATATTTAAGAGTCTATTCAAGTGAAGTTGCCCAAAACTGGGCGAATCATGTCGTCTACCACAAGAACGAGAACAGTGCTACTGATGGTTTCTAGTGTCAATGAGATCCTAGCAGAAATGAAACCAAACACCCAGCGATTCAAATTGAATAAGTTTCGTTTAAACAGTATAGTTTACTTCGTGAGCGTCGTGTTTTGCATCAGGCAGTTGGTTTCGTTCATGGCTACCTTCTTCGCATATGAAATGGCCGTTGATGCGGGAGTACTGATACAAAGGATACCAAAACTTCCAGCCATAACCGTTTGCTACAATTCAGCGTAACAATTTTTATTTCAAATGTGTCTAGCAGTTTTTGCATGTTCAATTAGCTGCGCTGGGCTGTGGAACTCTTAAAACTCATCGTAACTCCTTGGATCTAATAGGTTTTTTAAAATCTTAAGTAATCCCACCCATAGTTACCTATGTAATATTTCACGAAATAATTGTCAGAGTTTAAAAACGTTCAGATTTATTTATTTTACATTGACATTCCTTTACAGTGCGTTTAAGATAAGAGGTTGAAATTACTAAACAAAACAAATAACTACGACTGACTCTCCTTCGCGATTACATGCCTAGATCACAGCTCGGAATGATAACAAAACTTAACGTTATCTAAATCACGTGACTGAACTTAAAACATTTAAAGTCTAAGATAACAATTCTATATATTTTTAGACCTAAAAATATTCTATTTTTTGTAACAATATTTTACACTCCCCACCGATGGCGAAATGCTGAGTCGATCTTCTTGAGTTCTAACCAATTTCGAGGGGACATATTAGGTTAATTGGACGTTTGACGATGACACTGCTTGGAAGCCGGATTGAACAAGATCGGATTTTCCCGTCTCTGCCCTCATACACCTCTTCGACTCTGACCAATTTCCAGATGTGACGGGGAAGACTATCTTCTTTAAGCAACGCCATCTCGCCAGGTTGAATGACATGAGTTGATGTTCGTCTGGATATTTCGTGTGCTGACTTTAACTCGAGAAGGTACTCTTTCCGCCATCTCGTCCAGAATTGAGACAGTAATTTTGTTGAACGGACTAAACGTTCGTAAAAACCGCCCCACCAGGCAGCACGCTCTATAATGTTTTTCCATACGATTCCTTGTTGGCCAAAGAATTCCTTGATCTCGTCGTTTTTTATTCGCTTCCAAAGCAATCCCAACTCCCGATCCGCTCTTTTAAATGATTTTGCGTTATCGCTGTATATGACCTTGACAATGCCTCGCCTTGAAATGAATCTTCGAAATGACAGAAGAAACGATTTAGTCGACATGTCAGAAACCAATTCTAAATGGAGCGCTCTCGTTACACCCCAAGTAAAGAGTGCTATGTAAGATTTGCTCTTTTCCTTCGAATCCTTGGTGTAGATTGGTCCGGCAAAATCGAGACCGGTGATCTCAAATGGCTCAGCTTGTCGTATTCTGTCCGCTGGTAAGGGCGCAGTATCTTCTATGACCGGTTTTACACGAAGTTTCTTACAAATTAAGCATTGGCCGAGTCGTTTCTTGATCTGTTGTCTTGCTTTTATGATCCAGAATCGTTCTCTAATTTGAGTTAATGTTGAAGTCCTTCCTAGATGCATCACTTGTTCATGAGCCAGGTCAATTTGCAGTTCAGAAAATTGGTTTCCCCCTGGCAAAATAATGGGGTGCTTTTGGCCAAATGAAAATTCGGAATGTTGTAATCGACCGCCTATACGTATAACTTGGTCGTCGTCAAGAAATGTATTGTATTTCACCAATGAAGAGTTTTTAGGCAAGACTTTTTGAGCTGTAAGCATTTTACAGCATCTGGGAAACTTTCTCGTTGAGTCTGTCTAATCCAGAAAATTTCCGCTTGCTTCAGTTTGTAACGCTAATTCTTAACGTTAGTTACTTTACAATATATTCTCCAAAACAATTAGAAAAAAATATATTCATGGGTTTCTTAAAAATGTTCATGTGTTTGTATTCGAGCATGGTACCAGCGGTATAGTCCCATTGGACCGAATCCCATTCGACCGAAACCGCTTTATGGTTTTTTATGGAGAATATTTTTACATTTCCAGCCCAATGGCGGGTTTCTGCTAAATGGGAATTTATTAGAAAGAATTAGTTAATTAAATATCTGTGAGGATTTCGAATCACGGCAGCAGCATGGTAGAATATCAGGCTTTTAATTCAAAGGCTCGGGTTCAAACCCAGAGAAGGAAATTGTAAGTCAAGTTAGGTTAGGTCATGAGTGAATCATATACTAGCTCCCTATAAGTTACTCAGTCACACTGGCCTAATGCATCCAGCATTTTCTTCCGAATAGTAGTCGAGAGGAGGAGAGGCGGATGAAAGTTATGGTAGACGGCGCCCTCTCTTAGGGCTTTGAAATTAATGTATCGAGACCTTGAAAATGACGATAGTTCCAAATGGTATTAACGGTTTTGGAGGTTTTGGTTTCTTTGCGTCACATTCATTCTTTTGCTTATTTAAAAATAATTTGGGTCTCACAACAGGCTTCGTTAAAAATGTGTTGGGCCTTTCTTTAAGTTTTTCTATTAGTTCTTTAGACGCATTATTAAAAAGTTTATTAAGGTTTTCGAGATAACTATTAAGTTGTTGTTTTTCTTATTTTTTGAAAAAGTTTGGTTCTCTCACCATAAATAGTTCCTGCCTCTGAACGTAGGCAACGTTCTGAATTCAAATGAGTTTCTTTCATTTAGGCTTTGTCAAAAAATATCCAAAATTCTGCCATTTTAATGCGAAAAAATAAAACTTTGCGCCAACCCCAATCCATTAAAATAATTTCAAAGATAAAATCACAACATTTCTAAAACGTCGTCTGCTTATACTTACTACCTTTCAGTTCAAAGATTCATTGGTTGATCCTCTTTTCCGGTTTTTTACCGGAAATTCGTAAGCGCCGAGAGTAGTGTTATTTTCTCTCGCTGGGGGTCGCATATAGGTAACACATTTTTGGCGGGAAGAAAATGCTGGATACATTAGGCCAGTGTGGCTGAGTAACTTATAGGGAGCTAGTATATGATTCACTCATGGTTAGGTTTAGTTAGGTTACGTTAGGTTAGGTTAGGTTAATAATATTTTATAAATCATTTAACTATTCTACGCCTTTTCTAAAATATTTATGTTTAGCTTCATTGACTTCTCAAATAATATGCCTTTTCCAAAACATTACTGTTATGTTTGGTTAGGTTTGGTTTGGTTAAGTTAGGTTAGTAATATTTTATAAATCATTTAACAATGTTACGCCTTTTCCAAAATATTGATGTTTTATACCTTCATTGACTTCTCAAATAATATGCCTTTTTCAAAACTTTACTGTTACGTTAGGTTAGGTTTGGGTTCGTTAAGTTAGGTTAGTAGTATTTTACAAATCATTTAACTATGGTACGCCTTTTCCAAAATGTTCATGTTTAGCTTCATCGACTTCTCAAATAATATGCCTTTTCCAAAACATTACTGTTATGTTATGTTAGGTTAGGTTAGGTTAGGTTAGGTTAGGTTTGGTTAGGTTAGGCTTGGTTTGGTTTTGTTTGGTTTGGTCAGGTTTGGTTAGGTTAGGTTTGGTTAGGTTTGGTTAGGTTAGGTTTGGTTTGGTTTGGTCAGGTTTGGTTAGGTTTGGTTTGGTTAGGATAGGATAGGTTAGGTTAGGTTTGGTTAGGTTAGGTTAGGTTTGGTTAGGTTAGGTTAGGTTTGGTTAGGTTACTTCTATTCGAACCTTACATGAGGGATTTCTACAATTATAGTAACTATAGTTTTATCCTTTTTCTTATTCAATTGAAACTAGTAGCCATAATTAATGTAAAGAAAGCCGCCTTTATTAGCAATTCTCTCCATTATCAATCACTCTTAAAATTAAATGTTGCATTTCAAACATCAATATATATATATATATATATACAACGAAAACTGTAGGGTAAAAAAAATCCTTAAAAAAAGTGAAAACGTTTGCTTTTTATATCTTGATATATATTTTCCCAAAACCGCACATTTGGGCTGTTTTCGGTTGAAGGGGAAACGCGTTCGGTCGAATGGGACACAAGGGTACCAGCCCGCGTGCACTTCACGCTACTTAAAATTTAATTCTCAATGGAAAAGGGCAGGGATGACCCGCGGGTCAGGTCACGCACCTGTCCTACCGTTCTCTTATTCTTGAAATCCTAAGAAATTCTAAAATCCCCGAATAACAATAACAACCCCTCTTTTGAAAGTGCTTTCTATTGACCAAGCCCTGACCCCAATGTAACCTGTAAAAAATACTAGTATATGATAAAAACACTTGTTGACGAGCCTCGCTCAATGATTGGAGGACCCGAAAGATTTTTAGCGATAATGATTGGTGCGCCTGAAGTCGCCATAAAGTTATAAAAGCCTGGCACTCACAAAAAGAAGGCAGAGTTGCCTACCGGACCCTACGCTGGGGGTCAGCCTGACTGACTCTCGAAACTCCTGAAGTAAAACTTCGTCCGCGCGTTTCAACCGATTTCACAAATATTTAGTACAATGGTTTCCTTTAACTTATAGACGGGCTGAATGGTATTTTGGGTTCAATTTGTTGCCATCTTTTTAAATGGCGGCCAAAAACTTAAAAACCCTTCTTTACGGAATAATGTCCGCGTGAAAAGTAATAAAAATATCCCGACAGGCTGACGGACTGTGCCGAGTGCCTTCGCTCCTAGGGGGCTACAGAAATATTAGTCATCAGTAAAATCTGCACGCCGCGGGTAACGGCTAGTCTATATAAATACAAATTTTGGCCTATTCTTTATCTCACGTTGTTACATAAAAAAACTTTTTAGACTACTTTTTTATGTACACAACAGTATATTTATCAATATTGGTTAAGCTTAAGATTATTCATAGTCCTCTTCTTGAGGTTGAGCCTCAAAATCTCTATGTTCATTTGAACAAGATACTCCCTTGCAGTGCCTACAAACAGACTGGACCAGTTTTACGGCATTCACATTTCAAGTCACAGACTTCCTTGCATTTATCTGCAGAAGCTCATCTGGAGCAGGTTGTAGAGTGGTAACGATTGGTTTGAGTTCAGATCCTACCTGCCTCCAACCCCATTCTCTAGCATTTAGGCTGCTTCCAAGCCACGTTTCAACTTGGTGATAAACTCTATTTGAGTGCTGCTTTGCTGCCGCACTTGTTGGTGGAAGAAAAACTAATTCAAAAGCTCAATTCCATAATCTTCATTTAAAGTATACACATGGTTATGTCAACTTTGTTTCACACGCTTTAACTCAACCTTAGCCGTATTGACAAGTGTGGGCGAGCAATGGTATATATTACAACATTAAGTTTTATGATGGTACAAAGGTTGTTTTACTCTCTCTCGTACTATACATTAGAGCTCCGGTCAGAAAAGAAACAAAATTTGTCAATAATAGGAACTATATACTTAATTTTGGAAATGTATTCTGAAAATAGAAACCATAAATGCTTTAAACCCCCATTTTTATATGAGGCTAATCTTCAGGGTCAGATTCTGAACTTCCGGTTAGTTGTAGGGCACATTATCTTACGAGATGAATTATGTGTTTGAAGCTAATCTACAATTGAAGCCTAATTACGTATTAATCAGTTTAGTAGAACCAGAGTTATTAAACGTTTTCTGGATTTTGTCCGCCATTTTCCAATATGGCAGAAATTCCACCAATGGGAGAGTGTGGGAGACCACTTCATGTTAAAGAGCGCCCAAAAATGTATAAGACCTTAATATTTCAGCTTTGTTTCAATTTCTTGCGGGTTAAAACCTATTTTACTTGTACTATTTAACAAATTATGAAAAATATTGCCTTAAACATCCAATCGGTCACATAATTTCTAGTAAATAACTGAAGTTATATGCTTTTGCATTATAAACATGATATAAAATTATATTTAACTCAAAGTGTGTCAAACATTTCAGTTGTAAAATTTCCCCGCTAGATGGTTGGTCTACGTTGCGATTGGTAAAATTTTGCAAAAAGCCTGACTAAAACCAACGGGAGAGCATTCGGAACGTTCGCCCTAGAAAATTTCCGTAGAAAGTTTATCTCGCTTTAGTGACGTCATAGTGTTCCACTATTTCGGGGAGAAGAACCTGAGAAGAGACTTATACTATTTTTAAACTCGTCTGTATATATATATATATATATATTTAACCAAAGTATGTAATTTAACTAAAATATACAGGGTGTTTGTGAAAAGTCCATCAATAATGAAAGGGCGTATTTATTGGGCCATTTTGAGTCGAAAATGTTCTATGACATTTTGCCGTCCGAGCCACGGTTTTCGAGTTATGATTTGAATATTTTAGGGATGACCCCTTCATTAAATTAGCGCTGTCTTTCAATTTCTTAATTAAATTTAAGGGGTCATCCGTAAATTACTCCAATCATAACTTGAAAACAGTGGCCCGAACGGAAAAATGTCATAGAACATTTTCGACTCAAAATGGCCCAATAAATACGCCCTTTCATTATTGATGGACCTTTCACAAACACCCTGTATAATAATGAAAACAATAATTATAGTGAACACTATTTTACACTCAAATCTTAATATAAAATATATATAAATATAAATATATAATCAGGATTAATAAAATATTAACATAAATATTAATAATGTTAATATTTATATTCCTCCGGATAAAATATTCCTATATTTATATATAAATACATGTATTATGATTTAAGTGTGAAATAGTTCACTATAATTATTGTTTGCGTTATTATATATTTTATTTAAATTATATACTTTGGTTAAACTAGATATAATTTAAATATTGTAGTGATATATATTTCAGTAGAGGTATTATTAGGAATCAAGGTATTGTCAGAATTCTAGGAGAGCGGTAGCTCTCTTAGATAAGACTTCATACTGACTTTAATGTATGGAATGATGGTATTATAATACTACTATTATGTATAACATGCGTAATTTTCTAAATATAAATTATGATTTTTCTGAAAATAGAAGAAACGTTATTTTGAGATCTGTAAATTTTAATTTTTAAAAAACTTTTTGGTTTACAATTTTTAGATTATAACTTTCTACATCTGAGATTTTAATTAAGTTTTCATAAGTTTTTCTTTTACAAATTTTTAAGTTACAATTTTTTTCATCTTTTTCTCTTTCTTTCTGTCCTGAGACTGGATTTTTTTCCTTTCATTTATGAAATTCATTCTTATAATTGTTCTCATTTTAATAAAGGCAAAGACAAGTTCTTTTGAGTAGTTGAATTTTTGTGGTAAAATTAAATTTGTCACAGCATTAACAATTCCCTCTTCTTTTCGAAGCCTCATTATACCCATTTCATTCGATTCGTGGTATTTTAAAAATTCAGATTCAAAAAATCGAACATCGTTTAAAAAACTATTTGATGGTTTGGTAATTCCACCATAGCTTAATTGCGCCACCCATGTTGGTTTGGCATAGCAGTGTTCTAGTTCTAAATTATTTTTGCATGTCAGATCTAAGTTTAGGAATGCCTTATCAAATTTATTGGCCACCCAACCTGCCAAATATTCTAGTCCATTTTCTTCACATTCTGTGAGGGTTTTGTTTGTGTCTATGTTTAAAGTTGCCTGCGTTTTTATCACCCTCTTGTTATAATCTTTCTTTGAGGAACTGTAGGTTGTTTTCCGTATCATCATTTCTGGCCTAAACTCAATAGCACTGTCATCATTTATTTCAAAAACGTTGTCTATAAATTCACTAATTTCTATGTCATCAGGAGTAATTTCTGACTTTCTAAAAATGTTTGTTACAAAATATTCATCTTGCGAATTGTCTATTGTATTTGTATTTGTCTGAATTATGCCAGGGTTTTTACCTAAAATTATCATAGAGAGCATTAAGAGGTGTTGGATGATCATCCAAGCCACCTCGTGTACGTAGCTGTGAAAAGAAATTCTCAAGACAGTCCTGATTTAGGCGATGCGTCAATATGTATTTAATGCCGTATTTTTCGTTTAACTGATGATATAGATTTATGACTGAATTAATACTAATTATGATGGCTTTCTAAAAAACTTGCATTGTGGTTTTCTTTAAAGGTAACGCCTGCTTGAAAATTTCAGACATCTTTATTAAAGCTTGAGTTTGTTCATCTAAGTGCGTTCCAAATCCGCTTTTTGAAATTATGTCATCATCTTTCACGTAGCTGTTCATGATGTCGAACCACTGATTGACAGTTTCTATAAAGTCGGCCGTATTTTCTCCTAAATCACCCAATTTCATTCTTTTTATTGCCGAGGCCACAGTATGCGACATCAGTTCCGCAGCCATTCTCACATTTTGGCGTTGAGTTCCTTGACATTCCAAGTGGAGTTTCGTTATTTTGTGGCACCTCCTTAATTCACTTTGATCTTGCTTAAAAAATGACAACACAGGTTCTTTGGTAATCAGCTTTCCATTGTAGTTAAATCCGTTGTCGAGAAACCAGTTTCGAATTAATTTCAATAGGTGTGGGGCATCGGCTAAACAAAAAATCTCCTCTAGAAGGTTTACAGGATTTGGAAATGAGTTTTGGTTAACAGAAATACCCAGCTCTCTCCACAGTCCTTGATTTCCCGCACCCATGTCATTTACGCAGGACACCACAGTGAATCCAGCAGAATTTAGTTCCGTGATCGCCTGGTATAAAAGTGACGCAGTCATTTTTTCATCGAATCCAAGATAAATTGGCTGTTTCCAACTTGCAAATAATCCTCAGGCCATTATCACTTGTAGCTGACTATGTTCGCCCATGATCTGGTCATGTTTTACGTCGTATTCCAATAGTGATCTAACTTTTACTTCATCAAATGTCAATACTACTAATTTCTCTATGATTGGCATGTGCGTTCCATTTGCTTTCATTATTTTTAGAACATCATTTAGTAATCCTGGCCTGAAATCTAGCTCAGAAGCAAAGTGCCTAAGTGTTGCTATATGAGGCAAAGGAATATTGCGTTGCTCACGAAGGTATATGTAGGCTCGTTTGCTGAGGTACCGTAATGCAAAGGCCCTTGCAATATCTTCATCATCCCACTTCACTTTTTTGGAGCCTTTTAACATTTTAATATGGCTTTTAGTAAAAACATTTTGTAAAATTTCTTCCTGTTTGAAGTTGTTTTCCGAGAGCAACTTATTCTCTTTTTTCAGCCTTTTTAAGTCTTTCCTCAATAAACGTAATTCAATACCTTGAATTGAGTTATTGCACCATAATGAGCGTATTTTTTGGTCCTTCTTGGTTATCTGTTCATCAGCATCTTAGTTTTCGCGATACTTGCTTTTCGCGCTAAGAGAAGTTTCTTATTTTTGGCCAAAACCTCCTTAAAATTGCACTGACATGGACTCCTTGTAGAATTTCGGGTAGGATTGCACTTTATCTAACTAACTCAACTAACAGCGGTTACTGATTAATTAGACCACGGGGAGTTCGGAAAAAATAGTGAAAAAATTCTAAACCCGCCGCAAGTTGGTCAAAAAATTTTTGGAAAATTTTAAAATTGCATGTACTTACCGCTATAGACTAAAAGGATTATGCACTCAATCTTTGATAATATGCCGGGGGGGCGGAGGGCAACTATAATACCTTCAAGGACTCGCGACGGAAGTATAGCTATGGAATTTTTAAGACCTACTGAATTTATCAAAACCGTTCATTTTGTTACTGGGATCGAAAAGTAATCTGAGAAATTTCCAAAATATTGCGTAATGAAAAATTTGGAAATGCCAAAAATAAGGAAAAGGAGAATATAGGCGAGAAATGGCGAAAATTACATTAGCGATATTTTAGTTTCTAAAACAAGCATTAACTTTTGGAAAGTATTTAAAAGTAAATCAATATTTTGGGAAAAAGGCACTAATTGGTTTTTAAGTAACTAGGCCTATTCGCAAACAGAAATTTTGGAAAAGGTGGTAAATTAGCTAATAAGTAACCAAACCGAACCCTAACTAATAATATTTGAAAAGGTGGATATTAATTGAGAAAAAAATTAGGAATAGGGCGCATTATATTTGAGTTATAAATGTAGTAATCATCAAAGCTTTGGAAAAGGCGGATTTTGTTGAGAAATATCTCAGAAAAGGTTGCATTCTATTTGGGTTGTAAAAGAAGTAATCATCAAGTTTTTGGAACAGGCTTAAAATAATTTGGGAAGCAAATGAACGCAAAGTCAAAATTATGGAAAATTACGCGAATTATTTGGAAATAAATGGTAATATTTGTAAAAGGCGTCATATTTTACAGCAATATTTTGGAAAAGGCGTCATATTTTACAGCAATATTTTGGAAAGGCGTCATATTTTACAGCAGTATTTTGGAAAAGGCGTCATATTTTACAGCAATATTTTGGAAAAGGCGTCAAATTTTACAGCAATATTTTGGAAAAGGCGTCAAATTATACAGCAATATTTTGGAAAAGGCGTCATATTTTACAGCAATATTTTGGGAAAGGCGTCAAATTTTACAGCAATATTTTGGAAAAGGCGTCAAATTTTACAGCAATATCATAAAAAAACTCTCCATGAGAAATGAAGTGTCGCCTCCTCCAAGTGGTGTTTCTCGGGTAATACATTACGGCATAGCCATACATATACTTGGAATTTCTAATTGTATTTAGTTCTTCTCTGGTAATCTGAAACCCTTTACAAAATATCGCTGTTTTTGTTTAGATATTTCAAAAAGAATAAGACGCCTTTTGCAAAATTTTGCTGTAAAATATGACTCCTTTTCCAAATTTTTGCTGTAAAATATGACTCCTTTTCCAAATTTTTTCTATAAATATGACTCCTTTTCCAAAATTTTGCTGTAAAATATGACGCCTTTTCCAAAATTTTGCTGTAAAGTAGAACTCCTTTTCCACAATATTGCTGTAAAGTAGAACTCCTTTTCCAAATATTGCTGTAAAATTTGACGCCTTTTCCAAAATATTGCTGTAAAATATGACGCCTTTTCCAAAATATTGCTATAAAATTTGACGCCTTTTCCCATATATTGCTCTAAAATCGGGCACTTTTTCCAAAATATTATTGATGTAAAATATGACGCCTTTTCCAAAATATTATTGATGTAAAATATGACGCCTTTTCCAAAATATTATTGATGTAAAATATGACGCCTTTTCCAAAATATTATTGATGTAAAATATGACGCCTTTTCCAAAGTATTGCTGTAAAATATGACGCCTTTTAGAGACCTGCACGGGCCGAGTTTTTCAGGCCCGACCCGGCCCGGCCCGTTAATTTCCAAAATTTTAAAAGCCCAACCCAGCCCGGCCCGTTAATTTCCAAAATTTTAAAAGCCCAACCCGGCCCGGCCCGTTAATTTCCAAAATTTTAAAAGCCCGACCCGGCCCGGCCCGTTAATTTCCAAAATTTTAAAAGCCCGACCCGGCCCGGCCCGATACAGTTTTCAAAAGTGGAAAGCCCGGCTCGGCCCGTGCAGGACTCTGACGCCTTTTCCAAAATATTGCTGTAAAATATGACTCCTTTTCGAAATATTACCATTTATTTCCAAATAATTCGCGTAGTTTTCGATAATTTTGCCTTTACATTCATTTGCTTCCCAAATTATTTGAAGCCTGTTCCAAAATTTTGATGCTTACTTCATTTACAACTCAAATAAAATTAGACCTATTCCTAATTTTTTTTCTCAATTAAAATCCACCTTTTCAAATATTATTAGCATAAATCTCACAATTTTTGTAGATTTTGCTTCTCTTAGTAAGATCTAGAATACGCGATAACACTATTTTCGTCGCGAGTCCATTTGGTAAGATCGAGCTCGGCTGCAGACGACGGAGTTAGGTTTTTCTCGACTTCTCGGGCCTCGGGGGTTACGGTAAGTACATGCAATTTTAAAATTTTCAAAAATTTTTTTGACCAACTTGCGGCGGGTTTAGAATTTTTTTCACTATTTTTTCCGAACTCTCCGTGGTCTAATTAGTCAGTAACCGCTGTTAGTTGAGTTAGTTAGATAAAGTGCAATCCTACCCGATTGGAGAATGCCAAGTTGGCCAGAATTGTAAAGAAAACGAATCGATATAAACTGTTCAAGGGTGCAGCCATTCGACAAATGAGCAGGGCCGGAAATAAGCACAGGACACGGGACATTGTCCAATAAAATTTAAAAATGTCCCATAAATTTTTTTAAAAACGAAGGGGGTCACTGGGCATTTTGACCAATAAATTTTCCGAAGTTTTGATAGCTTGACTATGAAGATGCGACACCTTTTTTGCACATGCCAGTGGACAATGTCCAATAAATTTTCTAGTCAAATAGGGGGTCACTGGACACATGTCCTATAAGAATTTTTTCTTATTTCCGGCCCTGCAAATGAGACCTGTGGAGCTACTGTTGTTCAAAGAAGGAAAAGAGATTGTTTGTCAATAACCGAACAGTGCATTTGCAATCCAGGTTACTGCCGTTACAATAGAAACTGTATCCTCGACAGCGACTTTAAAAATTAAAAAATAAACTAAATATGTAATTATAGTTTATTTTTAAAATTAATGTTTAGCGGGTGAAAAATATAATTATTCATTTGGTGTTTCCCATTTTTGAAGGGGTTTTCTTCTGACGTCGGCAAGCTAAAATATTCTCTAAATTTTTAACTCTCCAATTAGTGACGATGACTTAACTGAGAGGTATTACACTGGAGGTGTCTGTGTGTGCCTTTCACCGCGTTCGGAAGTGTCAAATTGGCTTCTAACAAGAACACCATTTTTTCTTTCTTCTATTCCACTTAGACACCAATTTACAACAATGTCATCTACCGCATTATCATCGTACGCGGCGATCGGCTAGAGTTTCAAGAAACGTCTACCTCCACCCTGGTCGCGACTCGGAAAGGTAATAGCTTGGTTTCGCAAATTGTTCACCATGCACAAAGTGGAACATCTGCAAACTTCTCACACTACGTACACTACGTTTATAGCTATTATATATCGATTAGAGAATAGCACGTAAAACTGAATTCTAAAGAAAAACGAATACTTGGTTAGGAACGCAATATGTATTCAGTAGAGGCTTCTTGTTTTTATTTTACACCTTGGTTCAGTCAGGTCGGGCGCTTACGTTTTAGTCTCAAGAATGAAGGGTGTGTTTCTTGTATGGCCAATATAGTTTAAACCTAGGTCAAGGTTTTGAGAATTAGATATTCGCCCACATTTGGCTCGGTTTGAAATATTTGCGGTTTTTCTACAATAGATGAATTTTTAAATATTTAAGGACTGTACTTGTGCGTGGGAATGTTTCATTTTGCAAGAATTGTTTATAGCTAAGAAAATTCAAAATCGATACAACGTGAGAAAACTGTTCATAAGGCCTGAAAAATATCGTTTCAATTCAGTGACGCTATTCACCCAGAGTGCATAACATGCTTTCTTTAGATGAAGCATTTTTGTATAAGTCGGTCGCGTTTTAAACTCATAGTTTATCTCATTTGCACTGCATTTTGTTTACATCAACTTATTAGTTATTGTGTTGTGTATTTTGGGTTTCCCACGACTGTTGATGCGGAAGTCTTGGTAAAAAAGCCAAATAGTCTTCCCGGCATTACGCTCTGCTTCAATAAAGAGTACGTATTGAATATACATTAAATACAAACGCGCAATATAGTACTTTGCATCGTTTCAATTCATAATTGTATCAAGAAAACGTATACTGTATACGGGATCTAGTCTAGTGCATCAAAATCACAAAATACTAAACCGTGAAACTAGTTAATCTTCTCCGGATTTTACCCTTTCCCAAAAACAGGGAAAATGGACCCTATTCTATAAAAATCTCCATGATTAAGACGAAGATCCAAATCTAAAATTTAGGTTCCATTTGCAGAGGGCGCTTCAAACCTCATAATCTAGCCCCATTCTGAATCGACATTTGAATCTCCCGTCAAACCATTACTCACCTATAGCTCGTTATTTTCTATTCATTATCTACAAATTAGTGGATTATAATTCTAGTTCTTGTTTATGGGCTATTCTTTTGCGGCGGGTTACATACAAGTAAAATGTTTTTATGCGTTGAATTTTTGCAAAGCTAGGTTGCAATAGTTGTTAATTTGAAAAAACTCTTGCTTTCGTAGTCTTAGATTTTTAATTAAACATAATTAGGAAATGAAGCAGACAGTTTACAGGGAAGTTGTGCAAACCAATATTTCACCAAGGCAATATATAAATTTTCTGCGATAACCTAATTAGTCAATATATATTTAATATTAGAATTTAACCCTTTTTCAAAACTAATATTATCCGAAAGATTTTGAACGGTTTTATTGAAATTTCATTAAAATAATTAGTTATGGACGATTGGCCAAAATCGTAAATTAACGCTCGTGTCCCATTGGACAGAATGCCTGAGGATAGAAATCCCATCCAAACGAAATAAAAAACAAATATTTCCCAATGAACAGTAACTTAATTCCATTGAACAGAAGTACAATTATCCAAATCTATAAACATTTACTGCTTGTGAAAGTTTTGACAAGCAAAGCAAATGAAATTGCATTGTATTATAACTATTAATTTATTGAAATATTTTGTTCATCCGAACCATACATTTTACGAATATTATTTCATTAATTTTGACTTTACTCAGCTGTTTAGTTAACCTTTTTTCAGACTTTTAGACACACTTCTATGTAGACGAAATATTTCTCATGGTTTTTGTCATAAAAAGGTAAACCTTGTTACTTTTTTTGCTAAATTAATTACTGCTACTTAAATACAGTAACGCTCTAATTTGGAAACCAATAACTAAGGATATAGCTCGAAGCGAAGACGCCTTGGCTTTCATGAGTCGACCAGAGAATCGCATGAACGTAGTGGAAAAATGCTCGTTCCGCCACAATAACTTTGCTATTGATAACGACACAGTGTTATCTAATGAAGAGTGTATAAGGTAAGGGAATCGCAATCACCCGTAAGCGTCCTTTAAATTCCCTCTGAAAATCAGTTCAATAGTTCAAATGCTTCAAAAATATGAAATATTTTAATACAGATTCTTAAAATGCTCCTTGTTAAATGTATTTCATGAGTTTATGAGACCAAAGAATATACCCTTTTCTAAAGAGGGCAGTAGTATCATCTGCAATTCTGCATGATGTAGGGTTAAAATGGAACAACTGGTATGTAGATCCATAGACGTTACATTAAGCTTCATTGTTACCAGTCCACCAAATAACTATTTTTAAAGCCATATCTAATGTCTCTGGATTCCTATACCGGATGTTTTATCATAACTTACGAGGTGGTCAAACATCATACTAATTTACTCCTGACTTTAGAAAAGGCCTATTGTCGAAGATGGAAGATATATTTGAAATGGTAAAAACACAGTTAAGCTCGTTCCCAGAAATGTTCTAGTGTATACCTTCGGAACGTCTAAATGAAACCTGAAATTTCAGTAAACTTTTAAGGTTAAGTTATTTCTACTTCCAATCAGTCGTATATACACCCTTATTTAATTTACTAGATTTTTTTTGAATTCCCTATAAGATTTTATTAATACAATAGTTAAAAAATGGATATCATTTACGATATGGAACGTTCTTCAGTTTCATTCCAAGTCGGTTTACATTTTCATACCGCGCAAACGTAAAGAGAAATGAAGTGTAAATATTAAGAGAAGAGAATAATATTAAGAGTGGCACTTGCTATATCCGTAATTCTTTACGTCAGTAAAGATATTCTTACCGGTTCACGGGTAGTTGAGCTGTTTTCAAAAGAGCGTTTTGGAGTAAAGCGGTGCCCAAAACAGCGGTTTGCAAAACCGCGTGGAAGCAAAACCGCGGTTGCTGTTTCCGCGTTTCTCAATACAGCGCTATTTCCCAAAAAAACAGCGGTTGCTGTTTCCGCGTTTCTCAATACAGCGCTATTTCCCAAAACAGCGGTTGCTGTTTCCGCGTTTCTCAATATAGCGCTATTTTCCCAACCAGCGTTTTAGCACTACAGCGTTTCATAACCGTTTGTGATCCTCAGGTTATGGACTGGTTTGCGGAATATATTTTGGAAAAAGTGGCAGAAAATTAATAAGAGTATATTTTGGAAAAGGTGGCAGCTAATTAATAGGAAATTATTTTGGAAAAGGTGGCAGCTAACTAATTGGAGAATATTTTGGAAAAGGTAGCAGCCAATTAATAGGAGAATATTTTGGAAAAGGTTGCATCTAATTATTAGGAGGATATTTTGGAAAAGGTGGCAGCTAATTAATAGGAAAATATTTTGGAAAAGGTGGTAGGTAATTAATAGGAGAATATTTTGGAAAAGGTGGCAGCTAATTAATAGGAGAATATTTTGGAAAAGGTGGCAGCTAATTAATGGGAGAATATTTTGGAAAAGGTGGCAGCTAATTAATAGGAGAATATTTTGGAAAAGGTGGCAGCTAATTAATAGGAGGATATTTTGGATAAGGTGGAAGGTAATTTAAAGGAGTTCAAATAACCCATCCCAACCAAACATTAAAACGCATTAACACACTAGACCACGAAACTGTTTGTTTGACAACCATTAAAATTCAAACCTAAAGCTGAAATCAATACTAATTAGAGCTCGGCATTATCCATCCGTAATCCGTGAAATAGTGAATAATCGATTATTTATAGATAAATGTTGTGGACATAATTCGATTTAATATACAACTTCTGTTGATAATTCTGGATTATGGATAAAATAACGTGGATAATGGATAGATAATGCCGAGCTCTAATACTTATACCTTCAACAATACGAAACAACGCTCAAGATATAAACGCTGTAATCAAAATGCGCTGAAACGAGAAATGGCTATAATGGCAAACGCGTTTATGAAAAAGCCGTTTTGGACAATGCTGTTATGATAACACGCCCAATCGATAACATACCATTCTGACCAACCTCAAATTACCTCTCCTTCCCTGATTGGCTTACGAGCTTCTGCCATCGTTGTGACATTAAATGACGATACTCAGCGCCTGAGAATGAAATAATAGATAAGAGTCTAATCAGCATTCTTAAAACGAATAGCTATTGACGCTGTTGCAGATAGAGTTAGGAAAAAGTTAAGAGTGGCGTAATCTGGGTACTACTATTCATATAATTTGGTTTTACGCTGTGTATTTCCGTGAATTTTCAGGTTACCTTTGAGCTTAGTCGGCTTCACGTAACCTTCCTGAACCAATATGGCTCAATTATCCTATTATTCCCTTCTGATATAATATAATTTCTAGTCTAATTTCTTCTGTTATTTCTGCAGCATGTGGATATCCACTGGTTACGAGCCTTGCGTTGTTTTAAACGTTGCTTGGGGTCATACTTTTCACTTTAAACCAGAACATGCTGAGTTCATGATATCGTCTGATTCGGTTTATGAAAGACACGGCCACTCTACCTTTGGAATCGATGTCTTTTTGCACAACTCATACGTCATACCAAATCGAAACATAAGATCATATTTAGTCTCATTCGGCAGCATCTTTAAAATCAGTTTTCAAAAGGTACCTTCTGACACATTACTCGATCCTTTTTCGGGCGCACTTCATTTTAAACATGTAGCTGTAAATAATTGACTGATAGCCGTCAATTGAAAACGAAAGAAAAGACACGCGGCCATCTTTCTTATTTGCATAGGCTCGTCTTACTTTCGATAGAGGGTCGAATTTCAAATCCCATTTTTTTATGGACAAACAAGATCTAATCTTTTCTTAAAAGAGGAGAAAGCAGGAGTCTCAACTCCTTCGGTCCTTCTAAAATACAGCTCCATGATCTATTTGGTACGGGGCCGAACATCGGTTGTGTATTGTTAAGGAACTTATTTCTAAGGCAATGTAACAAAATAAAGACCACTTGTTTTCAATATGATTGTAATAGTAACCTAACTTTACGATAACCAAATTAAGGTTAAAATTCATTTCAATACCTTTCTATAATAAAAATACTTAAGTGATTTGACTTCATAACTAGTTATACTATAAAGTAAAAGAAATATAATAAATATAATCTAATCGTGTTTAAATTAAAGTAGAAAAGACAGCAATTGTGGCATTTTCTATGAACATATAATGAAAATATCCTTAAGACGTTCTAGATCGCAGCTCAGCCTCTCTATTCTCTACCCATTTTTTAAATGTTTGAAACAACTCAAACTTTGCTCCATGGTGGTATGTTAATATTAGGCCCTGGAAAACGCAATCAGAAATGACTTTCAAAACTAAGGCAATAACTTGCATCAGCGCTGTATGTTCTGCAGTTTAAATTCTTCGTTTATCAAGAACATTTTTTTTTTCAATGTAGCTGGTTGTTTACGAACTTGAACCGCCATATCGTACAAACTGTTTGGATTACAGAAAACTCTACAAGAAAGAAAAGTATTTCTGGAACCTTAGCAAAGAGGTTTTAGCCTTAAGCCTTTTGAAGAAAATTTCTTTTATTTTTATTTGTATCTTTACTCTAATTAATAGACGTGTTACTATAATTGCTTATGGATGAAACTGAACTATGAATGCGGTTGTATACCTTCACCCATTGCCTTCATAGACGGATATTATGCTTGTAACGAAACGGAGAAAGGCAAGTATTGTAAGAATCAAATGTGTCGTACAAACTAAGACGATCATCAGGACCTACAAATAAACCCACCTCTACGGATTAGCTTCTATGGAGTAGCTCACGTTTGCTCCTATTTCATGACTATGTATATTTTTGAAAATTATCCGAAGTTTAATGCTTTTTTAAGAATGGAATATTGCGAAATTTAAACATTTGATCAATATTTTAGTATAATCAAAAATGAATAAAAAATAACAAAAAGTTTATGACTAAATGGGATCAAAGTCTTCCTACGGGCTCGGCATGAAGTTTATGGAGTGAGGTTAGGATTTCTTCCTCTCGTTCTTGCTTTACCCCGGGCATGAATTTTTTAAGCCAAGGCAACGTCAATCATACTTCGCCTATGTTTTCTGTAGTGCCTCACTTTTTGTTATACCTATTTATTTTTGATAAAATGGAAGATTGAATTTATAAAATAAAGATCAACTTTATGGTTTTACAAATACTTAAATATCATTAGTTCATAACGTTCTCTAATTACATTATGGGAAGGTGTAGGTTGTTATCAAATACCACTAGCACTTAAATTGCTTGTAAATAATGGGTTCTACAGTATCTAATTGCAAGATTTTTACGCGGATTTACTGTACTAAATAACTAAACCATTCAAAATCTGGCCAATGCAGACTTAAGGTTTACGAATCAGTACTTACATTTTCAGGAAAATGTAGTAGTCGAATCAGTTTGGATCAAGAAATGGCTAAATGCAAGCAGAAATGTCCGAATGCGTGCAGGTAAGTAAAAAGCTTCTTTGCCTACGAAACATATTAAGTAATTTTTTATTAAATTAAGATGTTACGTGTAGTTTTGCATGTTTTAAACCTCGTTGACTTTTTAATCTGTATGAATTAATTGAAAATACATCTATCATTTCAGAGTGGAATACTACGATTATGTGGTACTACACGCATCCACGAACAGGTGTGTTATTATTAATAATAATAATTTACTATTGCTACGAGATATTTATAATCACAGGAAATATTTCAATTTTCTTTTTTTAGAGAATTGGGAACGAGACTCGAAATATACGAAGAGCTTCGAAGTCATACCATGATAGTTTTCAACCACAAACCACAAATGAAGGTTAGTTATTTTTATCAAAATCGTGGTGTTTCTTTATACAACTTAGCTAGTGAATTAGGAGAACCATTATCATAGCATGAAAGCTGCATCTCTAAAGGGACCGAAAAATGGCCGACTTCCTCTGCACAAACCGAGTCTTCTCTATCACAGCATCAGGGGAAAAGATGGGAGCTGTGAATAGACAAATATAAATATTCGCTTTCTAGTTGCTTTTACCGCAATACACACCGATCCGAGAGGCTCAAAATTGTGGTCCATCATGATTGGTCAGAATTTCGGGCAGCCTAGAGCATATTATGCTAATAACTCTATGTGTAGTTGACCGTCAAAAACGTGCTGCCAGATGTTCTACAATGTTTTCTCAACTCAAGGGTCTGAGTATTATTCTGGATAAAGCAGACTGGCCACGACTCTACTCGTAGTATTATATTATACTCGTAAGTCTTGTAGAGCTGTAGGCCGGTGTGTCCGAATCTTAGCCTTTTTTGTGTTTTCAAATATTAATATGGATTCACAAAAGAAGCTTAATTTAACTTTTATACTAGTCATATGTAAAATCTTGGAAACTTATAATTAACAGCTTAAATAACAATGTAAAAGGCGCTAAGCCTTAACTGCGTTGTCGTCTGATTAGAGTCGTTGTTGTTACAAGAACTCTAATCAGACGACAACTAAAAATTAAAAATAAAAATCTTACAAGTAGAGTCGAGAATAATGTGAATTGCACCGAACTGACTTCAAACTACAAAAACCAGTAATACTGAGGGAAAAACCTCTGACAGGCGAATTTTTCTATTGCTCTATTCGGGTATAGTCAAGGTCATTATGTCTTTCGTGATTCTTCAAGAACAAACTACCTTGGTCCTCGGTTTTTTGTTTATTATTTTTTTTATGAAGAAAACGTGCTATAGATAGGGATGTACAGACTGTTAAAGAAGTCTTTGCGCGTTGCGTTTTTCGCACATATTTTACCATATCTCAAAAACTATTTGAGCTAGCGCTCTGCAATAAAGTGCGTTAAAAAGTTTTGCATTCCTCTTTCATATTTTACCCGTTCCACAGTTGTCCTTTGCATACTTATACCGGAAACCAGAAATGTCAAAATTATCAACTTTGAAAATATTGGATTCTCGAGGATATAATTGCGATTTTCGGATTCGTTGGGTTCGATTCATATTTGAAAAGTTTTCAGCAAATTCAATTCGGATGAATAGGTCACGAGTAATCAGCCTTTATTCAAAATCTGGCAAACTAGGTTAGAGTGGCGATAATTCATAATCGAGTATCGAATGTTTGTCGTAATAATGCTTGTTAGATGTTTTGGCATCTTATGCGTATTATATTTGATTGGTCTTGTGGCGCAATACTTTGAAACAAATCAGACGTTCATTAAAGGGTGGTGAAGTAGAAAATAAAGTATTTTTTTATTGATTTTTCCATAAGACAGTGAAACATCCAAGAAATAACACCGAACGATTTTTAAACTACGATTAGTTTGAAATTTCATGAATAATTTTAAATAAGGACCTCCGACCAATCGCGTAGCGCCCTGCCTTTTTATCAACAATTTTCTCTTGGCACACTCCGTGTTGAATAAATTTATCGCGAGTCTTGAAAAAATTTGCGCGATGTGACAATTGTGGCGCGAGACATGGAGCGTGCCACGAGAATTTTGTTAACAAAAAGGCACGGCGTTAAGCGATGGGTCGGAGTCCCTTTTTTGAAACTATTCTTAAAATCTTAGCCTAATTTGAATATTAAAATCAATGGGAGGTATTTCCTGAATTGTTCATTATGCATACTGGTCTCATGATTAGTAGAAGAATCAATAAAAAATCACTTTAATTTCCACTTCCCCCTCCCTTTAAGAGAAAACCCGCGTCTTTTGAAGGAGAGAAGCGGTTTGTAAATATTGTTATTTGGGCCATGATATCATAATATTTAGAACTCACATTAAATACGTTTGGGTCTTCAGACCGACTCATTGCAGCCCAGTGAAAATCTCTTTCATGATGGCATATGCGCTTCACGAGATCCCTTCAAATAGACATATTCGACTATTCCATATAAGAAACAACTTCAGAGGAGATGGCTTCTATGCTAGGAATGTTCGCTACGCGATTGAGCTTCTCTAAACGGAGCCTGAGGTTGGGCTATAGCCTCCCGCGTTTACTGCAAATGTGAGACCAGGGATAGATTTAATTTTAGAAGTGGGAAATAGAGAATAGAGTAATCTAGGAGCGCGTCAAAATTCCACGGAAAGTAAGGGTATGAAAGAAGAGGCGTGCCAAAGCAACAAAGGTAAAAAGGAATAACGTATTTTTCGCCGATCCCGTCAGCAACGTCAGCAAAACGTAGTTTAAGTGAGCAATCAGAAAATTTAAACTTTTCATCACTCGCTAGAGGGAGGGCTCTATACTGGGCCAAGAAGTTATATCAGTATCTCAGAGAGAAGATATAAATTCGCCAGATTTCCAGCTTTATCTTCAGTCCTAACGTAGGTCCGCAGTCAATCCCCGTCTCTAAATTACAACCAGCATCTCATTGGTTCTTGAAAACTCACGTCAGCGCGACGACGCGAGTGAGGAAAATTTCCGACTGACGAGAGCGAAATAGCCCGGCGCCTCCTTTTACGTCCCCCCTTGTATTTTGAAAGGGGACTGGGAATAAAAAGGCATCTTATATCTTCTCTCTGAGATACTGATATAACTTCTTGACTGGGCTATGTGTCGGACTGAATTAAACACTAACCGTTCTCCAATCCTACTTCTAAAATTAAATCTATCTCTATTGAGGCTTAATAATAAAGCCGACCGCAACCAAAGCATGGGCAAAAGCGTATGCAAAGGACAACTGTGGAACGGGTAAAATATGAAAGAGGAATGCAAAAGTTTTATAACGCACTTTATTCCAGAGCGCTAGCTCTAATAGCTTTTGAAATATAGTAAAATATGTGCGAAAAAGGCAACGCGCAAAGACTTCTTTAACAGTCTTTAGAGATCCAACATTCATGCTCATATGTTCCATAGACCGGTTACTATGGTCAGTCGACTATACTCAACATTAATGACTCCATATTTTCCGCTAAGTCAGGGCTACCACAACAATTTAAGAAAAAAAAAATAGTCAAAAAAGAGGCGGTAAAAATAGGGTAAAATAACGACCAAATCATTTTAAATAGGAACCATATAGAGTCCTGTTCAAAAAGAAAATGAGCTCTTTATTTGTACTGAAGTGTTACCAAAAGTATTTAAGCTTTATTTATCACACTAAATATAGTATTAATAAAGGTTATATGGCTTTATTATCTAACACATTTCACTTTTTGAAAAACATAAGTCTGACACAATAAGTGCTCTTGTTTCGATTTTCTACAAAAGAAGGATTGATGTCGGATTTGGCATTAGCCGACTTCTACTTCTCTACATGGACTGATCAAAAATAACCAACGATCTTATACTATAGCCCCTTCCTAAATGAAGCCCGTAATAGATTCCACAATCAACCTTCCCAATATTCTCTTGTATTATGGTAGTAGTATATTTTATTTATGAAAGTATGTTTTTATGTTTTTACAGGACTTGGAATTTTTTAGCGCTGTTGGAGGCATCATAGGTATATGGCTGGGGCTGTCCGTGCGTAAACTACCAGACTTAATTTCCGACGTCATGGTCTTTGCTATCTTTAGATTTAAATTTTACAATTCCTCGTATATAAAGAAAAAAAATAGATTCAATGCTACACGACTACGTTTAAAGAAATAGGTGAAATACATATTACATAAGAATGTTAAAACGTTTGATTTTATCAGTGAAAAAACGTCTGGACAACTGTAAATATTCTAAATTTGTGTATGCTTGGATCAAAAGCCAATTGGAATATAAAGAAAGAAGGAATTTCAAAAAACGATTTCAGTTGCTTCATTACCGTAAGAACATAACCAAGGAATAACGCTGATTCCGGTGTTTTAAAATTTAAGTCGGTTTGAAGCAAACTGAATTTTAAATTCAATGAACGTATCCTGTCTCCAAGGTCTGAGTTATGACGCTCGTTTGGTCGAAGTGCTTTGAGATTCTCAAAGACTCCTCTTGGTTATAGGCCTATCATAAGTATGAAACTACCTATCCTTCGTAATGCTAGAGACCTGCTGAGAGCTAGAGTTCCAGAACTACGCGAGGCTAGACTACACATGATTTTGCAATCCATCTTCGGATTTAGTCTGTACAAAGCCTTCGACAGCGCTCACCAGGCGTCGCTTTACGAGAATCTATGATCTTTCACCTACCTCAATTCATAACAAACTCTCAGTGACAAACTTAGGGAACATATCTTAAGAATTTATGGTCATGTTATTTAAAATAACCCGACTAGTTTCGGTATCGTTAGCATACATCTTCAGGGGTGTGACCAGTCTACAACAGGAGCCACTAAGTATAATTTCAGATCCTGCTTCAATTTCACAAAATTGTTAAAATATAGAGCCCTTAACATATGTTTCAGTGAAACTATCTTACAATCTAGATTTTTCTTAGGAATGGAGAACAGAGTAGTCTGGGCGTGCGTCAAAGTCCCGGACCCCCTTCTAAAGGGGGGGTATGAAAGAACAGGCCGGTCATAGCCACAGAGGTAGAAACGAATTACGTATTTTTCGCTGTCCCCGTCAAATCGTAGTTTAAGTGAGCCAATAATATAATTTAAACTTTTCGTTATGTGTTGGAAGGAGGGGCTCTATACTGGGCTATTAGTCGGACTAAAGTAAATACAAACCGTTCTACATTCATACTTCTAAAACTAAATCTATCCCTGATAGAAATAAAAACAAAAAGTACACTTAGTTAACAGTTCCCTGTCTGTGGCCGTAGACGCCTTATAAACTGAGAAGAAAACTACCATCCTCTCAACCCCCTACACGAACTATCCAATCAGGGAAGAGCTTCTTGATGTCACAGGTTTATAGAAAGTAGTACATGATGCTGGCGTTAATTTTTGGTACTAGAGCTAGCACCTGCTACTTTATGAGCCTATTCACGGCTTGTTCCCTGTGCCACGGTCGGGAAGGTAATCATACGCAGAGGGGGTCGACACTATCCTGGGGTAAAATAGGGCTTCTCATATTACACGGTGCGAGAAAGTTTAATCAAAGCGCACTTTTTGTTTTTATATATATATACTTTTGATACTAAGCAACTAAACAACCAATGTTAAGCCCCAAACGTTGATTGCTCCATATGCTCCCCCCTACAATCCATTTTGTTACTATCTGCCACTAGAAGGCGAATTAACAAGTATTTTTCAACCATCTCCCTCTCCCATTGGTCCTTCAGTATTGCTTTGTCCATGATTATACAGTTTCTGAGACTCTAGAAACTAGAGCTCGGCATTTTCTATCCATTATCCACAAATTGGTGGATAACCGATTGTTTATAAACAAAGTTGTGGATATAATACGATTTAACATGCAAGTTCTTTAGATAATTTTCGAGTATGGATAAAGACATGAGTGAATCATATACTAGCTCCCTATAAGTTACTCAGCCACACTGGCCTAATGTATTCAGCGTTTTCTTCCCGCCAAAAAAGTGTTACCTATATGAGACCTACAGTGAGAGAAAATAACACTTCTCCCGGCGCTTACGTATTTCCGGTAAAAAACCGGAAAAGGAGATCAACCAATGAAACTTTGAACTGAAAGGTAGTTAGTATAAGCATACGACGTTTTAGAAATGTTGTGATTGTTTGCGGACGGTTCAGAGTCGTATTTTATCTTTGAAATTATTTTAATGGGTTAGGG
Organism: Phalangium opilio; assembly: GCF_054372755.1. Classification (NCBI taxonomy): domain Eukaryota; kingdom Metazoa; phylum Arthropoda; class Arachnida; order Opiliones; family Phalangiidae; genus Phalangium; species Phalangium opilio. The sequence continues at coordinate 5,478,569 of NW_028324161.1, read as the reverse complement.
TTGGCGCAATGGGAAGTTTTATTTTTTTCGCATTAAAATGGCAGAATTTTGGATATTTTTTGACACAGCCCAAATGATAGAAACTCATTTAAATTCAGACTTCAGAGCGTTGCCTACGGAATAAAAAATTTTATTCCGTAGGCAACATTCAGAGGCAGGAACTATTTATGGTGAGAGAACCAAACTTTATCAAAAAATAAGAGCTAAACAACAACTTAATAGTCATCTCGAAAACCTTACTAAACTTTTTAATAATGCGTCTAAAGAACTAATAGAAAAACTTAAAGAAAGGCCCAACTCATTTTTAACGAAGCCTGTTGTGAAACCAAAATTATTTTTCAATAAGCAAAAGAATGAATGTGACGCAAAGAAGTCAAACCTCCAAAACCGTTAATACCATTTGGAACTATCGTCACTTTCAAGTTCTCGATAAATTAATTTCAAAGCCCTAAGAGAGGGCGCCGTCTACTATCACTTTCAACCGCCTCCCCTCCTCTCGACTAATATTCGGAAGAAAATGCTGGATACATTAGGCCAGTGTGACTGAGTAACTTATAGGGAGCTAGTATATGATTCACTCATGATAAAGATGAAATAACGTGGATAATGGATAGATAATGCCGAGCTCTAGAAACCCAAGCATTATGTTTCCATGACCTCAGAATTTTCTAAACTCCACCCGCGTGGTGTCTATACTTTGGAAGTTCTTTGACAAAGATAAATGTAGCGAAATCATTTAGGCCTAGTCAGGGTTGGCAAAAATCCGGATTTTTCTTGAAAAAGCCACTGGTATGGTTTTTTGCTGGTTTAAACCGGATTTCATTGGATTTATCTGGCTTTTTTTAAACTACTCTCTAGTGCTTAATTATAGCACTTCTTTATTACATTTAGTGCGCTAGATGTCTTCTGCTAGGCCGAATCATTTATATTGTACTTATAAGTTGATAAAACTATAGACATTTCCCTTAGAGATGAGTAGGGACCTTGATTTAATCGGGATTTTTCAGTCCAACCTGACCCATATCGGGTCGGAAAATCCTAGATCGGGTTGGGTGAGAAAATTACTTAAGGGGGAGGACAACTGACCTAAAGTTCGAATCTTTTTCAAACGATGGCGCTCAGATCTGCGGGGAATAACACAATTCTATCCCCCGTGTAGTAGGTATTATAGTGGATATTTAGAAGTTTTCCTTCTATAAACCATCCCTGTACCGGAATTCAGTTAACTATTTATTATTATTCAACGCTATACTAACGCCGATAGAAATAACTGTCATGAAGGCTTTAATGTATTGAACATAAGGTGAGACGAACCTGATCTCGCATCTTTGAAAATGGGGAATTTTTTTTTTCCAAGCGCGGTTAAGATTACCAGTGAAAGGGAAAGGGCGTGCGTTACTGATCAGGGATAGATAGCGACCTGAACAAGAGGGGATGTTCACCTCGACATTTTTCATTAAGGGGGAAGACCACTGAAGACAACCCAAAAGTGTTAAGAGTCCAGTGTTCAAAATAATAGCCCCATACGGATAAAATTTTACTCACTTATAGTTTAAACCCTCTCCTAGCGATTAAAATAGTTTTCATTATTTTTAACTCAAAATTTAAGTCAGAATATTTTTTCCCGCTGGTGAAGTTTTGGCTCTTACAATTCAATACCTAATTTTTTGCCCAAAATGTCATTCGAAAGACAATTTTGAGCTGTATCGATTAAAATAAGTTTCAATTAAATCCGTCCACCTGACCTGCGAACACCTGAGAATGTTACGGGAATTTTATCTTTGTATAGCGCAATTTCTTTCATTGACCACCATTACGCGAGTGGTTTGCCCCTCGCGTGACACCGTTACCCCTTTTTCAATAGAAACGCTTGTAATATCTGTAAAGTTTTTTATTGAAACTACAATACCTATAAAACTAGAGCTGTACTTCTCTTCCCTATTGAAATACATTTAGTATAGCTTTGAAGGCACTGAAGTATTCATCTGAAACATGGTGACATTTAAGAGGGTCTGGACTAGGCCTAATGCACAATAAATGTAGCGCTATTCGAAAGAAGGGATAATTTGAGTGTCAGATAAGGTGTGAGAATCACTCCTAAAATGTACACGCAGTTTACGGTTAGTGAATCTTTGCATCATTTTAATACAGTAATGGCAGTGCGTATGCAAACGTCATACTCTTCTCTCTTAGCTCAGTGTCATGACTGTCATCCCCCTACTGGGCGCGTACAGTATCCCCTCTTACAAGAGCGAGCCCAGATGGAGGGATACACAGTCTACGCCCCTCTCTACCGCCACTAGTAGTCAATTTTGTTACAACGAGATTAGTTTTTAATTTATTTAGCACAACTTTTCCTAACCAACTTCGAAATTAAATTGTATATGGCAACAGAGTTAAGTCTTCCTTAATCACCCCTAAGAAAAAAATCAAGTTAATAGAAAACAAAAGACCACCAAGTAAAGTTCTTAGTCGCAATAAGCGCCAACGACATTATAGGAAGAAATATTACGGCAATACCAAGAATCAGACAACGACCACATCTCTTTTCGACGCCAGACCGTTTGTGAGCCAAACAAAATGTAGAGAGGAAGGCTAGCAGTTCAGTTTCACTCGTTACTGGACTAACTCGACTAATTTCAGAGGGCCTGACTGCACTGCAGTTAAAGCTTAGAGAGGGAGAGGAAATATCTCTAGCCCTTGTAGTGGAAGCTATCTATACTTAGAATAATAAAATAACATGAAAATTACTTTAAATTAATCTAAATCGATTAAAACTGGTTGTATGACCATTTCTGACTCCCTTTAATTATTAAAAATCTTTTAGTAAAGTAAATTTTATTTGAACACCCGTGAGAGGGTCAGTGAGGCCTAATTTCAAGAAGGATAAACTAGAATTTTGTTGGTGATAAGCGGGAATAGCCCCGAAATCGACGAGCAACAAAATTCTTTGACGAAGCGAATGAAGCCTTTGTAAATCGCATTCAGTCTCCCGTATATACCCCTCCCCTCGGTAGTTCTGTACAACAAAAGAACTTCAAAATCTCGCTACGGGGGGCCAGCCGACCAGTTTTGCCTTTGCCCTTCGTTCCGCTAGTCTTTATACCAGCATAGAAGGAAAAATTCTACATAGTATGAGAAGTTCAGAGTTTAGCCTATACCCAGATAGGGTGCCCTCTAGGAATTAAGTATTGAAGCTGTCTAAATTTGAAGTTTTTCTGGTGCAGCTCTTTTATTAGTGGACGGATTTAATTGAAAATTATTTTAATCGATACAGCTCAAAATTGTCTTTCGAATGACATATTGGACAAAACATTAGGTATTGAATTGAAAGAGTTGGACTCGAATAACTACATCCAAAACTTCACCGGCGGGAAAAAATATTCTGACTTAAATATTGAGTTAAAAATAATGAAAAATATTTTAATCGTTAGGAGAAGGTTTGAACTATAAGTCAGTAAAATTTTATCCGTATAGGGCTATTATTTTGGGGACTGGACTCGAACTAAAATGGGCTATTTTGATTACTCTTCAGTTGTCTTCCCCCTTAAAATGTAATATCATACAGTCTACCCGGGTAGACATTTTTATTATCTTCAATAGGGCTGGGTTGGGCCCGGGTAGGCTTTTTTGTGATCTTCAATAGGGCAGGGCCGGGCCCGTGTAGGCTTGTTTGTGATCTTCAATAGGGCAGGGTCGGGCCCGGGTAGGCTTTTTTGTGATCTTCAATAGGGCAGGGTCTGATAAAGATTTATCTAAACGCGCGGTCCGACCCAACAATTTAGCGTTGCGAAAAATTCAACTCAGTCTCACGAGTTTCGGGTGGGGCAGTGGGAGGAGGGCGCGTCAAACTAACCCACAATGTATGGGAATCGACCATTTCGATGAAATAAAGAGGTAAAGACATGTGGGTCAAACGTTTCCTTCCATCTCACTTTATGGTGCCTGCGCCGTCCTCTATTAATATATTTTTTGAAAAATCCACTGGATTTTTCATCGTGGTTTAAACCGGTTTAATCCAGGTGGATAAAACCGGACTGGATACCAGCGTGCCAACCCTGGGCCTAGTAGAATTAAATGACTATTATGAAAAATTCAAGAAATAACTCAAATTTTCACAATAATGTTAACTTTTCAATAACACAGTAGTTTTCTGATAAAAAAATATTTTCGGGTAAAACGTCTCTTGAAATACAGCGGCAGAAGCTTATAGCCTCAATCTGGAAGTTTCCCTACTTGGAAGCTATAACTGGGCTAGTTACTAGTTTCTCATGTGATGATTAAGATAAAAGGAGTACGTATTAAAAACGTCAGTAATGGCGTCACGAGAGATTATATGTTACACAGTTTATTGTCTCTTCTACAATATTAACTGTACTACTGCAGGCAGTGAGATAAATGTTTTGCTCCGTCGGGAAAGAGTAGTGTTGAGTGTCTTTTGGTCAACGACTTTGAGAGTGCATCTGATAGGTAAAGTTGCTCAAGTACAAAAAAACATATTTAAGCTAATTATTGGAAAACGTAACAGAAGAAAGATAGAAACTAAAATTTTTGTGGCCAATAATTTGCTTGAGAATGAAACTTTTCATTTAAAAAGTAGCCTGAAAAGAAGCTTTGGCATAAATTATTAAAAAAATTTGTAAATTAAACTGAAGCCTCTCATGCAGTTAAAGTCAATAGCCTTTAACAAGAGACATTATAAGAGAGTATAATACTAGATTTAACTTTAGCCCTGCTATCTACCTCGCTTGAGGGTCGTCCTGATTTTTACCCCACCCCCTAAAACTTCAAGTAGCCAATCAGAGGTTAGATATTGGGTTTTTGGAAAGTAGCCCCGCTCAAAGGATCCTGGGAGAGAGAGAGCTACTTCTCGCCCGCCTCTAAGCCTGAAGTCTGTTTTGCGGGAACTATTTTTCTCTCTCTTAAAGCTGTGAGGAGGCTATCCTGGGAGGGAAGGTCTCGATGCTAGAGGGGTAGAAATCTAATCCCTCAATGAGCCGCAGCACTCGGAGGCAGAATTATTATGCTCCCTTGTATTTTCTTTTGCCTTTAGATTGTGAGTTCGAGCGACTGTTAAATTAATTGTAGTTTTTGAAATCGAAAAATTCATTAGAGACATCCATTTCAGAAGCAAATCCGTTGTCATGGTATTAACAGTAGGTGCAATATTATTGGAAGCTACTGTAGGACATTTTAAAACCCAATCAGATGACTGAGAAATTATTATTATGTCGCGACATCTCGCATAGATAGAGATTAGGCTCGAGAATAGGTGCTTATCCTCTTTTCACCACAAATCGCAGCATAGGCATATGTTTCTGCCTATTAAAAGAAGTGGATGTATTCCTGCCTCATATGTATAATAAATTCTATATTAGATCCAATATGGCGTTTATTTAAACTTGGACCCATATCCTTTTAGTAAAGTGAAAACATATTTTCGTTGATATGCTTACTAAAGTGAAGACAATTTTGCTTCTAATTTATTTTCTTTTGAACCAAAAATATCCGTCGAAGGCACGTACAGAGCGTGTAGACAAAACTCTAGACTGCAGCAGCATTTATGAATGTAAAATCTTATCATGACCCTTAACCTTTTACCTGAGGACAGCCGCTTGGTTCCAGAAGTCAAATTTTTTAGGTTATTAATTCCGTTCATCTAGTATTGGCATTTATTTTCTCTTTCGTTTATATAACAAATCTATATTTTTTGTTTGTTCTAGGTTTTCTTTTTGTATTAACAACACATTTTATTACAATTGAACTTTACGCTTCTAAGGACTGACGACTCGTTAGCATTCATGACCAAGCAAGAAAACCACCTGGACGTTATCTACAAATGTCTCTTTCGTGACTTCTATGTCACAAATTACACCCTCGTTCCTACCAAGCAGTGCAGAAGGTTTTCAAATCTGATCTTTCCTATAGTGTTGTACAGGTTATTTTTGAAAAGCACAATAAAGGGAGCAAAACCACCCTGTGAACCATTGCCCGAAAGCGCAATGGCAATAATAGCAATCACAATATGTTCCCGAAAATAAGGGTATACTCCCACTGAGTCACTGAACAAATTTTTATGATTTTACGATCATTTACGTATGCCACCCATGGAACGAGTTCTAGAAAAAGGCTGAATCTCTTACCTTTATGGTATTACAACATCGTTAAGGACGTAGTCAAAAATCATTGAGTACTAAGAACAAACAACAGATGTCTCTGATTTTCATTGCATGTGTCTTATTATTTATGAGAGTAAGATCATCCTTCTATCCCTTCAAACCTCCTATATTCACTAACGGTAGCCCATAAACTATTATCCTCCGGTGTGGGGGGGGACTATGAAAACCTTAACCCTCAGATCAGGGAGGAAAGAGGTAAGATGAAGTAGACATGATGATGGGCAACGGGCGGCAATGATTCTCCCAGTGTACCTTGCGCACGCCCATATCCTATTGTGATGATCATTTTAAAAAGCATACCGAATATTCACAAAACGTGACGAGGAGATGATATGAAATTTATGTTTTCCAGTGCTTATGTATCTACAGGATACGAACCTTGCATCACAGTAGGTGTAGCATGGAGTCATCAACTTAATGTTTCTAGGTAATATGCAGGCAAGATTAAATTAATTCCACCAAGTACTAAAGTAGTAAATGAACTTTGATATTTCAGTTCAGAATTGCCGTTAGGGCTTGTAATAAACCAATATTCATTAACTTCTTACTCTTCTTATATAAAACTAAACTGTATGTTTTAACAGAGTTTGTGTTTGGAGTTGATTCTGTGTATTCAAGCGATGGCTCCTACAATGTTTTGGGATATGGATTGGACATTTTTGTACACAGTGCATTTGCTATAGGAACTCGTAATGTACGCTCTTTCTTCGTGACATTTGGTAAAGAATACAAGATTATTTTCCAAAAGGTTCGTTTTTGTGATTTAACGCATACAAATATAGTCCTCGTAAGGATATAAAATGATAATATTTCATTTGTAGTAGTAACAATCAAAGATATCCCTTTAAACTGGCACTTTCCTTGCCTATTAAATATTGAACCGACCCATTCAAGTATGGTAGACTTATTTTAAAATGAATAAGGAACAGATGTCAAATAGCGTTGTGTTTTTCTACTTCTAATATTGTGTTTGTGAATAGAACACCCTGGATAAATTAGTCCCTTCACGGATTAATAATTAGCTCAGTTTTTAGCGCTATAGCTTCTCGGTTTTTCATTGGAAAGGCTTTTTACCTCTAAGAACAATACACTTTTAGTAGTAAACAACGAGGCAGAAAATCATAATACTCGGATTCAGATAACCAACACACTTTTCGTAGTACACAATCACTAAACTATAATTCCCATAACCAATACACTTTTAGTAGTACACAATCGTTATACTACGATTCTGATAGCCTTCTGAAAAATAAAAACATTTTCACATTTTAAAATGTTATAAATGGTTTTTATTTTTCATTTTCCTATGTTATATTTAAGATCAAAATCAATCAACGTGATTTTTAGTTATCACAATAGGAAAAGCATTCAATGCGAATGATCACACTGAAAATCTAAACTTATACATTTTTGAGAATAGTTTGTATGTTTGTTTTTTATGCGTGGTTAATATCATTAACACTATTGGAAGGTTTTCGAGGTGGTTCGGTTGAGTTCCTCAATGTTGGATCACCACAAGAACCCTACTTATATGTTTAACCATGAGTTAATAATATGTTAGCTCCCTATAAGTTACTCAGGCTCCATAGGCGTAATGTATCCAGCGATTTCTTCTCATTTCGCCCGCGCGGAAAAATTCCGAATGTTGGGCTCTCTCTTGTCGAAACAAAAAAAAAATCCCGCTCGTACGGCTCCTCGACCTGGAGTCGTCGGCTGCTTTTTCACTAAGGGAGTGTTTTAGTCGTGAATGTTTATGTTTTAACAATTTAACATTAAATCATGGCGTTTGTATCAGTACTGAGACAAAAAATGCAGGAACTCAATGCAATTTGCCGATATTGATAAAGAATGCTAAAGATATGAGTTGTTATTGTGACTTGAAACCAGAAAATTATACCACTGAGCTAAATATCCAATCCACTGATCTCTTAACTGTTTTCTTAACCGAGGCTTCTGAGCGAAATATTCGGCTGCTTAAAAATAGCTCCTATATCATTGGCTAGCTTCCACTACACGCGCTTCCGGGGAAAAACCGGAAAGAAGAGTAAATAAGATTTTCGTTCACGTGGCGGCCGCAGACGTCGCATATAATTGGGAAGCCGGCGGCGCGGGAGAAAACGCTGGAGTATAAAAATGAATTGTCTGAGTAACTTATAGGGAGCTAACATATTATTAACTCATGGTTTAACCCCGTATGAGCACCTTTTTTTACGTTAAAAACTGTATAACACTCGAGCAACAAGTCTGAACAGGATAATTATTTTCTGTAAAACAAAGAAGAGGGAAAAAAAGCGATGTCTAAAAATGGTCATTAAATTTTTAGACAGTTGTTCAAGCACTAAAACCTCCCTATGCAACTAAATGCTTTAAGTACCAAGAATTGCATAAGATGAATGGGGACTTTAGCGCCATTAGTTCAGAGGTACAAATACAAATATTTTAGACCTGAATATTTCATGAAGAGTTTTAACATTGATTTAACTCAGACTTGTTACTATGATTACTTATGGACAAACTTCAACCAAACTTGCGGGTGCATACCTTCTCCTCTACCATTAATTGCCAATTATACGACCTGCAACAAAACTCAAAAAGGTTTGTGTAAGATGCAAAAAAAGAGCTTACGATAGCGTTTCTTCACACCGTAACATTTGCGTTCTAGAATATTGTTTCATAAAGAACAATATCAACTCTTTTAAAAATGAGTGTCACAGTCGCTGTCCCGTGTCATGCAGGTATTTGAAATATTTAATTCCTTTTATAAAGTGCTTTTCTAAAAACAAAAAATATCACTTTCCAGAGGAGAATATATTGACTACATCATTGTTGAAACGAATGGATTTCGCAAGTAAGGAATATTTTTTTTAAACTTCAATATATGTGGGTGCTGCCTTTGAATCGAGTGGGTAGTGACTAGCATATTAAAGATACACCATACCAAAGAGAAAATAGATGAAGAGTGCAAGCTCCCCCTTTCATAAGCGTAAATCACTTTATTGCCCCTAAATAAAACTAGTGGATGGCGTAAAGGTTTAGTCCGACTACTTGTTTACGGCTGGGCGCGCCTTTTTCCCCCATTTCCCCCTTTTTTTCCCCGTGCGGAATTCGGAAATTTTTAAAAAGTACTCAGTATCATATTTAGGTGGCTCTGTACCGTGGAAGTGGAAGAATTTTAATTATTTATGAAATTATTTTCCTCCTCGACCGGTTTCGATCCCACACCATCGCACAGAACTTTCACTCCACGGATCGAAGACTTTACGCTCTCAACCGTCTAGCCATATTGACGAGCTCGAGTTATGTTGCTTAAACCTAGCATCTCTCTCACGTCGGCGGCCGGCGCGTTCCTCTCACGTGTTGCTTAGTTGGGGCAGGGAGTAGAGAAATTTGCTCGAGGCGGCGAGTCTCGCGTTTCCATGGTAACGCGCCTATACAACTATACATGCCCAGAATTGAAATCTTTTGGCGGGAAATTCGCGAATGGTAGATAGCTAGGCAGTTTAAAACGGGTAGCGCTACAATTATAAAATACGTCGTGTTTTTTGCATTAGGTTTACAAAATTATTTTAGGAATTGTACTCGTCGGAAAGTCTGAAATATAATAAAAACTAAACACATTTTTAAAGTAAGAGATATTTGACTTGTAAACCTGTAAAAAAGTGTATATTTAAGTGTATATTTACGCGCTTAATTTTCTGTTTACTTCATTTAATATACTTCTAAATTTTTCCACACCTTTGTAATATGAAAATAGAAAGTACAAATTTTACCAAAACCCATTTCAAAGGTGTTTCACCCTGTTTTCAAGTAAATCTCTACCTCTTTATCAGCCGCTAACCTCGACGCATAACGCGGCGTCCAACAACCAACTCCCATCCGCTGGAGCCGTAATCCAGACATCAAATCCGACGCATAACTCGGCGTCCAACAATCAACAATCACCTTCAGGAACTTTAATAAATCACCAAGTTCCGGGCAACCTGCCCAGTCACCAAATCATGGCACCGCAACCGCAACAAATCACCGCGGGAAGCTTATCAAGCTACAACGGTAGCGAGGTGAAACTACCAACGTACACGGTCCCAATAATTCGAGGGGATCACGCAAAATGGAACGTCTTCGGGTCCAGATTCAAGTCAACAGTAGACAATAACCAACGACTTAGTAAGGTCGAAAAACTTATATATTTAAATTCATTTTTGGAAGGGGAAGCCTTTGAGGCTATTGATGGTTTAATAGAATGCGATGAGTCGTATGACGAAGCTGTCAAATTGTTAAAACGTAGATTTGATAAGAGTAGAATTGCCATTCATACATACATGAATAACCTAAAGAGTATTCAGCCGGTAACCAGCTCGAGCGACATAGATGGTCTTCGTTCAATGTTGAATACTTGCGAAGTAAATCTACGTTGTCTCAAGGCCCTTAATGCTAATATAGTAGCACACACATCTTTTCTATGCCCCACACTATTAGAATGCATGCCAGATGATATTAGGACTGCTTTTTGCGTAAAAAAAGGCTATAGTGGAAATAGCGATTGTTTAGGCGCGGACGAGCTAATCGCATTCCTTACGGAACAAACCGAGAGTAGGGAAATGGCACGTTTGCTTAGTAATAAGAAAAATGCCACGGGAAAACCCGATCATGCTAAAAGGATGAAAAATCAAAAGAGAATGGAAAACCATTCTCAAGATAGGAAATGGGGTGGGGGGAGATCTCTAACGAGGCATCAACCCTCAGCTTCGGCGCTTGTAGTAACCAAAAGAAGTAACTATGACAAACAAGTAGCTAACATTTATTGCATATTTTGCAAGACCGATAACCATAAGACACCCAATTGCACAAATCACACCCTAGAGGAAAAGAAGCTCATAATTAGAGATAGTGGTCGCTGCTTTGTATGCCATAGATTAAGTCACACTTCAAAAGATTGCATGTCACCAATCAGGCTTGCGGGGGAAAACACAATTACGCCGTTTGCGACAAAAATCCTGCAAATATCGAAGATAAATCGGAGGCGAATCAAAGTTAACCAGTGGTCACCACTACCGTCCCCATAGAAACAATGGGAAGGGCGGTATTTCTTCAGACAGCGTTAGCCTTAGTCAGGGATCCCCAAAATCCGCAAAATCAGGAAGTGGCTAAATGTTTACTAGATGGGGGAAGCCAGGTATCGTTTGTTAAGGAAGAATTTTCTAGAAGGATGAACTTGCCAGTAGTAGGTTATCAAGATATAGATGTGTATCATTTTGGGGATAAAGAGCCTATACAAAAGAAAGCTAGGAGAGTAGTTGTAACCTTGCAAAACAGGGAATTTCCCGAGCGAAGCCAACAAATAGTCGCTTTAGAGACACCCTTTGTTTGTTACGCTAGCAAAGACTCTGATAACAACAATAATAACCAAATTAGAGGTTTAATGAGATCTCAAAATCTACAACTAGCAGATGATGTAAAATTTGAAGGCCCAAAGTCAAGAGCGATAAAAAATGACATTGACTTTTTAGTTGGAGCAGATTATTATTGGGAACTCGTAACGGGAGACACTGTAAGGTTAGGGCCCGCGTTAGTAGCCACCGAAACAAAATTGGGTTGGTGTATTCAAGGGCGCGAAGGAGAAAACAATAACGAAAATGTGGCGTACAACTCGAGCACCACAATGTTAGTATCCATAGGTTTAAAACGATTGGACGAAACTCTCAGTAAATTTTGGAGTTTAGAAAGCCTAGGATTAAATAAGGGGGAAATTAAAGAAAACAGTAAAGATAGAACAGTCACAGAGTTCTTGAATAATGTCACTCACAATGGAGAAAGATATTGCGTAAAATTGCCCTGGGAAACTAGCAAGGAAGTACTCCCCGATAATAAGGCAGCCGCTGAGAAAAGAATGCGCTCCTTAGTTAAAAGATTTCATAAAGATAAACAGTTTTATGAACAATACAAAAGGGTTATAACCGATCAGTTAGAAAAGGGAATCGCTGAAATTGTCCCATCAGATCAATTAGAACTTAGGCCACCTGGTACCTATTATATGCCACACCAAGGAGTATATAGGGAGAAGGCAGTAACCACTAAATTACGTGTGGTGTTTGACGCATCGTCACACGCTTATGGGGTGCCGTCATTAAACAATTGCCTATCAACAGGTCCTAATCTAAATCCAGACCTTCTACAATTACTCCTTAAATTCAGAAACAACAAAATCGCGATAGTCGCGGATATAGAGGGAGCATTCTTACAAATAGCACTAGATGAACCCGACAAGGACTCAGTTAGGTTTCTGTGGGTTAAGGAGAAGGACGGTGAAATAGTACCAGATGAGTTTGAAACCTTAAGAATGACCCGATTACCATTTGGATCAGGTTCTAGCCCATTTCTCATGACATGTACCGCAAAATACCACGCGCAAGAGGCAAAAAACGTGGAAGAAAATGTCAGGGAGAAAATAAAAAGGGATGTTTACGTAGATGACATGACAACAGGAGAGGACAGTGTTGAGGAAGCCCTAGCCACATCCATTGGATGTTTAAAATTAATGAAAGGCGCGGGAATGCGGTTTCGCAAATGGGGAACCAATGTTCCAGAACTCAGGGAAGAGTGGGTAAAACAACTAGGGGAAGGTGGGGAGCCAATGTTTGAACAAGTAGACAAACAGATGCTCACAGTGTTAGGACAAAAATGGGACACTCAGGATGACACCTTTGCCATAGATATTTCAAGCCTACTAAACATGCAAGAGAATTCAAAATTTACAAAAAGACAAATTTTGAGTTATGTTTCCCAACTATTCGACCCAATGGGTTTTTTAGCACCATTCATTATCCGTGCAAAAATGCTCTTTCAAAGTTTATGGGAAAGTAAAATGGGCTGGGATAACGAGTTACCCGTGGAGTTGAAAGAACCGTTTCAAGCTTGGTTCCAGGAATTAGCAGACTTGCAAAACCTCAAAATTAATAGGCATTATTTCAACACGGAGTCGCAAGATGATGTAACGAAAAAAGAGTTGCATATATTTTGCGATGCTAGTAAAAACGTAGGAGTATCCTTTGTGGCCGCTAAAACGAGAGTCACACCCATCAAAGAAGAAACATTGACAATTCCCAGACTGGAATTGATGGCCTGCCTGTTAGGAGCGCGCTTGGGAAGTTACGTTAAAGGTTCCTTTAATAGCACACCAATTGAAACTTACTATTGGACCGACTCGAGCATAGCTATAGGTTGGATAAACAGTAACCCTAACAATTGGAAACAATTCGTTAGCAATAGAACAACAGAAATTAGGGATCTAACTGAAACAAAAAAACTGGTCTCATTGTCCAGGGGTTGACAATCCCGCCGACCTGCTTTCTAGAGGCATCTCTGCTGTAAATTTGATAAATAGCGAAATTTATTGGAAGAGAGCCCCTTGGTTAAAATTAGCAAGGGAAAACTGGCCACAAGGGGAATTAAATCAGGTCCCATATGAATCGGCAGAAAGGGAAAGACGCCAATTAACACTAACAGTGACAGCTGCAGAAAGCTAAAGCCTACATAACTTAATAGATCTAAACAAATTCTATTGTTTAAAAAAGGCATTCAGAGTAACAGCTTATGTATTGAGATATATCGACATCAAAATAAAGGGTGCAAAGGGGCGGTTGGGTCCCTTTAGAGCCGAAGAAATTGAACAGGCGGAATTGTTGTGGGTGAAAGCTTCCCAAGCCTTAGATTTCCAACCAGAGTTAAGGTCCCTAAAAAAGGGGGAAACGGTCAATAAGGGTTCAAACCTTGCAACCTTAAAACCAATTTTAAACGATTCTGGTGTGATTTGTGTTGGAGGTCGAATGGAAGAATCGAACCTAACTTATCGAGAAATGCATCCGATAATCTTGTCTAAATCTTCAAGATTATCAAAATTACTAGTAATACAAGTTGGGAAAACCAAAATATTACCTCTCCGAGTCAAGAGGTCTACTACTACAAAGTTATTTACCTAGATATGGAATTATTTCTCTTTTTTTGAAGTAAAAATTTACGAAATATTGAAGCAGTATTCCAAGCATAGCGAATATACAGTAAAGCAGACGACATTTTACTTCCAATAAGGATAAATCTTGGACACATGGAAATCAGTTAATGGCAAAAAGAACAGGAAATGAAGTCTACGCTTCAGCTGTTTACCATATTCTGATAGCTACATTCACAACTGTTTAGCAGTGTAAACACTATCGTCTCGTCTCACCTCAACAATATTCTTAGTTTGCCAACATGAGTGTTAACGTTAAATAATACCAAAGATAAATTGTAGCTAGACGCACTGATAGTCAATGCGCACCATAAAGAAAATAAAAACTCTGTAGCTTAGCCCTACTAATCTAATTGCCACCATCATCTTTTCTTCTATTATAAAATCTTAACCTGATTAATTAAGAGTGTATTTAACTTTCGGCTCACTCTGAACCGTTGATGTCTCTTCATTTCAGACACGAAAATCAAAACCCAAAGCTTACTTCACCTCAGGCCTCAATTATTTACTCTATATTTCACTAAGCTTATTGCAAGTAATACTAGATATGCCCGCCGGAGTCTAGATCTTAGCTTTCTTCATGAAATTACTAAACCAAGGATTATTCTATATACAGATGTAGTATAGCTTAAGTAATATATAAACAGCCATTTCAAATAATAATATTAAAAAAATTCTTTGGAATATCAAAATGAAACAGAGCTTTAAAGCTACAAAAGCACTAAATGCATCATAATTACGAAAAATATTTCATCATATTCACTTTTATATTAAGGATAAAGGGAATATTATGGTTCTGCAGGATTTCTTTACACATCAAAGCAAAACGAATTTCTAACGCAGCGCACTGCGGCACTAGTGTAATAACGGACGGACACACACAGACAATAACATAGACTGCTTTTTAACTCTTTCCGTATTAATTTTGAATTGAGAAACAAGATTATCTTAAATATTAAAATAAATATAATTAATATTTAATATTTTTTTCGTTAGTTATTCGCCTTATTGAACGTTACATCGCTTTAAAAAAGAACAATTAAACATTCTTGAGATACTTGACTAATATTGGCGTTTGAAATGAAGCATACGCCGGTTGCTTCGCCTTACTAAAATAGGTAGTATATAAAGGATTCGAACCGCAGCTGTAGATAAGAACATCGCAATTGCGTGAACCTTGGAGGAAGACCCCTCCATTGGAAGGCTAGACGTTTCTCGTAACCCTAGCCGATCACCGCGTATGTCTTAACCTTAAGGATGATGGTGGTGTTAGAAGCCAGGTGTACAGACTGGTGTCCATGTGGGATGGACAAAAACAAAGACCAGAAGATGGTGGTGTTAGAAGCCAGGTGTACAGACTGGTGTCCATGTGGGATGGACAAAAACAAAGACCAGAAGATGGTGCTGTTAGAAGCCAGGTGTACAGACTGGTGTCCATGTGGAATGGACAAAGACGAGAAGGTGGTGGTGTTTAGTAGCCAGTAAGTAGAAACTGGTGTCCATGTGGAATGGGCGAAAGACTAGAAGATGGTGCTGTTAGAAGCCAGGTGTACAGACTGGTGTCCATGTGGAATGGACAAAGACGAGAAGGTGGTGTTTAGTAGCCAGTAAGTAGAAACTGGTGTCCATGTGGAATGGGCGAAATACTAGAAGATGGTGGTGTTTAGAAGCTAGTAAGTTCAGACTGGTGTCCATGAGGGGTGGACAAATGAACAGAGTTGTTAGACAGGCAATGGAGTAATAGCCTGTAAGTGGAATACAATTTCCGGGACTGTAAATGCGGTCTGGAAATTGAATACACGTTTGCTCCGATTTGCAAACTGCGAACGCGGTCACGTGGGTATAACAACGGACAGACAGACAGACAGACAGACACGTCGAAATTAGAACCTCTCCGTGACATACGTCACTCGGAGAGGTAAAAAAGCCATATAGAAGTAGGGCATGGAGGAATCAGCAATACTTTCACGCAACTTAGAGAAAGGTATTGGATTCCCAGTGGGAGGCAAATTGCGCGAACTGTAGTAAAAAATTGCCCCACGTGTAAAAAAATAAACGCAAAGCTAGGTGATGCCCCGATAGCTCCCCTACCTAAAGATAGAATGGAGGAATCTCCACCCTTTTCTATTATAGGTCTAGATTTCGCTGGACCTATCTTAGTTAAGGAATTAGATGCAGCAAAAAAGGCAGATAAATCAAAAAAGGTTTACGTAATGAGGAAAACCTATATTTGTCTCGCAACATGTGCCGTAACAAGGGCAGTCCATCTCGAGCATGTTCCCTCACTCTCAACGGATGAGTTTCTAATGGTATTTAGACGAATAATAGCTAGAAGAGGGTTACCAACAATTGTTTATTCCGACAATGCAAAAACCTTTACAAAGGCAAACACAGACTTAAAACTCATCTGGCAAAATTTAAACACAAAAAAATTTGAGGAATTCTTCACTAACCGTGGAATAAAATGGAAATTCATTGTGGAAAGGGCGGCGTGGTACGGAGGGTGGTGGGAACGTTTGGTTCGATCAGTTAAAATTTCATTAAAAAAGACCCTTGGCCACGCCTCTCTCACCTACACAGAATTAGAAACCACACTGCTCGAAACTGAGGCAGTAATTAACTCGCGACCCCTAACCTATGTTTATAACGATAACAATGAGCCCCATCCCTTGTCACCGGCTGAATTCTTAATTGGTCGGAGAATAACGGCATTGCCGCCAATGAGCTTCAAAAGGATATCAATACCAGTGTCGCGAGAAGAATTAGTAAAACGTCAAAAATACAGAGAAACAATCATACAAAAACTATGGACTCGATGGCGCGCTGAATACTTAAAAGAACTGCGGTCTGCTCATCACTCAAAAAACGTCACAAGTGCGAAAGAAATAAAATTAAACGACGTAGTGTTAATACATGACGACAAGCTTCCTCGGCATATGTGGAGCTTGGGCGTCATCGAAGAAGTAATAAAAGGACGTGACAAACTAATAAGATCATGCAGAGTTAGAACAAAAAATGGAAATAAAATAAGACGTTCCGTGCAACATCTCTGCAATTTTGAGATCAGTGATTAACCGCGTAAACCATGGTGATACTCATAAGTATCACGTGGGGAGTGTAAAAAAGTGTATTTAAGTGTGTATTTACGCGTATAATTTTCTGTTTACTTCATTTAATATACTTCTAAATTTTTCCACACCTTTGTAATATGAAAATAGAAAGTACAAATTTTACCAAAACCCATTTCAAAGGTGTTTCACCCTGTTTTCAAGTAAATCTCTACCTCTTTGTATCCCTTCAACGGGTTTTTTTATCTTAAACCTCTCTTCAAATTCTAAAATGTGTAGTATTAAGCCTACACCGGGGAAACCTCGGGACAATTCTCTCGGTCCCCGGTAAAGATTCTTGACGCCGATGGAAAATCTTTTGACGTCATCGGGAAAGGTTCACGGTCGAGATCATGACCTGGTCAGGGTAGCCAGGGAGCACGGCCAAAGGTAACAACGAAGCCGGCTCTCTGGCGACACTGGCCAAGGTGAATCCCCTATAAGTACAAGGATTCATCCTTTTGTAAATCAGAACTTCACCCAACTAGCTCCGAGAACCTCGCCCTTTTTAATCCTGCGTACCCAAACCAAAGGGACGTAAAAATCTATATAAATAGTTAGATATTGTTACTTTTTGTACATCTTAGTAACTTGGAATACCAATCCAAGAGTGTAAATAAAGTTTTCGTTATTAATTTGTTTAAAATGAGGTTTCTCCTGAAGTTTTCATTTCATACACGGAAGTTTTATTACAGTCCTAGACTTGTTTCAGTCCGAGTCTAAAGACTTAATCGCTCTCCCCAAAGAACCATAGAGGAAGACTTAAATTAAATCAGCAGCTTAGTAATCGCAAATTCGGAATACGGGCAGCTCTTTCTTCAAAACCAAAAGAAATTAATACCGTAGTCTCTGGAGAGTGTATCAGGGAAACCTCTGTAACTAAGCAAGTTTATGATATTACCATCTCTGTAAGTGTTCGAATTAAATAAATATATATTTATATTGCAAGTGCTTCTAGACATGCACATTTTTGAGATTAACTATACCTGTACATTTAATTTGGGAATTTAGGTTTTGGGATAAGATAAAGTCTAAAAACTTATTTTTTCTCTTTAAGCGTGTTACAATTTTGGACAAACAAAAGTATTGGCATTCGCAATAAAATCTTTCTATTAACGTTTGATTACTCAAATAATCCTAATAATAATAAATTTTACGAAGCACAAGCACTTTCTAAGGTTCTTTGCACTTTTCATTAACAAATTTTGACAATGAAAAATTATCATTTCAAGTTTAAATTTGCCTAGAAACGATAATGATAATTTATTTAATTAACTCTTAATTGGGTTCTTTTCAGTTATATGTTTGTCAAAGACAAAATATCGTTTCAAGTTTAAATTTACCTATAAACGTTGATGATAATTTATTTAATAAACTCTTAATTTTAACTAATAAGAGTAATGAATTACTAATCATCACTTATGATCACTAACTTTAAGAAAAAAGAGTTCAATATTATTTTTATAAACGTAATCAAAATAAGCATTGTTAACATGATAATTCAAAACCTAATACTACAACTCCACATTAAGTAATGAGTTTAGAAATAAATGTACTTGTTTCTCTCACCAGAAGGAAAACCATTATCTAGACATCAAGAAACAATATCAATATCATCATCCCATTCGTAAACGCAACAGTTATGAACTAAATTTCAAAATTTGCAAAAAATTATCTTCGAACTCACTTCCTTGCAGATTGCAGACGCTTTTCTATGCCTAGCAGCCTACCGGCGTTTCTCTATTGTAGCGTCATCTACGTACAGACTGTTAAAAAAGTCTTTGCACGTTGCGTTTTTCGCACATATTTTACTATATTTCAAAAACTATTCAAGCTAGCGCTCTGGAATAAAGTGCGTTATAAAAGTCTTGCATTCCTCTTTCATATTTTACCCGTTCCACAGTTGTCCTTTGCATACTTAAGCCGGAAACCGGAAATGTCAAAATTATCAACTTTGAAAATATTGGATTCTCGAGGATATAAATGCGATTTTCGGATTCCTTGGGGTCGATTCATATTTGAAAAGTGTTTAACAAATTCAATTCGGATGAATAGGTCACGAGTAATCACCCCTGCAACAAAAATCAACTGCGGGGACAGTACGAATTTTAACTAGCTGGACGGTTTTTTGGATCGCCTGATTTGTGACTTTAGACCCTACCCTATAGTGCGAAATGTCCGCCCAGATAAGTGTCTTGCTATCCCAACGTTTACTACGGTTGATTGCAAAATGCACTTAATGGATACAAAATCGGTAAGCGAATAGACAAGAAATATGCAATCAAACGGTCAGAAAATAGCCGGCGAATGAACTCAAAATTGGTAGTCTAGTGGACACGAATTTGGTAGTCTAGAGGACACGGAATTTGCAAGCAAACTGTCAGAAAATCGGCAAGCGGATGGACACGAAATCAACTGGTAAACGGTTATGAAATCGAAAATAACGGCTGGCTAAGGGACACGATATCGGCTGGCGAATGGACACGATATCGGCTGGGGAATGGACACGATATCGGCTGCGGAATGGACACGATATCGGCTGGTGAAATGGACACGATATCGGCTGGTGAAATGGACACGATATCGGCTGGCGAAATGGACACGATATCGGCAGGCGAAATGGACACGATATCGGCTGGCGAATGGACACGATATCGGCTGGCGAATGGAGACGATATCGGCTGGCGAATGGAGACGATATCGGCTGGCGAATGGAGACGATATCGGCTGGCGAATGGAGACGATATCGGCTGGCGAAATGGACACGATATCGGCTGGCGAAATGGGCATGATATCGGCTGGAGAATGGACACGAAATCGGCTGGCGAATGGACACGATATCGGCTGGCGAAATGGGCACGATATCGGCTGGCGAATGGACACGAAATGGCCTGGCGAATGGACACGAAATGGGCTGGCGAATGGACACGATATCGGCTGGCGAATGGAGACGATATCGGCTGGCGAATGGAGACGATATCGGCTGGCGAATGGAGACGATATCGGCTGGCGAAATGGACACGATATCGGCTGGCGAAATGGGCATGATATCGGCTGGAGAATGGACACGAAATCGGCTGGCGAATGGACACGATATCGGCTGGCGAAATGGGCACGATATCGGCTGGCGAATGGACACGAAATGGCCTGGCGAATGGACACGAAATGGGCTGGCGAATGGACACGATATCGGCAGGGGAATGGACACGATATCGGCTGGGGAATGGACACGATATCGGCTGGGGATTGTACACGATATCGGCTGGGGAATGGAGACGATATCGGCTTGCGAATGGACACGATATAGGCTGGGGAAATGGACTCGATATCGGCTGGGGAAATGGACTCGATATTGGCTGGGGAAATGGACACGATATCGCCTGGGGAAATGGACACGATATCGGCTGGTAGATGCACGGTTCCAAACCATTCGATCGAAAAATTAATTCGGAGGCCCCACTCGACCGAACTCCCGCACTTTTGCCAACTTTCGAAAAGTGGTAAATAGCTTCAAATGACTGCACTCAACGAAAGTGTGCATTGCTATTTTATCTCCGATAATACAGAGTAGCAAAGAGTTATATTTTCAAACGATTTGAAAGCTTATCTAAATATAAGGGAAAGATGAAATTAGCCATAATCCGTAACATTTTCTTTGATATTATTGTAAAATCATGCTTATAAAGATAGATTTATATTGAAATCTGGGTAAATTAACATGTTACAGTTAGTTCTTGAGATATAATGGATTTTTAAAGAAAGTTTTGCTTGTAGTTCAAATTTACATCAGCAGAATCGTGGAACTTTAGTGGAGAATAAGTTTCGTTATTATTTGGATTTTCTAAACCTTTATTTCAACCTAAATCCTACAATTTGGGCCGTTCACGAAGAGTGTGGGAGTCGTGATCACTTGACGAGCATGCCGCTATCCATTGGCATTAAAGGAAACCACACATTTCAATAAACGTTTATCATTTAAATAGAATAACAGAAGTTTAGAGTGAAAAACGGAACAAATTGAAGAAGTCAAACGTTGACATGATATACTTACAATTCAGATAAATTCCAACAAGCTCGACGACGTTGGAAACTCAAAAATAGAGCAGCCGGCAGATTGTTCCATTATAAGTCTAAATTTAGCACGCGCGAAGCTTAATATATCGTAACTATTGGACTGTCTGATTAGATTTCTGAAATAAGGAAGTCATAGACTTATTATGGGAGAGCCAGGGGAATGTCTCATTACAAGATAAAACCAAGGAAGTCAGGGACTGAAATAAGGGCGGACTGTCTCATGACAATCGTCATGAGACAGTCCGCCGGCTTCTCTATATTAAGTATCGCATTTTCAGTTTCAGTCTGGTTATGAGACAGTCCGCCGGCTTCTCTATTTTAAGTCTCGCATTTTCAGTTTCAGTCTGGTTATGAGACAGTCCGCCGGCTTCTCTATTTTAAGTCTCGCATTTTCAGTTTGTCCGGTTATGAGACAGTCCGCCGGCTTCTCTATATCAAGTCTCGAACTTTCAGTTTTAGTCTGGTTATGTGACAGTCCGCCGGCTACTTTGTATTAAGTGTGGCGCGTTCAAGTTATACTCTTGCTTAGTTAAACGTGCGAGACTTAGAGAAACCGACGGACTGTCTCATAACAAGACTAATACTTGAATAAGCGAGACTTAATATAGAAAAGCTGGCGCACTGTCCCAAAACATGAGTACACTGTAAAAAATTGGGGTTTAAAATGGGTTTTAAAAGGGTTTAATGAACCATTAATGGGTTTAATTTAAGCCACTGCTGGTTTTAAACCGGTGGTGGGTTTTTAATTTTAAACCATTTTTTCAAAAAATGATTTAAAAGTAAACCATTATAATAATGGTTTTTATGAATACTATTGGTAGTGTTCTAGGTAAAAGCCGTTAACAAGTTATTTTACTCGCTCTGATTCGAAACCATTAATAGCTTTATATCATAACAGTACAATTCCTTCCTTTTTCACGATGGTCTATTTGAACACCATTTCTTATGTCCCAAAGTATGGTCTGTTTGCAAGCCATTGTTTCAAGTGTTTTGTTATAGTCTACTTTTAAACCATTATCAGCATAATGAATTCAAATGGCATAATTCTAGTTTCTTGCCATATTTAATCTTTTTTTTTGATATGTACTTATTTAAAATCTCCCCATTTTTTGTCATTGTGCAAATAATATGTATAGTAATGTGTAGTAACATATTTTCAAGCTTTAAAGTGCCTTAAATAACAATATATGCGTTATATAAAGTAAGCATATCTACCCGTACAAAAATTTACGGCTGCATTTTGCTGTTAATTAGATTTTTTTAAAACTGAAATATATTGTAAATAAACTGGAATATTCTGGAATAATACTGGAATAAACCTGAAAAAGGTTCAACTTCAGACAAAATTAAGATGCATTCCAGAGAGCAATGCAGAACATTTTAGACGTTTTGCAGAAAAAATATCTTCCGTTGGAAAACTCGTACAGCAGTATACAAAATGTACTCTAAGAGTCATTAAATAACTACCTTACAGCTAGGGGAAATAGTAACTCCCGTAAGAAATCAGGATGTTTTCAGGCTCATTACAGGTACCTTCCAGATATTTTGTATGCATGTTACAGTCAGAAATTGCTAAGTTTGTAGGATAATTGCAGGCGCGTTTCATATACTTTTCAGGATCATTGGAGGCGCGTTTCCGATACTTTGAAGTAAAATTGCAGGCGCGCTTCATATACTTTTCAGGATCATTGCAGGCGCGTTTCCGATACTTTGAAGGAAAATTGCAGGCGCATTTCAGTTACTGTGTAGGATAATTGCAGGCGCGTTTCATATACTTTGTAGGAAAATTGCAGGCGCGTTTCTGAAACTTTTTTGGATCATAACAGGCGCGTTTCAGACATTTTTCAGGATAATTGCAGGTGCATTTCAGATACTTTTCAGGATTATTGCAGGCGCGTTTCATATACTTTGTACAATAATTACAGGCGCATTTCAGAAACTTTGTAGGATAATTGCAGGTAATTTTCAGATAATTTTTAGGATAGTTGCAGGCGCATGTCAGATAATTTTTAGGATAGTTGCAGGCCCATGGCAGATACTTAGCAGGATAAATGCAGGCGCTTTTCATATACTTTGTAGGAAAATTGAAGGCGCGTTTCAGATACTTTTCAGGATCATTGCAGGTGCGTTTCAGATACTTTTCAGGATAATTGCAGGCGCGTTTCATATACTTTAGGAAAATTGCAGGCGCGTTTCTGAAACTTTTTTGGATCATAGCAGGCGCGTTTCAGATACTTTTCAGGATAATTGCAGGTGCGCTTCAGATACTTTTCAGGATCATAGCAGGCGCGTTTCAGATACTTTTCAGGATCATTGCAGGTGCGCTTCAGATACTTTTCAGGATAATTGCAGGCGCGTTTCATAGACTTTAGGAAAATTGCAGGCGCGTTTCTGAAACTTTTTTGGATCATAGCAGGCGCGTTTCAGATACTTTTCAGGATAATTGCAGGCGCGTTTCAGATACTTTTCAGGATCATTACAGGCGCGTTTCAGATACTTTTCAGGATCATTGCAGGTGCGTTTCAGATACTTTTCAGGATCATTGCAGGCGCGTTTCAGATACTTTTCAGGATCATTACAGGCGCGTTTCAGATACTTTTCAGGATCATTGCAGGTGTGTTCAGATACTTTTCAGGATAATTGCAGGCGCGTTTCATATACTTTAGGAAAATTGCAGGCGCGTTTCTAAAACTTTTTGGATCATAGCAGGCGCGTTTCAGATACTTTTCAGGATAATTGCAGGCGCGTTAATGATACTTTTCAGGATCATTGCAGGCGCGTATCAGATACTTTTCAGGATCATTGCAGGCGCGTATCAGATACATTTTAGGATAATTGCAGGTGCGTTTCAGATACTTTTCAGGATCATTGCAGGCGCGTTTCAGATACTTTTCAGGATCATTACAGGCGCGTTTCAGATACTTTTCAGGATCATTGCAGGTGTGTTCAGATACTTTTCAGGATAATTGCAGGCGCGTTTCATATACTTTAGGAAAATTGCAGGCGCGTTTCTAAAACTTTTTGGATCATAGCAGGCGCGTTTCAGATACTTTTCAGGATAATTGCAGGCGCGTTAATGATACTTTTCAGGATCATTGCAGGCGCGTATCAGATACTTTTCAGGATCATTGCAGGCGCGTATCAGATACATTTTAGGATAATTGCAGGCTCTTTTCTAGAGATGGGCCGATACCAGTTTAAACCGATACCGATATGATCCGATACTTGGGAAACCGATACGTACCGATACCGATATTTTACCCGATCCTTCGATTAAACCGATATCAAACCGATACCGATATGGTATCGGTATCGGCCCATCTCTATAGATGATTCTCGATCCAATTTCGGTACTTGAAACTATAAAACTGGCTTATCTTACGAAAAACCCATTTCAGACACTAGTTACGTTATCCAAAAATAGATGAAAAACTGTGCTGTCTCAGAGTTTAGGTCTTATGGCGTCATCTACTCTCAACATAAGTATTTATTTTCTTCAAAAAATATCGGGTAGAAATATCGGTTCATTTTTAACCGATACCGATATATCGGTTAAGGCCAAATATCGGTACCGATACCGATATGGCATCGGTATCGGCACATCTCTACTCTTTTCATATACTTAGTAGGATAATTGCAGGCGCTTTTCAGATACTTTGTAGGATAATTGCAGGTGCTTTTCAGATAATGTTTAGGATAATTGCAGGTGATTTTCAGATAACTTTTAGGATAATTGCAGGCGCGTTTCATTTACTTTTCAGGATCATTACAGGCGCGTTACAGATACTTTGCAGCATCATTGCAGGTGCTTTTCAGATACCTTTTAGGATAATTGCAGGCGCGTTTCAGATACGTTTTTGGATCATTGCAGGTGCTTTTCAGATACTTTTTAGGATAATTGCAGGCTCTTTTGATATACTTTGTAGGATAATTGCAGGCGCTTTTCATTTACTTTGTAGGATAATTACAGGCGCGTTTCAGATACTTTGTAGGATAATTACAGGCGCGTTTCAGATACTTTGTAGGATAATTGCAGGTGCTTTTCAGATAATGTTTAGGATAATTGCAGGCGCGTTTCAGATACTTTTCAGGATCATTACAGGCGCGTTACAGATTCTTTGGAGCATCATTGCAGGTGCTTTTCAGATACCTTTTAGGATAATTGCAGGCGCGTTTCAGATACGTTTTTGGATCATTGCAGGTGCTTTTCAGATACTTTTTAGGATAATTGCAGGCTCTTTTCATATACTTTGTAGGATAATTGCAGGCGCTTTTCATATACTTTGTAGGATAATTACAGGCACGTTTCAGATGCTTTGTAGGATAATTACAGGCGCGTTTCAGATACTTTGTAGGATAATTACAGGCGCGTTTCAGATACTTTGTAGGATAATTGCAGGTGCTTTTCAGATAATTTTTAGGATAATTGCAGGCGCGTTTCAGATACTTTTCAGGATCATTACAGGCGCGTTACAGATTCTTTGGAGCATCATTGCAGGTGCTTTTCAGATACTTTTTAGGATAACTGCAGGCTCTTTTCATATACTTTGTAGGATAATTGCAGGCTCTTTTCATATACTTTGCAGCATAATTGCAGGCGCGTTTCAGATACTTTTCAGGATAATTGCAGGCGCTTTTCATATACTTTGAAGGATCATTGCAGGCGCGTTTCAGATACTTTGTAGGATAATTGCAGATGCGTTTCAGATACTTCACAGGATCATTGCGGGTGCATTTGAGATACTTGTAGGATAATTGCAGATGCGTTTCAGATACTTCACAGGATCATTGCGGGTGCATTTCAGATACTTGTAGGATAATTGCAGGTGCGTTTCAGATACTTTGCAGGATCATTGCAGGCACGTTTCGGATACATTGCAGTGTCATTGCGGGTTTTCCTATCAATTATTGTGAATCATTCGCCTTATATACCCTAAATTTCCAAAAAATGTAAAAGAGGCTAACGCTTGAGCTCAAACGTCAACAATAGCATAAGTTAATTAAGCCTTAAATTAATAAATATCATTTATATTTATATAAATATTTGAAAATAGCCTCAAAATTGCGTCTCGACTTAGAGGGGTTTATTTTGGATTCCCAACTTAAACTCATGTTTAATATCTACAAAATTCCAAAGCAGTTGAATTAGAGGCTACCCTTACAAAAATGTTAAGCTTTAATTTATCTGCAAACACGCTTTTTTAACGCTACCACGCTGTAATAGGTAAACGTTAAGGCCATGGGCGTGCCAACCTTATTGCTGGAGCGGGGTCAAAATCCCACACTGGTGGGGAAGTTGTGTAAAAACTTTGGCCCTTGTGTAAACAACTTTGAGCCACCTTAACCTCTTTCCAAACTCATACATGAGCAAAACGTATTTTGCAGTACTACAATGTTGTTCAGCACTCATCAATGATCTAAGGCATCTCGCATGCACTATAAAGTTACGAAGAGGTCCGCATGATCGTGAGAATTAATGCCTGACCAATTCAATACTCGTGGGATACAGTGGCCACGATTCTATAAGGTGCCATTTCCAGTTAACCATACATTTTTCTGTTTTCGAAAATCGTAGAAAATAGTAAAAACGCAAAGAAAATATGTCTTTTGCCTACCTATTCTTTCCCAAAGTTGATAGCTACAGTAATTTGAAGCGCTATCGGCTACAACCTTTCTTTCTTGAAGATGGCAGTTAATCAGCTCTATGATTAGCCACGGTTATATGCAAAAGAATTGCAACACTCTATAGTGTATAGTAAACCGTGGTTGCTATAACTATTATGTCTATACATGTATGTGTAAACAAAAACTTGTGGAAGTCAGGATCGATATATTCTCGAGAACATCAGACACTGCGAAATTCTTCATTACCAGGACTAATTTGAAAATGATTCCACATTTCTACAAACTCTTAAGATACGTTCACAATTCTTTTCACAACCTAAGCATTATACCAGAAGGGAATAAGAGAGAAGGGAGACATTTGAGCCTGCTATGGTAACGAGAGTCCGACCAACCTCAAGAAAACCGCGAAAACTTTGCGCAAGTACACAGCTTTTAACCAATTTACTGCAAATATAGTTCTTTAAGTTCTCCGCGGTATCAGCCTCAGGCGGCCTATTTGTCTGCTAGATTTTCATTCTCCAAAGGCTTAGGGCTGTCGATGTTTCGTTCTTGTGTAATTATAACCTCAAGTATGTATTTTATTGAAAATAATTGTTATTTTTTAATATTAATTCAGAATAATTAGTTTCCATCTATTTATTACCTTCAAATTATCTGATTTTGGTATGTTCTCAATTCCCGTGCATCTAAATTAATTGCACACCTTGATTTCGTTTATCAACATGTTTATCTCCTTCAATGTAAAGTTGTAAACAAAACTACATTTTATACGTCAACCGAGACGTCACCTACTTATCTGACGTCACAGCTACGACAGAAGTTAGATAGCCAATCAGTGAAGGGTAGTTGACTTGAGGTTGGTAAGACTGTTGTTACGAGTATAAAGCATTGTGGAGATATAAAGTGTGTCCCTTCTCTCTTATTCCCTTCTGATTATACTGAACTTCAAAACCGTCCTCGATGGACCATTTTTCAACTATCAACGCTGTCACTTTTACCAATCCCCTTTACGACTGCAATATTTATGGAATCACGTGCATTGTCTATTCGCACACTCTAAGAAAATGGGGTGTGCTTTAACACCTTTAAAAGTAGTTTATATGGGTCCAAATTTGACACCGTTACAGGTGTTCTTTTACACCCCTGAAAGGGTGTAATAACACTTATTTGAGCAATTGGTGTCATAGATAAGAATAAAATGGTGCAATAGAGGTGTTGTTAAACACCTTTTAAACTCTTATATCGAACTAAAAGTTTATTTTTTACTCTCATATGAGTGTTGTGCAATTCCTTAAAAGGTGTAGAATAGCACCTTTCCGAGTTTAAATAACATTTTTAAGAGTGTGGCATAACACGTTTCTGAGTGACGCATAACACCTTTCAGAGTGTCGCATAACACCTTTCAGAGTGTCGCATAACACCTTTCAGAGTGTCGTATAACACCTTTCAGAGTGTCGTATAACACCTTTCAGAGTATCGTATAACACCTTTCAGTGTGTCGTATAACGCCTTTCAGAGTATCGTATAACACCTTTCAGTGTGTCGTATAACACTTTCAGAGTGTCGCATGACACCTTTAAGAGTGTTTGATTTATTCGCGAATAGCGCTATATTCATAGCAAGGTTGCACCTTGGGAGAAATTAAAGAGACAGTTCAAACATGCAGAGCTATACCCCTTTAAGCAAGGGTAGTTCTCTCATGCAATGTGAAACTGCATAAAATCTTGGCTACTTGATCGACTTAAAATCCAGCGTGAAACTGCATGATAAGTTTGTCATTTTCACCGACTTAATAACTTCTGAAAAGGCAGAAAGTTTTAAATTGGTATAAATGCATCGGGTGTTAAATTGGTTTAAGAGGCTATAATATCACAGCAGTAGATACAGACGAACTCGTTAAATTTAACAATCTCTTTTCACGAAGAGTTTTTCGAACACCAGAAACGCGTTTGACCTAATCTACTCTAAAATATTTAAAAAAAAAAACCATTTTCTACTCTAATTTTTCTCAAAATAAAGATGAGACATGTCACAAAAGCATATGCCCCACATGTTGGCCTCTCAAGCTGGCGTCTATAGTCCATAACGGTGGAACGAATTCTACGCTACACCGCGGCCACAGGTCTCTTCAAGGCCGGGAAACAGCGAGAAGGGTTCTTGTCAAACTGAAAACGGTGCATCGAACTAACAATGGGCGACCGTGCTTCAAACTTTTTAGGGGTTCTTGTCAAACTGAAAACGGTGCATCGAACTAACAATGGGCGACCGTGCTTCAAACTTTTTAGGGGTTCTTGTCAAACTGAAAGCCGTGCAAAGCGGTTCTTGTCAAACTGAAGATAAACAATGGACAGCCTCTTAAATTTTGTTTCCCCGACTTTTTGCATCCCCCATTTAAGAGACTGTCCATTGTTTATCTTCAGTTTGACAAGAACCGCTTTGCACGGCTTTCAGTTTGACAAGAACCCCTAAAAAGTTTGAAGCACGGTCGCCCATTGTTAGTTCGATGCACGGTTTTCAGTTTGACAAGAACCCTTCTCGCCGTTTCCCGGCCTTTAAAGGCCTGAATATGTGGGTGCACAATATGCCTCTGGCATCCGTGCAAGGATGTGAGCCCCCCTCTCCCCAATAGTAACAATAATAATAATAGTCGCCCTACTGTGAGGTCAGTTCCTAACCCAGTCTCGTTTTTTTAGTGTCACACAATACTTTTAAGAGTGCAATAGCGTTACTAAGGCTTAAAATTTGGGGGGCTTAATCTTATTATTCGTATATTAGAGATATACAAACTTTTATTGATAAAGACTACGGAACCGAGTTATTGGCTCTGAGACAATTGTGGATGAAAGAATTTCACTTGTCTTTTTTAAGTTTAGTTTTCGTTTGCTTTTAGTCCCCACTACTGTTTGATATTGAAATTCATCTCTAGAAAGATGAAACTTAACGAACTTTTCATTATAATTTTTATACACTATATTGTTAAAGAGTTTTAGGGGGCTACAAAGAATTTTTGGGGGCTACGAGCAATTTTTGGTATAGTTTACAGATTCTTTTGAGGGGGCTATCTTTGAAATTTGGGGGCGCTATAGCCCCCCTTAAAGGCCTAGCGACGCCACTGCGAGAGTGTCGCATAACACTTTTAAGAGTGTCACCTAACACGTTTAGCAGTTCTTTATGAAGGTACAATACCGTCGGATTACCAATTTCCTTGTTAATTTTACTTAAAGGATAAAAATATATTCTTACATGAATATCATCTTTAAAAAACGTTTAAAAATGAAGGTTTTGAATAATTTTTTACTGTTCGGATTGACTTTAATATTAAAACATTAATGAAAATGAAAGGCCTTTTTTAAGAAACCCGCAGTATACTATAATTTTACATGTTTAATTTCAAAACGGTGTTTTAATAGTGTTATTTTACACCGAATTTACACTTTAAATTGGCCCCTAAAAACTCAAGGTAATAAAACTCTCTTTAGGGTGTTTTTACGGTGTTTACACCATTTTAACACTTTTTTAACACTTCCATTTCTTAGAGTGTACACTGGGTAATGAAAATTTCACTTTCAATGACATTTTTTACTATTTAGACTCAGTCACCAGAGCGGGGGCCTTTACCCCCGCTGCCCCCGTGGTTGACACGCCCCTGATTAAGGCTACATTTTCTGCACTTCAAAAAAAGTGGAAAATTTCACAGCAATTCTAGAGATGCCTTTTCTACATTTTCTGTTTGTGAAATGTTAACTGTCTATGCTGGCAGAAATATAGAGGGCGATTCTGTAAACGCGAAGCAAAACTGAAATACCAGCTGCTAGTTTAAAACGGCAATTTGACCACATTTAAAGACATGTAACAGGTCTGCAAAAGTGATGGAAAAGTAGATATCCAGCTGCCAATTTAAAACTGCAATTTGACCACATTTATAGACATGTAACAGGTCTGAAAAAGTGATGGAAAAGTAGAAATCCAGCTGCCAATTTAAAACTAAAATTTGACCACATTTATAGACATGTTACAGGTCTGCAAAAGTGATGGAAAAGTAGAAATCCAGCTGCCAATTTTAAACTGCAATTTGACCACATTTATAGACATATAACAGGTCTGCAAAAGTTATGGAAAGTTGAAATCTAGCTGCCAATTTAAAACTGTAACTATTCCACATTTATAGAGATATTTCAGGTATTCAAAAGTCGAATTTCCAACTTTTGAATACCTGCAATATGTCTATAAGTGTGGTCAAATTACAATTTTAAATTGGTAGCTGGATTTCTACTGTTCCATCACTTTTGCAGACCTGTAACATGTCTATAAATGTGGTCAAATTGCAGCTTTAAATTAACAGCAGGATTTCAACTTTTCTATCACTTTTGCAGACCTGTAACATGTCTAAAAAACTGGTCAAATTACAGTAATAAATTGGCAGCTACATTTCTACTTTTCCATCACTTTTGCAGATCTGTAACATGTCTATAAATGTGGTAAAATTGCAGTTTTAAATTAGCAGCTGGATTTCTTCTTTTCTATCACTTTTGCAGACCTGTAAAAGGGACCGTCCATAAACTACGTCACACTCTTATGGGGGGGAGGGGGTTTTTAAATTTGTGACGGTCTGTGACAAGGGGGAGGGAGGGGTTCTTCGATGCGTGACGTCACATTTAGCATTGATTTTGTTACGAAGTCAGTAAGAGGCCGATTGGCTCTCTTATGTTATAGAAGAAGAAAGACAACATTCCATAGTCCACTGTTACAATAATTTATCAAAATTGTTATTCCATCATCGCTTAAATAGTAGAAAATTTAAGCAATTATCTACTATTTACACCTTAATATAGCCAATTTAAATAGCGCATTTAAAATAAACAGCGTAAACTCTCTTATGTCTCTGTTTATTCGCCCCTATTATTTGTGAGGATGAATCAAATCCCGCTGCCGATTGAAAAGTTTCGATTCTTTGGCAAATTTTCTAAATCTCAAGCTCGATTAGTCTGTTTTCGGTGACAGTGTCGAAACCTAAAATTATGCCCCTTTAACTAAGCCTTATGGAACTTTTTTGAAGCTTATAAAAAGCACATCCAGACATTAAAATTCTAAAGGTCAATCAGAGGAAAAAGGCTTAAAACGGAAGAGAACTTGAATTTTCAGCCGAGCAAAATATTTCTGAGAGGGCGGCATATTACTCAAGAAATTAATCAAATTAAATTTGTAAATTAAGAGAAATCATAGTGCGGAGGGGGGGGTTAAAGAAATGTGACGTGGGTTTTAGGGGAGGGGTCTGAGAAAAGCGTGACGAAGCGTGATCTGGGGGGACGGGGGGGTCAGAAAATGCTTTTTATCGCGTGACGTAGTTTATGGACGGTCCCAAATGTCTATAAAAACGGTCAAATTACAATTTTAAACTAGCAGCTGGTAGGTCTACTTTTGCATAGCGAATGCAGAATCGCGCTGCATATTTCTGCCAGTATAGACAATGAACAGTTAACAAACAGAAAATGTAGAAACGGCAGACAGTTTACAGTTCTGGAATTGCTGTGAAATTTTCACGTTTTTCGAGCTGCAGAAAATGTAGCCTTAATGTATACCTATTACAGCATGGTAGCGATAAAAAAGCGCGTATGCAGATGAATTACAGCTTAAATTTTTTTGTACGGGTATGGTTTGGTAATTAAGTGTTTGAATTGCGTATTTGGTGCTGTTTTTCCCTTTCCTAGCTATTAGCGATATATTGTATTTTTAACCTAGGCGTAAAGATCCAAACACAGAGTCAAAAATAAGACGAAAAAGACCGTTGGAAAAGGTTTATACCATAGGGGTTATTTTTAAAGCTATTCTACCGCCTTGCCTCCTGTAATTGTACGAACCAATAAACGTCACGCTCAATTCTTTATTGTTGACCCCGCAGAAGTGACACAGCTAGCGACTATTTTGCCGAGGCCGGTCAATAGACCTTGCATCGGCTCCGAGAGGTTGCACACGCTAAATTACACATAGATAAAGAGTTTAAAATCATGCCTGATAAAAACCTAAATGTTCGACTCCTCGATAATCCTTCTTTGACTAAAACGCGCGGGTTCCAATAAACTACAAACTAGTCTGAAATTTCAGTTTCCTTACTAAAATCAGAAGTGAGATGAGACATGAAGTATTGAGCTAACCAAATTCTTCACTCGGCGAAAGTGAATATTCTTGATAACACACCAACGGTTGGCCCTCTAGTGGCGATTTCTGAATTTTCCCTTCAAAACGGTGAGACGCTCGCGGCGGTAGACGGCCGAACTAGATTCAAGCTCCCGCGTCTGTGTTACGCGGCTTTAGGTTGAGGGGAAAGGGTAAGAAATGTTTTTGGAACTCGGCCAATTTTTTTCTCAGTAGTGTAGGCGCGTGGGAAGCGGCATAAAATCCTCAAATTTGTTCACTAGTGCCAGGATCTACTATCAATGCTAGTCTCATGTCACTTCTGCTAAAATACGTACCAGATACGTAGGTATATAGACAAACGCTGGTAGGAACAAAACAACTTGGCACTATTACGGACAGCCTCTTGCGAGAATAAAACTAGGAATAACATGACTAAGTAAAAAAACATGCCACACTCCATTTTATTATTACAGCCTGAATAAAAAGCATTTATTTTTTGCACTTCATAAAATTTTGACATATTTGCAAATATTTTCAAGTACGCATTTTTAGTTAAACTTCGCTGTTAATAAATTTTGATCTTAAAGAGATGAAGCTTTTCTCTTCAATCACATATCTATCTAATAATTCATGACACAATATGGAATCAGAGTTTAAAACAATCCAGCTTTCTGAGTTTTGTATCTCATAAGCGAATATTTTTCGGTTGAATTTGACCACTTGAAAAACAGGACCGGCCAAACGCAAAGTCTGGTTAAGGCAAAAAATATACCTTATTTGAATGAAAGACTTTATTTCATTTCTATCAATGTCATGTTTAAGGAATGACCCTACCAAAAAGCTCATGTTATCGAACGTTGCTTTTTTAACCGAGTAAAGTTTATCAGGGTAGTCTTTTAACAATGAATGAAGAGAAATAGGCAAACTAGTTTTCTGCACAAATGATCCCATCGAATTATCCTGTATTTTTAACTGGCTATCATGTAGTGCGTTATAGCACTGATAGTACTGATGCCTAGACGCTAACGTTTTTGTAATATTTTTAAAATTTTTTGAAGCATGCGCAATTTTTTTAAAGTAACTATGTTTCGCCTCAAAACGGATGCAGGACATGGCCCTTATAGGACCGTATTTTCGGTACGAGTCGGCATAATGCAACAAATAATGATATTTTGGTGTCATAGAATCGGGCCCAAAAACACGTGAAACTAATTTTAAAAATTCTTCAATAATTGTTTCAAGCGTATCCAGAAATGTCAAATGCAAATGCGATGCAAAAATGTATTCGACGATTTCTCGTAGCTTTAAATAGACCACCCAATGTTCATCTCCGTCATGTGGTAAGTAGGGAAATAAAATGAAAGGGAGTAGCCTAAACAAACAAAACAGTTCGCTTGCCGACCCTTTGATATTGCCATTACCAGATATGGCATTATGTATTTGAGTTTGTGGAATGTTCGATTCGGTTTTGCCGAATGGAAACTTCAAAATACTGTCGTTAAATTCATCTAAAGTCACGTGCTGGTTCGCAATCATATAGTTTATTACACGTTTTAAAACACTTGGAATTACTCCTTCCAAAATATCGTGCATCGGGTCAGGGGGCAATTGTTGTGTTAAGTCAAAGTTATTAAGTCTCATTAAAGGGCTTTCACTACGTACTCCATATGACGAGGCATACGATTTGGAAATACGTATTCCTTCCAGGTGGTACTTATGGAGAGCTAGTGTGCGATGGCGAACTTGATTTTTATTGGTTTTGATGGGAATTTCCTTGTAATCAGTCATACAAAATCTGCAAATTCTGCCGCTGTTGAAGTTACAGTTAAAGCCCCCTATTTTATGTTGCCCGAGATTATCTCCCGAGAAAATTGAAACAGTCACAGTGTAATGTATTCCTGATTTTTCCACATCAAGTCCTTCCTCCGATAAACGATTCAAATCAAAAATCAGGGGTTTCAATAACTCGCGAAAGCCAAAACTGTCAAGGTCAACAGATTTCGCCAAGAATACTAAGTTAATATCACTTAGCTGTGCCCTGTACTTTCCGTCTAGATTTAAAACGGAAAAGTAGCAACCCAAGATTTTATGTTTTCCTCTTTTTGATCCTAGCGGATTAACCAACTCTAATTCGTCCAGATAAATTTGTAAGTGGATAGTGCTTAAGGAATACCGAGGATTATCGTTGATTATCTTTTTCGCTAGTTCACTTTGCAAATAATGTCCAATACAGTTAGGAGGAATTTTAGCCAGCTTGACATGCTTATTAACCATTTGATCCGACGAATAAAGCTTCTCCAATACTTTAATTATTGGCACGTAGTGATAAACTTTCTTCTTTCTATCTTCTACGGTTTCAGAGAACGTGAACTGCATTGGTTCTACTAATCCATATTCATTTTTGCACAATGCTGTTATCTTGTAGTTTGAATCCAAGCTTCCAAAAGCTTCCTTTACTTCAGAAATACTTGAAAACAAATGCTTTTCATCTATATCTATATCTTTAGCTTTTAAACTTTGTACGACGTTATCCTTGGTTGAATCGAGGAGATTTTCACAAAAACCAAATAAATCGTTGACAATAGACTGAACTACCACGTGTGGCAAATGGTGAAGTTCTCTATATTTAAGAATTATCTTGAGAAGTGATTCACGGATTTTAAAAGGCTTTAAATTTTCCTCATCTGAAACATCTTCGTCACCAATTTCAACATCGAGCGCAACATCAGCAGCTTCATCTGGTCTATTTAAATCAATATTTTCTTCACTTACGTTAATTTCAGTTCCAGTATTTATAAGGACATTTTTGTTCTCATAGACGTCAGGGTGTTTATTTCTAACATGACGTCTAAATGTATCCACTTTTTTGAAACATCTTCCGCACCCATTTACCCCACAAACAACGTTAAAATTAGGATCGTTTCCATGCGCATTTTTTAAGTGCGTGAATAAGTAGCTGAAGGTTTTTGAAAAATATGTGCACATAACACAGCTGTAAAACTGGGTGCTCATAGTGCATTATATAAATAAATTCAAACTTTCCGAAAGACTATATTTAGTCTTATAACTACACACTCAACAGTTCAAAAAAGTGTTCTTTAAAGCTTAAACTCTCCAGAGCCACGTGCATATTTTGCCATAGCATATAAAAGGCTTAATTAAGTACACAACACCGGGCATGACTCGTATCGAAAGTATTAACAGTGGCTATTCTACCTTGGAGGCCAAAATGTACGTTTCCAGTTTCCACCTTTCGAAGAGAGAGAGAAGCTCATCTCGCAAAGGGAGATTGAAGATCGAGAAAGATTTAGTTGCAATTTGTTTGGCTAAAATGCAATGAATTTCATCCGTAAATATTGAGAAAACATATAGTTAAGTCAACTAAGAACATGACCCGGGAGAACGACATAAGCATTTTTCTAGAATATGATGGTAGTATTAAAACAAGTCGGGAAAACCAAAATATTACCTCTCCGTGTCGAGAAGATTATATAACCTTAAGTATCCAATGAAAACGTCGACCTTTTTGCCCTCATCCTTTCCCGCGCTTTGCGCTTCCGCATTTCATCCTTACTCTCAACATTATCTTCCTCCATTTTACATATAAAAATCAAATACTCACAAAAAGAAGCGGCAAAAACCTGCTGGCTCTTTACAACCACTTAATTTGACTTAATATCCAATTTCCAACAACAATAATATACCGGTAGTTTAATTGACAACCTACTAGCATCGAAATTCTCATTAAGAATGGCTCCCGCGGATAAAAAACGGCAATTTTCAACTAGGTGGGCGTTATCTCATAAGATTTGAAAAATATCATTTGTCTTTTTTACCAATGCCTAACCGTTTGGATTTTTTAAAGCAGTCTTAGCACCAAAAAATATTTTTGAATGAGAATAAAAAAGGTCTGTCCTCTCGTAATTTTTTAAGCTTTTATCATGATTACTCTATACAACAGTAACAAGGAGTATAAACCCATTAGTGGAAGCAGTATTTTTTTCCCAAAACAATCTCGCTTATGTTTATGCAATGAATGAAATATATCACAATGCACGGGCCTTGATAGATATAGGAGGCAATGAAGGAAATATATCGCATGCACGGGCCTTGGTAGATATAGGAGGCAATGATAATCTCTCTCTTTGCACGAGAGGTTTATCTTTAATATTTAAATAAATATAATTATTTTTAATTATTTTAATCTTCAATAATTAACATTAATAATAGTTAAATCGTTTAAAATAAAGTTATACTTATTATCTTCTCAAACTTTGCTAATATTGACGTTTAAAGTGAAGGGTACCCCTCTTCCCGCTTTCTTCAAATTTTGGGGTATATATACGATTCGTTTCCATTATAATAGTAAGGAAAAATCGCAAATGCGAAAACCTTTGGTAGCGATCCTACCTTAGGGAGGCTAGACGTTTCTCGTAACCCTAGCTGATCGCCGCGTATATCCTAAAACCAAACGATGATAATGGAGTAGAAGCCAATGATACAGATTGGTGTCTATGTGGAATAGACGGAAGACCAGTGGATGGTGGTGTTAGAAGGCAGTGTAAGTGCAGACGGGTGTCAATGTGGGATTGACAAAGAACAGAAGATGGTGGTGATTAGAAGCCAGTATGTACAGACTGGTGTCCACGTGGAATGGACGAAGACCAGAAGATGGTGGTGATTAGCAGCCAGTAAGAACAGACTAGTGTCCGTGTGGTGTGGACAAAGACCAGAAGATTGGTGGTGTGAGAACTCAAGTAGAGGAACCATTTCCGTGACTGTGAAAGCAGTTCGGAAATGGCGAACACGTTTGCTCCGATACGCAAACTGCGAACGCGGTCACGTGGGTGTAACAACGGACAGACAGACAGACACACAGACAGACAGACACGGCCGTTACAGAACCTCTCCTGGACTACGTCACACGGAGAGGTAAAAATGCAGGGAAGTTAAAGCGGATTAAGTTCCTATTTGGGAGGGCGGTGCTGGTTTTTAGTGAACACGAAACCGACTGAAAAATCTCGTGTTGTTTTTTTGATTTTTTGTTTTCGTTATTTTCTTAAAGTTTTAAGTTTAAGAATCCTCAGCTAATTCTGAGGTTACGTTTTAATTTTTTATTGTTCTTTTTGGGGAAGGTCGAGCAAGGTAGAAAAAGGTTGATTTTATTAAGATAAGCTTGAATTTTTTCTTGCTCGGCCTTTGACCCGTTTTCTTTACAAATTTATTTTTTAGGGGTTTTTTAAGGGTTTGGTAATTTCTTATTTTTATTTTTTAAATTGTTTGTTCGAATTTTTCTACAGAAGTTACGCTGCTCACTCTCTTATTAATCCTAGTAGTTCTAAGGTAACGTTTGTAGTTGTTTTTTTTAATGAACTACTGGTTTTAAATTTTATGAATTAGACTTAATTTAGATAAAGTGAACCGATAATAGTAACTAATTTTCAGGCTTATTCACCCTTTAATACGCGTGACCGTTCCGACGCCCGCTGACCTTGTCAAAGTAAGAAACCTTTAGCGAGGGTGATGTTAGGGAGGGAAAAAATTCAGTTGAATACTTGAATTCTCGAAAATCAAATTTGTTTCTTGTGCGGTCGGTACTTGGTCGGTACGCGGTTAGGTATTGGAAATTGTTAGGGGTGTTTGATAGGAGATGTTCCCAGCATAAATTAGGTTCGGCAAGCCACCTAGATCATTTTCGGGAAAAAATTGCGTTTGAAATTTCGGGAAAAATGGCTACAGAAGAAATTTTGTTATTAATAAGCCACGGCGCGAGTAACATCAAGACAAAATTGAAGAACCCGTCGAATAAAACCTTTCGAGAGAAACTACTAACTGATGAGTCGTTAAGGGAATTTTCAGGAAGTAGTTTCATTTACCAGGTAAGAACTTTTTGATGAATTTTTAATTAAGCACAACTAAATTCATATATTTGAGGGGTAGCTAAATGTTTGAAAATAATGGATTTACGAAATCAAATTTGGCTTATTACATTAGATTATGTACAAGATCCGTTTCATAATCTTATTATGGGTGTAATCAGACAAAACACGACAACCTTTGTATTTATGCATGAAATCAAAATTGAAATATTAAAAAATCAGTTTAAAAGAATTTAACGGTTTTACAAACGTGGGAATGGCAAGTTAATCGTGCAAAGCAAAATTTAAATAATCGTATTTGTTATGATAATGATTTCATCAGTTTCATATAATTAACCAACTGGTTAATTATATGCATATAATTAACCAATTGGTTAATTATTTGAAATATAATAAACCAATCCCTATCAAATAGCATTTAAATTGGGTAATTTTTACACTTGAAAATTAATGAATCCTGAAAAATCATTAAATCTTAGAAATTCCAATCTAAAACTTAACATTGAAATAGTTTTTTTGCTTGTATGTTTAATATTTTTAAATTTGAAATAGTTTTAGATTTCAAAGTTGAAAATAAGTTTAAATAAGTATAGAAAAATATACAAATAATATAGTGAAGCGTGACAAAAGAAATAGTTTGCAGTCCTTCCCTTTTGTGCCGGATGAAAGACGAGGTGTCCTTTCCTGCCTCCGCCACATTTAGGTTCGGCAGGGAGGGTAGTGTTTTTTTTTTTGGAACTTTCTTTTACATGACTATTCCAGAACATTTTAAAGACGAGAGAGTCTCAGAGCCATCGAAAAAAGATTGTTCTTCCACTTCTAAAAGAGTAATGTCAGTTCTACGTATGCAAACGTCATAGCCTTCTATCTCTTAGCTCAGTGTCATCCCCCTACCGAGCGCGTACAGTACAGTGCGCCTAGAGGGAGGAATCATACACTGTGTACTTCCCTCTCTACCGACACTACTCTATAAAAGTACGCAGAAACGAGCGAGGAAAATAAATGCTGCAGTCCATTATTTTTCTAAATTTTAAAACCAGACTTTTTCAATTTCACTACTCTTAAGTTTTTACACTGGTAATAAAAAAAGGAAATACCATTGATAAAGAATGCGCTTGAAGAAATTTGTTTTCACACGACAGGATAGGCAACTCCCTATCTCGGACGACAGCTTATTCTGTATATACTCTGTTACAACATCAGTTACCATCACGCGCAAACCTAGGTCTCTATGTAACCTAGCTTTGCGCGAGCTGACAAGAGGTTAAAAAGCTTCAGGATATTTCAAATCCTGAATATTTATATTTCATTCGTCTCTTGTCAGCACGCGCAAATCTACGTTACATAGAGACCTAGCTTTGCGCGTACTGACAACCGAAGCGGTAACAGAGTATATACAGAATAAGCTGTCGTTCGAGATAGGGAGTTGCCTATCCTATAGCGTGAAAACATTTCCGCACGCGCATTCTTTATCCAATGGAAATAACTTTAATAATGAAATATGATAAAATGAATGAGATGGCATCATACATCTTTCCTCTACACCATCCCACCCAAAAGGCACCGTGTGTGCAATATTATGTATAGAGAAATCATTTACTGGATTTAAGTCGACTTAACAATTAATTACGATGATTTAATTTGTAAAGACCCATGGGATAATATATTTTTATAACATTTACACCATGATTAATCGGACTGTATCACTATTAAATTGATTACACACGTTTAAACTATGATGAGTACGATTTAACATAACGTTTTCTATAAAAGGAAAATAAAGAAAACATTAATTAGTTTAAAATTAAAGGTTTGTCCAACATTTCTCAAATCAAATCTTGACTATTTTAGTTTTGACCTCTCTGATTTAAGCGTTCCTTGAGAGATGGGATCATAATTAAAAGATTCCTACCCAGTTAAAACAATGCTTCAATATTGACAAGTATGACTATAGAGTAATGACAGCCCCCTAGGTTCGACCGTGTTAAGCTCTAAGGGGAAATAACACGGGGTGCCATTAGTCTACAATGTTATTTAAAGTTTCTTGCGCAATAACTGCATCTCGGAAGGGTGTGGGTATGAAACTGATTGAAACCAGAATGATTATGTTTATTCGTCAGGTTTATGATAGTGATTTTGAAGAATTTGTGAACATGGACGAAGAAACTAAATTTGAAAATAAGATGAAGATTAAAGTGATAAAAGTTAGGAAGCTCATACCAATAGCACAAATAATTTCTTAATGTTTCAAAAAAACTTTACAGAGAAAAAGAGACAATGAAGACATTGTTTGTTCTCCTAAGAAAAAAACATTCGTGATATCTGAAATTGAAAGTGAAGAGACTGAAACGGAAAACAAAGCGTCACAAGTTGAAAATGAAGTTCTACGTGTCGAAGATGTTCCTTCATGGTAATGCAGAAATACTTGCATTGAAGGGGTTGGTTATGGTTATGTCACAATATAGTCTAAAATAAGGTGAAAAGGCACAAAACACTGTAATAGGGTAGATCTTTTAAATACTAGGCCAATCCCATCATTCGTAATTACAGTCAAAAGTACATCGTGTACAGTGACTGACCACAGGCAAAAATTATAGCTTCGCTTTTACGGGGTAACTGGACCTTGGTTTATTTGTCCAGAAAATATACAATTATTATAACTATATAGGATTGTGGAACCTAAAAAGCAGGTTGTTGGTGTTGGATCTCGCACGAATTTTGCGCTGGAATACACACTCCCAGAGCTACCAGACGTGTTTAGAAAAGCAGAGCTTTACGATGCCATTCCAAAGGAGAACAAACCCAAATTGAACAGGGAACTTATAAGTGTTTTATTTCATGACATCCTTAAAAAATATTCCCTGTAAGCAAATTATTTTTACTCCCTTAACTCTTTTGCCTCTTTGATGTATTTAAAATTAATCTTCAATAAAACGATTAATTTTCAAGGTATCCACCATCACACATGCTTGTAGCCAAAAAACTTATGTTGGAGTATCCACATTTGAAACAAAACTCTTCAGAAACTTATGTAAGTCACAAATTATTTGGTTAGATTAATTACCTAACTCCAAGCCAGCGTACAGAATTCACGTGCTAAGAATTTTTAATACCATTTATTTACGGCTTGCTATTTTATGTGAGGCTGATATTAAAATACAAGAAAATATTTTCAATTAGGAACCTTGGTACAAGCAACTAAGGGCGAAATATAAGAACTTTCGATTTGGTTTAAAAGGGATTTCTGAGGTTCAAAAAGCGAAATCGAAGTATGGAAAGAACTCTTACAAAAATAGCAGCCTTTCTCCCCCCGGAGCCAAGAGTTTCAGTGTTCCAACAATTAATACAGCAAATGTTAGTTCAACAAGCACGGCTTCAGTGGAGGTGGAAACATTTTCTCGCGACCAAACAGTTGAAGGCGATTCGTGTGATTTAACTGAACTAGGCAACTCAGAAATTTCGGAAAAAAATACTGAAGAAGGTTCTGAAATATTGTTGGAAGCGGGCGAGAACGATGTTGAAACTTCATTGGATTTGGGGGAGAAAATTTTTACAGCAACCGCCTGT
This sequence comes from Phalangium opilio, assembly GCF_054372755.1. Classification (NCBI taxonomy): domain Eukaryota; kingdom Metazoa; phylum Arthropoda; class Arachnida; order Opiliones; family Phalangiidae; genus Phalangium; species Phalangium opilio. Next base: position 5,435,998 of record NW_028324161.1, on the reverse strand, counting down.
ACAACCGCGGCAAAATCGACGGAAACTACTGCTAAAGATGGATCAGAAATGGCTACAACATCTGCAAAAGATGGATCAGAAATGGCTACATCTGCTAAAGATGGATCAGAAATGGCTACATCTGCTAAAGATGGATCAGAAATGGCTACATCTGCAAAAGATGGATCAGAAATGGCTACAACATCTGCTAAAGATGGATCAGAAATGGCTACAACATCTGCTAAAGATGGATCAGAAATGGCTACAACATCTGCTAAAGATGGATCAGAAATGGCTACAACATCTGCTAAAGATGGATCAGAAATGGCTACAACATCTGCTAAAACCGCGGCAAAATCGACGGATACTACTGCTAAAGATGGATCAGAAATGGCTACAACATCTGCTAAAACCGCAGCAAAGGCTTCTGCTGCAAATGCTCAAACTAAAAGAAGAGCAACCTCAACAAAAGCAAGATCAACGAAATTATTTCTTTCAGAAGTTGATATAGTAAGTCAGCCATAGAAACTTAACGATTATATCATTAGAAAAGGCACGTGCCATTACTAACGAAATTGTTTTCATGAATTTGGAGAACATGGAACACGAGGCGAGTGTGAAAGATCACATTAAATACATGCAAGGAGAAATGCAACGAACCAAAATTGATTGGCCAGTTATAGACACAAAAATGGATCGAACATACGCAGACCGGCGGAAGCTGATAGAAAACACGACTGTGGATTGCGTACTACAAACGTATCCTGCACTCTGTGATTTCAGACAAGTAATATTGTATCTTATATAATTAAGCAGTCATGTGTTAAAGTTCAGGCTACAGCTAACTCCTAGATGCCTTCAAGAAAAAAATATTTCTTGTATCATCTTCAATACTGCGGAGGATAATTGGTTCCAATTTGAAATATTCATTATTTTTTCTGCTCTTTTTCTCAGATAAACTTGGAGTTCCAAAGAATCACTGGAGTTAACGTTGAGGAAAAATTAGCTCAATCTCTCGAGTTATATTCCTCAAAAATATGGAATTTGAATCAAAAAGAGTCTGTCGAGTTGAGGGCACAATTGATGGAAGAAGTGATAAAATTACCTGACAAACAATCAAGATCAGGTAAACAGTTATTTCTTACGTAAAAAATTAGTAATCACTGTAATTTTTTCGTATGCATGACCACCCAGTTCCTTTTTTAAATAATATGGGAATGTAAAAATTATTTCCTAAACATACGAACTAAATGGAAATATTCAGTAGTACCTTTTATAAGGAACATAATTACCTTAATTAATGAACATTTTTTTATATTTTAGTTGCCAAAATGACATCTAGCATATTGCTCATACCGGGAATATTAAAGGAGAGTCACGTGTCATTCTTTTGTAAAAAGAATGAAGTATCGAAACTACTAGTTTCACAGGGTGCTGCTCTGGTTCACACTGGAACCAAGCCCTTCGCTTGTGAAGAGTGGGAACTTTACGTTGATAAAAGAAGGGTGGCTTGCTCCTCGGATTTTTTTCAAGCCATATGCGCTTTTTTCTCCTCATTCTGGGTGTTCAATGTACATTACCCAAGTAATTTGGGAAGATCTTTGACTTTCATTGAAAATTGTTGTTTGGGTTTAAACGCCACAAAACTTTGTGCCCAAGTAAAAACATTAGCCAAGAAACTCAATCAAAAGTAAAATAAAATGAAACCAAAAGTAAACTAAGATAAAATTTCAAAAGAAAAATGAGTAGGAAAAGAAAAATAATAAAAGTTTACATTTGAATCTTTGTTTAAGTGTGGTTTTAATTGATCCTTACATTTTAATGGTGCAAGACTGGTTTAAGAAAATATTTCTAAACTAAAGTTGGAAAGTTAGCCATCTTTACGTGAACGTTTAGGCATTTTTATGTGAACCATTGGCACATTTATGATCCACTATGGCTTTAAAAGCATTAGGGACATTAATATAAAACCATAAGGGACATTAATATAAAACCATAAGGGACATTAATATAAAACCATAAGGGATATTAATATAAAACCATAAGGGATATTAATATAAAACCATTAGGGATATTAATATAAAACTATTAGGGATATTAATATAAAACTATTAGGGACATTAATATAAAACCATTAGGGACATTAATATAAAACCATTAGGGACATTAATATAAAACCATTAGGGACATTAATATAGAACCATTAGGAACGTTAATGTAAAACCATTAGGGACGTTAATGTAAAACCATTAGGGATATTAATATAAAACCATTAGGGATATTAATATAAAACCATTAGGGATATTAATATAAAACCGTTAGGGATATTAATAAAAACCGTTAGGTATATTAATAAAAACCGTTAGGTATATTAATATAAGACCGTTAGGGATATTAATATAAAACCGTTAGGGATATTAATATAAAACCGTTAGGGATATTAATATAAAACCGTTAGGGATATTAATATAAAACCGTTAGGGATATTAATATAAAACCGTTAGGGACATTAATATAAAACCGTTAGGGACATTAATATAAAACCGTTAGGGACATTTATATAAAACCGTTAGGGATATTAATATAAAACCGTTAGGGACATTAATATAAAACCGTTAGGGACATTAATATAAAACCGTTAGGGACATTAATATAAAACCGTTAGGGACATTAATATAAAACCGTTAGGGACATTAATATAAAACCGTTAGGGACATTAATATAAAACCGTTAGGGACATTAATATAAAACCGTTAGGGACATTAATATAAAACCGTTAGGGACATTAATATAAAACCGTTAGGGACATTAATATAAAACCGTTAGGGACATTAATATAAAACCGTTAGGGACATTAACATAAAACCGTTAGGGACATTAATATAAAACCGTTAGGGACATTAATATAAAACCGTTAGGGACATTAATATAAAACCGTTAGGGACATTAATATAAAACCGTTAGGGACATTAATATAAAACCGTTAGGGACATTTATATAAAACCGTTAGGGATATTAATATAAAACCATTATGGATATTAATATAAAACCATTAGGGATATTAAAATAAAACCGTTAGGGATATTAATATAAAACCGTTAGGGGCATTAATATAAAACCGTTAGGGGTATTAATATAAAACCGTTAGGGACATTAATATAATAAAACCGTTAGGGATATTAATATAAAACCGTTAGGGACATTAATGTAAAACCATTAGCGACGTTAATGTAAAACCGTTAGGGACGTTAATATAAAACCATTAGGCTTATTCCTATAAAACCATTAGGAATATAAATATAAACCTTTGTTTTATTCACCACCTCCCTAAGTTACTATTTTTGGAACCATAATGGTTTAGATTTTTACCTGTTCAGATGACAGCATGTTACCATTAACGGTTTTAAGCTACACCGTGTTAAATTTCATGGAACAATATTGGTTTACTGTAACCAGATTTAGAGGTTATAAATTAGGCCTAGTAATGGTTTAAACAAAAACCGGATAGCAAGTATTTGGAGTGTTTGAAGTTATACAAAAGGGCTCTTAAACACACATTAATGGTTTACATTTATGCCAAATATTCACAAAGCAAATTCTACCCATATTAAAAATGGCTTTTAATAAAACCATTTATTTTTAGTGGTTTGAAAAGAAGACTTTCAGGGTTTTCATTTGGGGAAAAAAATTTGATTACATTAATGGTTTAAATTTGTTCCATTATTTTTTTGAGTGTATAACTTGAACGCACCACTCTTAATACAGAGAAGCCTGCAGACTGTCTCATAACCAGACTAAAACCGAAAATGCGAGACTTGATATAGTAAAACCAGCGGAGTCTCATAAACAGACTAAAACTGAAAATGCAAGGCCTAATATAGAGAAGCCGGCGGAGTGTCTCATAACCAGACTAAAACTGAAAATGCGAGACTTAACATAGTCAAGCCGGCGGTTTGTCTCATAACCAAACTTAAACTGAAAAGGCGAGATTTGATACAGTAAAACCAGCGGACTGTCTCATAAACAGACTAAAACTGAAAATGCGAGGCTTAATATATTCAAGTCGGCTGACTGTCACATAACAAGATTAAAACTTGATCGTTCCAGAGTTAAAATGGAGAAACCAGCGGACTGTCTCATAACCAGACTAAAAATGAAAATGCTACTCTTAATAATGAGAAGCCAGCGGACTGTCTCATAACTAGAATAAACCTGAAAGTGCGAGACATAATATAGTCAAGCCGGCGGACTGTCCCATATCAAGATTAAAACTTGATCTTGCCAGAGTTAAAATTGAGAAGCCAGCGGACTGTCTCATAACCAGACTAAAACTGAAAATGCGAGACTTAACATAGTCAAGCCGGCGGACTGTCTCATAACCAAACTTAAACTGAAAAGGCGAGATTTGATACAGTAAAACCAGCGGACTGTCTCATAAACAGACTAAAACTGAAAATTCGAGGCTTAACTCAGAGAAGCCGGCGGACTGTCTCATAACAAGACTAAAACTGAAAATCCGAGGCTTAACTTAGAGAAGCCGGCGGACTGTCTCATAACAAGACTAAAAATGAAAATGCTACTCTTAATACAGAGAAGCCAGCGGACTGTCTCATAACTAGAATAAACCTGAAAATGCGAGACATAATATAGTCAAGCCGGCGGACTGTCCCATATCAAGATTAAAACTTGATCTTGCCAGAGTTAAAATTGAGAAGCCAGCGGAAGGTCTCATAACCAGACTAAAACTGAAAATCCGAGACTTAACATAGTCAAGCCGGCGGACTGTCTCATAACAAAACTTAAACTGAAAGGGCGAGATTTGATACAATAAAACCAGCGGACTGTCTCATAAACAGACTAAAACTGAAAATTCGAGGCTTAACTTAAAGAAGCCGGCGGACTGTCTCATAACAAGACTAAAACTGAAAATCCGAGGCTTAATATAGTCAAGTCGGCTGACTGTCACATAACAAGATTATAACTTGATCGTTCCAGAGTTAAAATGGAGAAACCAGCGGACTGTCTCATAACCAGACTAAAATGAAAATGCGACTCTTAATACAGAGAAGCCAGCGGACTGTCTCATAACTAGAATAAACCTGAAAATGCGAGACATAATATAGTCAAGCCGGCGGACTGTCCCATATCAACATTAAAAATTGATCTTGCCAGAGTTAAAATTGAGAAGCCAGCGGACTGTCTCATAACCAGACTAAAACTGAAAATGCGAGACTTAACATAGTCAAGCCGGCGGACTGTCTCATAACCAAACTTAAACTGAAAAGGCGAGATTTGATACAGTAAAACCAGCGGACTGTCTCATAAACAGACTAAAACTGAAAATTCGAGGCTTAACTTAGAAAAGCCGGCGGACTGTCTCATAAACAGACTAAAACTGAAAATTCGAGGCTTAACTTAGAGAAGCCGGCGGAGTGTCTCATAACAAGACTAAAACTGAAAATCCGAGGCTTAATATAGTCAAGTCGGCTGACTGTCACATAACAAGATTAAAACTTGATCGTTCCAGAGTTAAAATGGAGAAACCAGCGGACTGTCTCATAACCAGACTAAAATGAAAATGCGACTCTTAATACAGAGAAGCCAGCGGACTGTCTCATAACTAGAATAAACCTGAAAGTGCGAGACATAATATAGTCAAGCCGGCGGACTGTCCCATATCAAGATTAAAACTTGATCTTGCCAGAGTTAAAATTGAGAAGCCAGCGGACTGTCTCATAACCAGACTAAAACTGAAAATGCGAGACTTAACATAGTCAAGCCGGCGGACTGTCTCATAACCAAACTTAAACTGAAAAGGCGAGATTTGATACAGTAAAACCAGCGGACTGTCTCATAAACAGACTAAAACTGAAAATTCGAGGCTTAACTCAGAGAAGCCGGCGGACTGTCTCATAACAAGACTAAAACTGAAAATCCGAGGCTTAACTTAGAGAAGCCGGCGGACTGTCTCATAACAAGACTAAAAATGAAAATGCTACTCTTAATACAGAGAAGCCAGCGGACTGTCTCATAACTAGAATAAACCTGAAAATGCGAGACATAATATAGTCAAGCCGGCGGACTGTCCCATATCAAGATTAAAACTTGATCTTGCCAGAGTTAAAATTGAGAAGCCAGCGGAAGGTCTCATAACCAGACTAAAACTGAAAATCCGAGACTTAACATAGTCAAGCCGGCGGACTGTCTCATAACCAAACTTAAACTGAAAGGGCGAGATTTGATACAATAAAACCAGCGGACTGTCTCATAAACAGACTAAAACTGAAAATTCGAGGCTTAACTTAAAGAAGCCGGCGGACTGTCTCATAACAAGACTAAAACTGAAAATCCGAGGCTTAATATAGTCAAGTCGGCTGACTGTCACATAACAAGATTATAACTTGATCGTTCCAGAGTTAAAATGGAGAAACCAGCGGACTGTCTCATAACCAGACTAAAATGAAAATGCGACTCTTAATACAGAGAAGCCAGCGGACTGTCTCATAACTAGAATAAACCTGAAAATGCGAGACATAATATAGTCAAGCCGGCGGACTGTCCCATATCAACATTAAAAATTGATCTTGCCAGAGTTAAAATTGAGAAGCCAGCGGACTGTCTCATAACCAGACTAAAACTGAAAATGCGAGACTTAACATAGTCAAGCCGGCGGACTGTCTCATAACCAAACTTAAACTGAAAAGGCGAGATTTGATACAGTAAAACCAGCGGACTGTCTCATAAACAGACTAAAACTGAAAATTCGAGGCTTAACTTAGAAAAGCCGGCGGACTGTCTCATAAACAGACTAAAACTGAAAATTCGAGGCTTAACTTAGAGAAGCCGGCGGAGTGTCTCATAACAAGACTAAAACTGAAAATCCGAGGCTTAATATAGTCAAGTCGGCTGACTGTCACATAACAAGATTAAAACTTGATCGTTCCAGAGTTAAAATGGAGAAACCAGCGGACTGTCTCATAACCAGACTAAAATGAAAATGCGACTCTTAATACAGAGAAGCCAGCGGACTGTCTCATAACTAGAATAAACCTGAAAATGCGAGACATAATATAGTCAAGCCGGCGGACTGTCCCATATCAACATTAAAAATTGATCTTGCCAGAGTTGAAATTGAGAAGCCAGCGGACTGTCTCATAACCAGACTAAAACTGAAAATCCGAGACTTAACATAGTCAAGCCAAACTTAAACTGAAAAGGCTAGATTTGATACAGTAAAGCCAGCGGACTGTCTCATAACCAGACTAAAACTGAAAATCCGAGACTTAATATAGTCAAGTCGGCGGAATGTTTCAAAACAAGACTAAACTTGGTCGCGCCTGATTTAATATAATCTAGAGTAAGAAAAACAGGCAAAATTTAGAGCATTCGGAAGACTGTCAACCGCCTTATAAAATTAGTAAAAATAATGGACTGTTTACATTATTGCTTTTCGGCTTGTGTTTACGTGTATTATCAGTCCCGAGTTTTTAGGACACCTAGCGAACACACGGACTGTTAAAAGACTGTACTGTGGAGCGCATGTGCTACTGGGGCAGCCTTTATTCACAATCTGGCAGACTTGGGTAGAGTGGCGATAATTCATAATCGAGTATCGAATCTTTGTCGTAATGATGCTTGTTAGATGTTATGGCACTTTATGCATATATATATGATTGGTCTTGTGGCGCAATACTTTGAAACAAATCAGACGTTCATTAAAGGGATGGTGAAGTGGAAAAGAAAGTAATTTTTTATTGATTCTTCTATAAGACCAATCTGCATCGTGAAACATCCAGGAAATAACACCGAACGATTTTTAAACGACAATTAGTTTGAAATTTCATGGATAATTTTAAATAGGGATCTCCGACCAATCGCGTAGCACCCCGCCTTTTTATCAACAATTTTCTCATGGCACGCTCCGTGTTGAATCAATTTATTGCGAGATTTGAAAAAAATTGTACGATGTGACAATTGTGGCGCGAGACATGGAGTATGCCACGAGAATTTTGTTAACAAAAAGGCACGGCGTTACGGGATTGGTCGGAGTTCCTTATTTAAAACTATTCTTAAAATCCTAGCCTAATTTGTATATTAAAATCAATGGGAGGTATTTCTTGAATTTTTCATTGTGCAGACTGGTCTTGAATCGATAAAAAAACACCATGATTTCCACTTCCCGCTCCCTTTAAGAGAAAACTCGCGTTTTTTGAAGAGGAGAAGCGGTTTGAAAATATTGTTATTTTGGCCATGAGCCCATGATATCATAATATTTAGAACTCATATTAATTACGTCTACGTCTTCAGCCCGATTCATTGCACCCTAGTGAAAATCTCATTCATGATGGCATATGCGCTTCACGAGATCCCTTCAAATAGACATATTCGACTATTCTATATAAGAAACAACATCAGAGGAGATGGCTTCTATAATAGGAACGTTCGCTACGCGATTGAGCTTCGCTAAACGGAGCCTGGGGTTGCCCATAGCCTCCCGCGTTTAACGCAAATGTGAGGCCATTGAAAGATTTTTATTTTAGAAGCAGAAATAGGGAACAGAGTAATCTGGGTGCGCGTCAAAGTCCCGGACCCCCTTCCTCGGGACGGTGGGATATGAAAGAAGAGGGTGGTCTTAGCGACAAAGGTAAAAAGGAATCACGTATTTTTCGCCGTCCCAGTAAGCAACATCATAAAAACCTAGTTTAAGTGAGCCAATCTGAAATTTTAAACTTTTATTACGTGTTGGAGGGAGGGGCTCTATACTGGGCTATGAGTCGGACTGAATTAAACGCTAACCGTTCTCTATTCCTACCTCTAAAATTAAATCTATCTCTGTTGAGGCTTAATAATAAAGCCGACCGCAACCAAAGCATGGGCAAAGGCGTATTTCACAACTGACGTTCAAATGGAAAAGCCTAAAAATTTAACGAAAAAAATGAATGCCGGTAACAATGATCACAAATAACAGCTAACAGCTAAACGAACCCGAACGGTAAACACTTGAAGTTGGTCTCTCTACGCTGCTGGTCTGTTACTCCTTTCGTTTATTTTCTATGGCTAAACAACTAACTTTGGGAGGTATTGGCATATTAGGCCATTTGTGTTTTAACTTTTTAAGACTTTTATTGTAGTAGAAAAGAAAAACGACCCTGTTTAAAGAAACTTTGGATCAATTTTAATATTTAGTTAAAAGTTGAAATTTATTTATAAAATTTGGACGAAAATTTTTAAATAACAAGACTTCCTTTGAGTTTCAAATTGAAGAATGTTCGTGTGCTTTATTGAACTATTTTTTACAAAAAAGACAGTCACTTTCAGTTTCAATTGCTGCTTTTATTGGACATATCCTAGTCGTTAAAGGAAGGATGAAGAGGAAAAATAAAGTGATTTTTTGATCGATTTTTCTCATTATGAGACCATTATATGCACAGGGAAACATCCAGGAAATACAGTCTCCGAATGATTTTAAAATTCAAATTAGGTTCAGATTTTAAAGATAATTTGAAATAAGCACCATTGACTAATAGCTTAACGCCCAGCCTTCCTGTTAACAAAATTTCCGTTGCACGCTCTATATCTCGCGCCACGATAGTCACATCGCAAGCAACTTTTATTAAATCACGCGATAAATTTAATACGGCATGGAGCGTGCCACGAGAATTTTGTCAATAGGAAGGCAGGGCGTTACGCGATGGGTCGGAGGTCATTATTTCAAATTTTCCGTATAATCTGAACCTAATTGGAATTTCAAAATCATTCGGAGATATTTTCGGGATCGACTAATCTGCTGAATGTCTGAACGTCTGAACTGCCGAAAATAGTAGAATTCCTACTATAAAATTCTCCCATCCTACCAAACAGTAAACTGTCTGAACCTTTTTGACTATTTTGCTGAAATGCTGAATTCTGAACAGTGAACATTGAAATTAAAGTATGAGATCGTCTGAACGTTTTTGAATATTTGCTGAAATGCTGGATTCTGAACCGTGAACTTTGAAATTAATGTAAGATAGAGACTGTCTGAACTTTTTTGACTATTTTGCTGAAATGCTGAATTCTGAACCGTGAATTTGGAAAATGAAGTAGAATGGGGACCGTCTGAACTTTTTTGACTATTTTGCTGAAATGCCGAATTCTGAACCGAAATTAATGTAAGATAGAAACCGTCTGAACTTTTTTGACTATTTTGCTGAAATGCTGAATTCTGAACCGTGAATTTTGAAAATGAAGTGGAATGGGGACCGTCTGAACTTTTTTGACTATTTTGCTGAAATGCCGAATTCTGAACCGTGAATTTTGAAAATGAAGTGGAATGGGGACCGTCTGAACTTTTTTGACTATTTTGCTGAAATGCCGAATTCTGAACCGAAATTAATGTAAGATAGAGACCGTCTGAACTTTTTTGACTATTTTGCTGAAATGCCGAATTCTGAACCGTGAATTTTGAAAATGAAGTAGAATGGAGACCGTCTGAACTTTTTTGACTATTTTACTGAAATGCCGAATTCTGAACCGAAATTAATGTAAGATAGAGACCGTCTGAACTTTTTTGACTATTTTGCTGAAATGCCGAATTCTGAACCGTGAATTTTGAAAATGAAGTAGAATGGAGACCGTCTGAACTTTTTTGACTATTTTACTGAAATGCCGAATTCTGAACCGAAATTAATGTAAGATAGAGACCATCTGAACTTTTTTGACTATTTTGCTGAAATGCCGAATTCTGAACCGAAATTAATGTAAGATAGAGACCGTCTGAACGTTTTGACAATTTTGCTGAAATGCTGAATTTTGAACCGTGAATTTTGAAAATGGAGTAGAATGGGGACCGTCTGAACTTTTTTGACTGTTTTGCTGAAATGCCGAATTCTGAACCGAAATTAATGTAAAATAGAGACCATCTGAACTTTTTTGACTATTTTGCTGAAATGCCGAATTCTGAACCGAAATTAATGTAATATAGAGACCGTCTGAACGTTTTTGACTATTTTGCTGAAATGCCGAATTCTGAACCGTGAATTTTGAAAATGAAGTAGAATGGAGACCGTCGGAACGTTTTTGACTATTTTGCTGAAATGCCGAATTCTGAACCGTGAATTTTGAAAATGAAGTAGAATGGAGACCGTTGGAACGTTTTTGACTATTTTGCTGAAATGCCGAATTCTGAAACGAAATTAATGTAAGATAGAGACCGTCTGAACTTTTTTGACTATTTTGCTGAAATGCCGAATTCTGAACCGTGAATTTTGAAAATGAAGTAGAATGGAGACCGTCTGAACTTTTTTGACTATTTTACTGAAATGCCGAATTCTGAACCGAAATAAATGTAAGATAGAGACCGTCTGAACTTTTTTGACTAATTTGCTGAAATGCCGAATTCTGAACCGTGAATTTTGAAAATGAAGTAGAATGGAGACCGTCTGAACGTTTTTGACTATTTTACTGAAATGCCGAATTCTGAACCGAAATTAATGTAAGATAGAGACCATCTGAACTTTTTTGACTATTTTGCTGAAATGCCGAATTCTGAACCGAAATTAATGTAAGATAGAGACCATCTGAACTTTTTTTACTATTTTGCTGAAATGCCGAATACTGAACCGAAATTAATGTAAGATAGAGACCGTCTGAACGTTTTAACAATTTTGCTGAAATGCTGAATTTTGAACCGAGAATTTTGAAAATGGAGTAGAATGGGGACCATCTGAACTTTTTTGACTGTTTTGCTGAAATGCCGAATTCTGAACCGAAATTAATGTAAAATAGAGACCATCTGAACTTTTTTGACTATTTTGCTGAAATGCCGAATTCTGAACCGAAATTAATGTAAGATAGAGACCGTCTGAACGTTTTTGACTATTTTGCTGACATGCCGAATTCTGAACCATGAATTTTGAAAATGAAGTAGAATGGAGACCGTCGGAACGTTTTTGACTATTTTGCTGAAATGCCGAATTCTGAACCGTGAATTTTGAAAATGAAGTAGAATGGAGACCGTTGGAACGTTTTTGACTATTTTGCTGAAATGCCGAATTCTGAAACGAAATTAATGTAAGATAGAGACCATCTGAACTTTTTTGACTATTTTGCTGAAATGCCGAATTCTGAACCGAAATTAATGTAAGATAGAGACCGTCTGAACGTTTTGACAATTTTGCTGAAATGCTGAATTTTGAACCGTGAATTTTGAAAATGGAGTAGAATGGGGACCGTCTGAACTTTTTTGACTGTTTTGCTGAAATGCCGAATTCTGAACCGAAATTAATGTAAAATAGAGACCATCTGAACTTTTTTGACTATTTTGCTGAAATGCCGAATTCTGAACCGAAATTAATGTAATATAGAGACCGTCTGAACGTTTTTGACTATTTTGCTGAAATGCCGAATTCTGAACCGTGAATTTTGAAAATGAAGTAGAATGGAGACCGTCGGAACGTTTTTGACTATTTTGCTGAAATGCCGAATTCTGAACCGTGAATTTTGAAAATGAAGTAGAATGGAGACCGTTGGAACGTTTTTGACTATTTTGCTGAAATGCCGAATTCTGAAACGAAATTAATGTAAGATAGAGACCGTCTGAACTTTTTTGACTATTTTGCTGAAATGCCGAATTCTGAACCGTGAATTTTGAAAATGAAGTAGAATGGAGACCGTCTGAACTTTTTTGACTATTTTACTGAAATGCCGAATTCTGAACCGAAATAAATGTAAGATAGAGACCGTCTGAACTTTTTTGACTAATTTGCTGAAATGCCGAATTCTGAACCGTGAATTTTGAAAATGAAGTAGAATGGAGACCGTCTGAACGTTTTTGACTATTTTACTGAAATGCCGAATTCTGAACCGAAATTAATGTAAGATAGAGACCATCTGAACTTTTTTGACTATTTTGCTGAAATGCCGAATTCTGAACCGAAATTAATGTAAGATAGAGACCATCTGAACTTTTTTTACTATTTTGCTGAAATGCCGAATACTGAACCGAAATTAATGTAAGATAGAGACCGTCTGAACGTTTTAACAATTTTGCTGAAATGCTGAATTTTGAACCGAGAATTTTGAAAATGGAGTAGAATGGGGACCATCTGAACTTTTTTGACTGTTTTGCTGAAATGCCGAATTCTGAACCGAAATTAATGTAAAATAGAGACCATCTGAACTTTTTTGACTATTTTGCTGAAATGCCGAATTCTGAACCGAAATTAATGTAAGATAGAGACCGTCTGAACGTTTTTGACTATTTTGCTGACATGCCGAATTCTGAACCATGAATTTTGAAAATGAAGTAGAATGGAGACCGTCGGAACGTTTTTGACTATTTTGCTGAAATGCCGAATTCTGAACCGTGAATTTTGAAAATGAAGTAGAATGGAGACCGTTGGAACGTTTTTGACTATTTTGCTGAAATGCCGAATTCTGAAACGAAATTAATGTAAGATAGAGACCGTCTGAACTTTTTTGACTATTTTGCTGAAATGCCGAATTCTGAACCGTGAATTTTGAAAATGAAGTAGAATGGAGGCCGTCTGAATTTTTTTGACTATTTTTCGGAAATGCTGAATTGATAATATGCCGGGGGAAGGGCAACTAAATGAACTTCAAGGTCTGTCGACAGAAGTATAGCTATGGTATTTTTAGGACATACAGAATTTACCAAAACCATTCATTTTTGGTAAAGTAATCTGAGAAATTTCCAAATTATTGTGTGAAGAAAATTTTAGAGATTCCAAAAATAAGGAAAAGGAGAATATAAGCGGGAAGTTGCGAAAATTACATTAGCGATAATTTAGTTTCTAAAAAAAGCATTAAACCAATATTTTGGGAAAAAGGCACTAATTGGTTTTTAAGTAACTAGGGTTTTTCAACTAAAATTTTCTTTTTCCAAAATTTTTTTACTCAAATAAAATGAGACCTTTTCTGAAATTTTTCTCAAGTAAAATCCACCTTTTTAAGAATTTAGATGCTTACTTCATTTACAATACAAATAAAATGGGACCTTTTCATAATTTTTCCCAATTAAAATCCACCTTTTCAAATATTATTTGCATAAATTTCATAATTTTAATAGATTCTGCTTTTATTTGTGAGATCTAGAATTCAGCAATTCAGCAAAATAGTCAAAAACGGTTCAGAGGGTCTCTATCTTACATTAATTTCCAAGTTCACGGTTCAGAATTCAGAATTTCAGCAAAATAGTCAAAAAAGTTCAGACGGTCTCTATCTTACGTTAATTTCGGTTCAGAATTCGGCATTTCATCAAAGTAGTCAGAAAAGTTCTGACGGTCTCCATTCTACTTTATTTTCAAAATTCACGGTTCAGAATTCGGCATTTCATCAAAATAGTCAAATAATTTCAGACGGTCTCCAATCTACTTCATTTTCAAAATTCACGGTTCAGAATTCAGCATTTCAGCAAAATAGTCAAAAAAGTTCAGACGGTCTCTATCTTACATTAATTTCAGTTCAGAATTCGGCATTTCAGCAAAATAGTCAAAAAAGTTCAGACGGTCTCTATCTTACGTTAATTTTGGTTCAGAATTCGGCATTTCAGCAAAATAGTCAAAAAAGTTCAGACGGTCTCTATCTTACATTAATTTCGGTTCAGAATTCGGAATTTCAGAAAAATAGTCAAAAACGTTCAGACGGTCTCCATTCTACTTCACTTTCAAAAATTCACGGTTCAGAATTCGGCATTTCAGCAAAATAGTCAAAAAAGTTCAGACGGTCCCTATCTTACATTAATTTCGGTTCAGAATTCGGCATTTCAGCAATAAAAAAGTTGAGACGGTCTCCATTCCACTTCATTTTCAAAATTCACGGTTCATAATTCGGCATTTCAGCAAAATAGTCAAAAAAGTTCAGACGGTCTCTATCTTACGTTAATTTCGGTTCAGAATTCGGCATTTCATCAAAGTAGTCAGAGAAGTTCTGACGGTCTCCATTCTACTTTATTTTCAAAATTCACGGTTCAGAATTCGGCATTTCATCAAAATAGTCAAATAATTTCAGACGGTCTCCATTCCACTTCATTTTCAAAATTCACGGTTCATAATTCGTCATTTCTGCAAAATAGTCAAAAAAGTTGAGACGGTCTCTATCTTACGTTAATTTCGGCTCAGAATTCGGCATTTCATCAAAGTAGTCAGAAAAGTTCTGACGGTCTCCATTCTACTTTATTTTCAAAATTCACGGTTCAGAATTCGGCATTTCATCAAAATAGTCAAATAATTTCAGACGGTCTCCAATCTACTTCATTTTCAAAATTCACGGTTTTGAATTCAGCATTTCAGCAAAATAGTCAAAAAAGTTCAGACGGTCTCTATCTTACGTTAATTTTGGTTCAGAATTCGGCATTTCAGCAAAATAGTCAAAAAAGTTCTGACGATCTCTATCTTACATTAATTTCGGTTCAGAATTCGGAATTTCAGAAAAATAATCAAAAACGTTCAGACGGTCTCCATTCTACTTCACTTTCTAAAATTCACGGTTCAGAATTCGGCATTTCAGCAAAATAGTCAAAAAAGTTCAGACGGTCTCTATCTTATATTAATTTCGGTTCAGAATTCGGCATTTCAGCAATAAAAAAGTTGAGACGGTCTCCATTCCACTTCATTTTCAAAATTCACGGTTCATAATTCGGCATTTCAGCAAAATAGTCAAAAAGGTTCAGACGGTCTCTATCTTACGTTAATTTCGGTTCAGAATTCGGCATTTCATCAAAGTAGTCAGAAAAGTTCTGACGGTCTCCATTCTACTTTATTTTCAAAATTCACGGTTCAGAATTCGGCATTTCATCAAAATAGTCAAATAATTTCAGACGGTCTCCAATCTACTTCATTTTCAAAATTCACGGTTCAGAATTCAGCATTTCAGCAAAATAGTCAAAAAAAGTTCAGACGGTCTCTATCTTACATTAATTTCGGTTCAGAATTCGGCATTTCAGCAAAATAGTCAAAAAAGTTCAGACGGTCTCTATCTTACGTTAATTTTGGTTCAGAATTCGGCATTTCAGCAAAATAGTCAAAAAAGTTCAGACGGTCTCTATCTTATATTAATTTCGGTTCAGAATTCGGCATTTCAGCAATAAAAAAGTTGAGACGGTCTCCATTCCACTTCATTTTCAAAATTCACGGTTCATAATTCGGCATTTCAGCAAAATAGTCAAAAAGGTTCAGACGGTCTCTATCTTACGTTAATTTCGGTTCAGAATTCGGCATTTCATCAAAGTAGTCAGAAAAGTTCTGACGGTCTCCATTCTACTTTATTTTCAAAATTCACGGTTCAGAATTCAGCATTTCAGCAAAATAGTCAAAAAAAGTTCAGACGGTCTCTATCTTACATTAATTTCGGTTCAGAATTCGGCATTTCAGCAAAATAGTCAAAAAAGTTCAGACGGTCTCTATCTTACATTAATTTCGGTTCAGAATTCAGCATTTCAGCAAAATAGTCAAAAAAGTTCAGACGGTCTCTATCTTACATTAATTTCGGTTCAGAATTCAGCATTTCAGCAAAATAGTCAAAAAAGTTCAGACGGTCTCTATCTTTAATTTCAATGTTCACTGTTCAGAATTCGGCATTTCAGCAAAATAGTCAAAAAGGTTCAGACAGTTTAAGGTTTTGTAGGATGTTAGAATTTTATAGTAGGAATCCTTTATATTCAGCAGTTCACACGTTCAGATATTCAGCAGATTACTCGATCCCGATATTTTCTGGATGTTTCACTATGCAGAATGGTCTTATAATTAGTAGAAGAATCGATAAAAAATTATTTGATTTTTCATTTCACCCTCCCATTAAACACATTCTTAATCGTATTCTAAAAGACAGACATAAACTCTAATGAATCTCTGAAAAGGCGAGATTTGATACAGTAAAACCAGCGGACTGTCTCATAAACAGACTAAAACTGAAAATTCGAGGCTTAACTTAGAAAAGCCGGCGGACTGTCTCATAAACAGACTAAAACTGAAAATTCGAGGCTTAACTTAGAGAAGCCGGCGGACTGTCTCATAACAAGACTAAAACTGAAAATCCGAGGCTTAATATAGTCAAGTCGGCTGACTGTCACATAACAAGATTAAAACTTGATCGTTCCAGAGTTAAAATGGAGAAACCAGCGGACTGTCTCATAACCAGACTAAAATGAAAATGCGACTCTTAATACAGAGAAGCCAGCGGACTGTCTCATAACTAGAATAAACCTGAAAATGCGAGACATAATATAGTCAAGCCGGCGGACTGTCCCATATCGACATTAAAAATTGATCTTGCCAGAGTTAAAATTGAGAAGCCAGCGGACTGTCTCATAACCAGACTAAAACTGAAAATCCGAGACTTAACATAGTCAAGCCAAACTTAAACTGAAAAGGCTAGATTTGATACAGTAAAGCCAGCGGACTGTCTCATAACCAGACTAAAACTGAAAATCCGAGACTTAATATAGTCAAGTCGGCGGAATGTTTCAAAACAAGACTAAACTTGGTCGCGCCTGATTTAATATAATCTAGAGTAAGAAAAACAGGCAAAATTTAGAGCATTCGGAAGACTGTCAACCGACTTATAAAATTAGTAAAAATAATGGACTGTTTACATTATTGCTTTTCGGCTTGTGTTTACGTGTATTATCAGTCCCGAGTTTTTAGGACACCTAGCGAACACACGGACTGTTAAAAGACTGTACTGTGGAGCGCATGTGCTACTGGGGCAGCCTTTATTCACAATCTGGCAGACTTGGGTAGAGTGGCGATAATTCATAATCGAGTATCGAATCTTTGTCGTAATGATGCTTGTTAGATGTTATGGCACTTTATGCATATATATATGATTGGTCTTGTGGCGCAATACTTTGAAACAAATCAGACGTTCATTAAAGGGATGGTGAAGTGGAAAAGAAAGTAATTTTTTATTGATTCTTCTATAAGACCAATCTGCATCGTGAAACATCCAGGAAATAACACCGAACGATTTTTAAACGACAATTAGTTTGAAATTTCATGGATAATTTTAAGTAGGGATCTCCGACCAATCGCGTAGCACCCCGCCTTTTTATCAACAATTTTCTCATGGCACGCTCCGTGTTGAATCAATTTATTGCGAGATTTGAAAAAAATTGTACGATGTGACAATTGTGGCGCGAGACATGGAGTATGCCACGAGAATTTTGTTAACAAAAAGGCACGGCGTTACGGGATTGGTCGGAGTTCCTTATTTAAAACTATTCTTAAAATCCTAGCCTAATTTGTATATTAAAATCAATGGGAGGTATTTCTTGAATTTTTCATTGTGCAGACTGGTCTTGAATCGATAAAAAAACACCATGATTTCCACTTCCCGCTCCCTTTAAGAGAAAACTCGCGTTTTTTGAAGAGGAGAAGCGGTTTGAAAATATTGTTATTTTGGCCATGAGCCCATGATATCATCTAATTTAGAACTCATATTAATTACGTCTACGTCTTCAGCCCGATTCATTGCACCCTAGTGAAAATCTCATTCATGATGGCATATGCGCTTCACGAGATCCCTTCAAATAGACATATTCGACTATTCTATATAAGAAACAACATCAGAGGAGATGGCTTCTATGCTAGGAACGTTCGCTACGCGATTGAGCTTCGCTAAACGGAGCCTGGGGTTGCCCATAGCCTCCCGCGTTTAACGCAAATGTGAGGCCATTGAAAGATTTTTATTTTAGAAGCAGAAATAGGGAACAGAGTAATCTGGGTGCGCGTCAAAGTCCCGGACCCCCTTCCTCGGGACGGTGGGATATGAAAGAAGAGGGTGGTCTTAGCGACAAAGGTAAAAAGGAATCACGTATTTTTCGCCGTCCCAGTAAGCAACATCATAAAAACCTAGTTTAAGTGAGCCAATCTGAAATTTTAAACTTTTATTACGTGTTGGAGGGAGGGGCTCTATACTGGGCTATGAGTCGGACTGAATTAAACGCTAACCGTTCTCTATTCCTACCTCTAAAATTAAATCTATCTCTGTTGAGGCTTAATAATAAAGCCGACCGCAACCAAAGCATGGGCAAAGGCGTATTTCACAACTGACGTTCAAATGGAAAAGCCTAAAAATTTAACGAAAAAAATGAATGCCGGTAACAATGATCACAAATAACAGCTAACAGCTAAACGAACCCGAACGGTAAACACTTGAAGTTGGTCTCTCTACGCTGCTGGTCTGTTACTCCTTTCGTTTATTTTCTATGGCTAAACAACTAACTTTGGGAGGTATTGGCATATTAGGCCATTTGTGTTTTAACTTTTTAAGACTTTTATTGTAGTAGAAAAGAAAAACGACCCTGTTTAAAGAAACTTTGGATAAATTTTAATATTTAGTTAAAAGTTGAAATTTATTTATAAAATTTGGACGAAAATTTTTAAATAACAAGACTTCCTTTGAGTTTCAAATTGAAGAATGTTCGTGTGCTTTATTGAACTATTTTTTACAAAAAAGACAGTCACTTTCAGTTTCAATTGCTGCTTTTATTGGACATATCCTAGTCGTTAAAGGAAGGATGAAGAGGAAAAATAAAGTGATTTTTTGATCGATTTTTCTCATTATGAGACCATTATATGCACAGTGAAACATCCAGGAAATACAGTCTCCGAATGATTTTAAAATTCAAATTAGGTTCAGATTTTAAAGATAATTTGAAATAAGCACCATTGACTAATAGCTTAACGCCCTGCCTTCCTGTTAACAAAATTTCCGTTGCACGCTCTATATCTCGCGCCACGATAGTCACATCGCAAGCAACTTTTATTAAATCACGCGATAAATTTCATACGGCATGGAGCGTGCCACGAGAATTTTGTCAATAGGAAGGCAGGGCGTTACGCGATGGGTCGGAGGTCATTATTTCAAATTTTCCGTATAATCTGAACCTAATTGGAATTTCAAAATCATTCGGAGATATTTTCGGGATCGACTAATCTGCTGAATGTCTGAACGTCTGAACTGCCGAAAATAGTAGAATTCCTACTATAAAATTCTCCCATCCTACCAAACAGTAAACTGTCTGAACCTTTTTGACTATTTTGCTGAAATGCTGAATTCTGAACAGTGAACATTGAAATTAAAGTATGAGATCGTCTGAACGTTTTTGACTATTTGCTGAAATGCTTTATTCTGAACCGTGAACTTTGAAATTAATGTAAGATAGAGACCGTCTGAACTTTTTTGACTATTTTGCTGAAATGCTGAATTCTGAACCGTGAATTTTGAAAATGAAGTGGAATGGGGACCGTCTGAACTTTTTTGACTATTTTGCTGAAATGCCGAATTCTGAACCGAAATTAATGTAAGATAGAGACCGTCTGAACTTTTTTGACTATTTTGCTGAAATGCCGAATTCTGAACCGTGAATTTTGAAAATGAAGTACAATGGAGACCGTCTGAACTTTTTTGACTATTTTACTGAAATTCCGAATTCTGAACCGTGAATTTTGAAAATGAAGTGGAATGGGGACCGTCTGAACTTTTTTGACTATTTTGCTGAAATGCCGAATTCTGAACCGAAATTAATGTAAGATAGAGACCGTCTGAACTTTTTTGACTATTTTGCTGAAATGCCGAATTCTGAACCGTGAATTTTGAAAATGAAGTAGAATGGAGACCGTCTGAACTTTTTTGACTATTTTACTGAAATGCCGAATTCTGAACCGAAATTAATGTAAGATAGAGACCGTCTGAACTTTTTTGACTATTTTGCTGAAATGCCGAATTCTGAACCGTGAATTTTGAAAATGAAGTAGAATGGAGACCGTCTGAACTTTTTTGACTATTTTACTGAAATGCCGAATTCTGAACCGAAATTAATGTAAGATAGAGACCATCTGAACTTTTTTGACTATTTTACTGAAATGCCGAATTCTGAACCGAAATTAATGTAAGATAGAGACAATCTGAACTTTTTTTACTATTTTGCTGAAATGCCGAATTCTGAACCGAAATTAATGTAAGATAGAGACCGTCTGAACGTTTTGACAATTTTGCTGAAATGCTGAATTTTGAACCGTGAATTTTGAAAATGGAGTAGAATGGGGACCGTCTGAACTTTTTTGACTGTTTTGCTGAAATGCCGAATTCTGAACCGAAATTAATGTAAAATAGAGACCATCTGAACTTTTTTGACTATTTTGCTGAAATGCCGAATTCTGAACCGAAATTAATGTAAGATAGAGACCGTCTGAACGTTTTTGACTATTTTGCTGAAATGCCGAATTCTGAACCGTGAATTTTGAAAATGAAGTAGAATGGAGACCGTCGGAACGTTTTTGACTATTTTGCTGAAATGCCGAATTCTGAACCGTGAATTTTGAAAATGAAGTAGAATGGAGACCGTTAGAACGTTTTTGACTATTTTGCTGAAATGCCGAATTCTAAAACGAAATTAATGTAAGATAGAGACCGTCTGAACTTTTTTGACTATTTTGCTGAAATGCCGAATTCTGAACCGTGAATTTTGAAAATGAAGTAGAATGGAGACCGTCTGAACTTTTTTGACTATTTTACTGAAATGCCGAATTCTGAACCGAAATTAATGTAAGATAGAGACCGTCTGAACCTTTTTGACTAATTTGCTGAAATGCCGAATTCTGAACCGTGAATTTTGAAAATGAAGTAGAATGGAGACCGTCTGAACTTTTTTGACTATTTTACTGAAATGCCAAATTCTGAACCGAAATTAATGTAAGATAGAGACCATCTGAACTTTTTTGACTATTTTGCTGAAATGCCGAATTCTGAACCGAAATTAATGTGAGAAAGAGACCATCTGAACTTTTTTTACTATTTTGCTGAAATGCCGAATTCTGAACCGAAATTAATGTAAGATAGAGACCGTCTGAACGTTTTGACAATTTTGCTGAAATGCTGAATTTTGAACCGTGAATTTTGAAAATGGAGTAGAATGGGGACCGTCTGAACTTTTTTAACTGTTTTGCTGAAATGCCGAATTCTGAACCGAAATTAATGTAAAATAGAGACCATCTGAACTTTTTTGACTATTTTGCTGAAATGCCGAATTCTGAACCGAAATTTATGTAAGATAGAGACCGTCTGAACGTTTTTGACTATTTTGCTGAAATGCCGAATTCTGAACCATGAATTTTGAAAATGAAGTAGAATGGAGACCGTCGGAACGTTTTTGACTATTTTGCTGAAATGCCGAATTCTGAACCGTGAATTTTGAAAATGAAGTAGAATGGAGACCGTTGGAACGTTTTTGACTATTTTGCTGAAATGCCGAATTCTGAAACGAAATTAATGTAAGATAGAGAACGTCTGAACTTTTTTGACTATTTTGTTGAAATGCCGAATTCTGAACCGTGAATTTTGAAAATGAAGTAGAATGGAGGCCGTCTGAATTTTTTTGACTATTTTTCGGAAATGCTGAATTGATAATATGCCGGGGGAAGGGCAACTAAATGAACTTCAAGGTCTGTCGACAGAAGTATAGCTATGGTATTTTTAGGACATACAGAATTTACCAAAACCATTCATTTTTGGTAAAGTAATCTGAGAAATTTCCAAATTATTGTGTAAAGAAAATTTTAGAGATTCCAAAAATAAGGAAAAGGAGAATATAAGCGGGAAGTTGCGAAAATTACATTAGCGATAATTTAGTTTCTAAAAAAAGCATTAAACCAATATTTTGGGAAAAAGGCACTAATTGGTTTTTAAGTAACTAGGGTTTCTCAACTAAAATTTTCTTTTTCCAAAATTTTTATACTCAAATAAAGTGAGACCTTTTCTGAAATTTTTCTCAAGTAAAATCCACC
Source organism: Phalangium opilio (assembly GCF_054372755.1). Taxonomy (NCBI): domain Eukaryota; kingdom Metazoa; phylum Arthropoda; class Arachnida; order Opiliones; family Phalangiidae; genus Phalangium; species Phalangium opilio. Next base: position 5,413,235 of record NW_028324161.1, on the reverse strand, counting down.
TTTTTAAGAATTTAGATGCTTACTTCATTTACAACACAAATAAAATGGGACCTTTTCCTAATTTTTTCCCAATTAAAATCCACCTTTTCAAATATTATTTGCATAAATTTCATAATTTTAATAGATTCTGCTTTTATTTGTGAGATCTAGAATTCAGCAATTCAGCAAAATAGTCAAAAAAGTTCAGACGATCTCTATCTTACATTAATTTCGGTTCAGAATTCGGAATTTCAGAAAAATAGTCAAAAAAGTTCAGACGGTCTCTATCTTACATTAATTTCGGTTCAGAATTCAGCATTTCAGCAAAATAGTCAAAAAAGTTCAGACGGTCTCTATCTTACATTAATTTCGGTTCAGAATTCAGCATTTCAGCAAAATAGTCAAAAAAGTTCAGACGGTCTCTATCTTTAATTTCAATGTTCACTGTTCAGAATTCGGCATTTCAGCAAAATAGTCAAAAAGGTTCAGACAGTTTAAGGTTTTGTAGGATGTTAGAATTTTATAGTAGGAATCCTACTATATTCAGCAGTTCACACGTTCAGATATTCAGCAGATTAGTCGATCCCGATATTTTCTGGATGTTTCACTATGCAGAATGGTCTTATAATTAGTAGAAGAATCGATAAAAAATTATTTGATTTTTCATTTCACCCTCCCATTAAACACATTCTTAATCGTATTCTAAAAGACAGACATAAACTCTAATGAATCTCTGAAAAGGCGAGATTTGATACAGTAAAACCAGCGGACTGTCTCATAAACAGACTAAAACTGAAAATTCGAGGCTTAACTTAGAAAAGCCGGCGGACTGTCTCATAAACAGACTAAAACTGAAAATTCGAGGCTTAACTTAGAGAAGCCGGCGGACTGTCTCATAACAAGACTAAAACTGAAAATCCGAGGCTTAATATAGTCAAGTCGGCTGACTGTCACATAACAAGATTAAAACTTGATCGTTCCAGAGTTAAAATGGAGAAACCAGCGGACTGTCTCATAACCAGACTAAAATGAAAATGCGACTCTTAATACAGAGAAGCCAGCGGACTGTCTCATAACTAGAATAAACCTGAAAATGCGAGACATAATATAGTCAAGCCGGCGGACTGTCCCATATCAACATTAAAAATTGATCTTGCCAGAGTTAAAATTGAGAAGCCAGCGGACTGTCTCATAACCAGACTAAAACTGAAAATCCGAGACTTAACATAGTCAAGCCAAACTTAAACTGAAAAGGCTAGATTTGATACAGTAAAGCCAGCGGACTGTCTCATAACCAGACTAAAACTGAAAATCCGAGACTTAATATAGTCAAGTCGGCGGAATGTTTCAAAACAAGACTAAACTTGGTCGCGCCTGATTTAATATAATCTAGAGTAAGAAAAACAGGCAAAATTTAGAGCATTCGGAAGACTGTCAACCGACTTATAAAATTAGTAAAAATAATGGACTGTTTACATTATTGCTTTTCGGCTTGTGTTTACGTGTATTATCAGTCCCGAGTTTTTAGGACACCTAGCGAACACACGGACTGTTAAAAGACTGTACTGTGGAGCGCATGTGCTACTGGGGCAGCCTTTATTCACAATCTGGCAGACTTGGGTAGAGTGGCGATAATTCATAATCGAGTATCGAATCTTTGTCGTAATGATGCTTGTTAGATGTTATGGCACTTTATGCATATATATATGATTGGTCTTGTGGCGCAATACTTTGAAACAAATCAGACGTTCATTAAAGGGATGGTGAAGTGGAAAAGAAAGTAATTTTTTATTGATTCTTCTATAAGACCAATCTGCATCGTGAAACATCCAGGAAATAACACCGAACGATTTTTAAACGACAATTAGTTTGAAATTTCATGGATAATTTTAAGTAGGGATCTCCGACCAATCGCGTAGCACCCCGCCTTTTTATCAACAATTTTCTCATGGCACGCTCCGTGTTGAATCAATTTATTGCGAGATTTGAAAAAAATTGTACGATGTGACAATTGTGGCGCGAGACATGGAGTATGCCACGAGAATTTTGTTAACAAAAAGGCACGGCGTTACGGGATTGGTCGGAGTTCCTTATTTAAAACTATTCTTAAAATCCTAGCCTAATTTGTATATTAAAATCAATGGGAGGTATTTCTTGAATTTTTCATTGTGCAGACTGGTCTTGAATCGATAAAAAAACACCATGATTTCCACTTCCCGCTCCCTTTAAGAGAAAACTCGCGTTTTTTGAAGAGGAGAAGCGGTTTGAAAATATTGTTATTTTGGCCATGAGCCCATGATATCATAATATTTAGAACTCATATTAATTACGTCTACGTCTTCAGCCCGATTCATTGCACCCTAGTGAAAATCTCATTCATGATGGCATATGCGCTTCACGAGATCCCTTCAAATAGACATATTCGACTATTCTATATAAGAAACAACATCAGAGGAGATGGCTTCTATGCTAGGAACGTTCGCTACGCGATTGAGCTTCGCTAAACGGAGCCTGGGGTTGCCCATAGCCTCCCGCGTTTAACGCAAATGTGAGGCCATTGAAAGATTTTTATTTTAGAAGCAGAAATAGGGAACAGAGTAATCTGGGTGCGCGTCAAAGTCCCGGACCCCCTTCCTCGGGACGGTGGGATATGAAAGAAGAGGGTGGTCTTAGCGACAAAGGTAAAAAGGAATCACGTATTTTTCGCCGTCCCAGTAAGCAACATCATAAAAACCTAGTTTAAGTGAGCCAATCTGAAATTTTAAACTTTTATTACGTGTTGGAGGGAGGGGCTCTATACTGGGCTATGAGTCGGACTGAATTAAACGCTAACCGTTCTCTATTCCTACCTCTAAAATTAAATCTATCTCTGTTGAGGCTTAATAATAAAGCCGACCGCAACCAAAGCATGGGCAAAGGCGTATTTCACAACTGACGTTCAAATGGAAAAGCCTAAAAATTTAACGAAAAAAATGAATGCCGGTAACAATGATCACAAATAACAGCTAACAGCTAAACGAACCCGAACGGTAAACACTTGAAGTTGGTCTCTCTACGCTGCTGGTCTGTTACTCCTTTCGTTTATTTTCTATGGCTAAACAACTAACTTTGGGAGGTATTGGCATATTAGGCCATTTGTGTTTTAACTTTTTAAGACTTTTATTGTAGTAGAAAAGAAAAACGACCCTGTTTAAAGAAACTTTGGATCAATTTTAATATTTAGTTAAAAGTTGAAATTTATTTATAAAATTTGGACGAAAATTTTTAAATAACAAGACTTCCTTTGAGTTTCAAATTGAAGAATGTTCGTGTGCTTTATTGAACTATTTTTTACAAAAAAGACAGTCACTTTCAGTTTCAATTGCTGCTTTTATTGGACATATCCTAGTCGTTAAAGGAAGGATGAAGAGGAAAAATAAAGTGATTTTTTGATCGATTTTTCTCATTATGAGACCATTATATGCACAGGGAAACATCCAGGAAATACAGTCTCCGAATGATTTTAAAATTCAAATTAGGTTCAGATTTTAAAGATAATTTGAAATAAGCACCATTGACTAATAGCTTAACGCCCTGCCTTCCTGTTAACAAAATTTCCGTTGCACGCTCTATATCTCGCGCCACGATAGTCACATCGCAAGCAACTTTTATTAAATCACGCGATAAATTTAATACGGCATGGAGCGTGCCACGAGAATTTTGTCAATATTAAGGCAGGCCGTTACGCGATGGGTCGGAGGTCATTATTTCAAATTTTCCGTATAATCTGAACCTAATTGGAATTTCAAAATCATTCGGAGATATTTTCGGGATCGACTAATCTGCTGAATGTCTGAACGTCTGAACTGCCGAAAATAGTAGAATTCCTACTATAAAATTCTCCCATCCTACCAAACAGTAAACTGTCTGAACGTTTTTGACTATTTTGCTGAAATGCTGAATTCTGAACAGTGAACATTGAAATTAAAGTATGAGATCGTCTGAACGTTTTTGACTATTTGCTGAAATGCTGGATTCTGAACCGTGAACTTTGAAATTAATGTAAGATAGAGACCGTCTGAACTTTTTTGACTATTTTGCTAAAATGCTGAATTCTGAACCGTGAATTTGGAAAATGAAGTAGAATGGGGACCGTCTGAACTTTTTTGACTATTTTTCTGAAATGCCGAATTCTGAACCGTGAATTTTGAAAATGAAGTGGAATGGGGACCGTCTGAACTTTTTTGACTATTTTGCTGAAATGCCGAATTCTGAACCGTGAATTTTGAAAATGAAGTGGAATGGGGACCGTCTGAACTTTTTTGACTGTTTTGCTGAAATGCCGAATTCTGAACCGAAATTAATGTAAGATAGAGACCGTCTGAACTTTTTTGACTATTTTGCTGAAATGCCGAATTCTGAACCGTGAATTTTGAAAATGAAGTAGAATGGAGACCGTCTGAACTTTTTTGACTATTTTACTGAAATGCCGAATTCTGAACCGAAATTAATGTAAGATAGAGACCGTCTGAACTTTTTTGACTATTTTGCTGAAATGCCGAATTCTGAACCGTGAATTTTGAAAATGAAGTAGAATGGAGACCGTCTGAACTTTTTTGACTATTTTACTGAAATGCCGAATTCTGAACCGAAATTAATGTAAGATAGAGACCATCTGAACTTTTTTGACTATTTTGCTGAAATGCCGAATTCTGAACCGAAATTAATGTAAGATAGAGACAATCTGAACTTTTTTTACTATTTTGCTGAAATGCCGAATTCTGAACCGAAATTAATGTAAGATAGAGACCGTCTGAACGTTTTGACAATTTTGCTGAAATGCTGAATTTTGAACCGTGAATTTTGAAAATGGAGTAGAATGGGGACCGTCTGAACTTTTTTGACTGTTTTGCTGAAATGCCGAATTCTGAACCGAAATTAATGTAAAATAGAGACCATCTGAACTTTTTTGACTATTTTGCTGAAATGCCGAATTCTGAACCGAAATTAATGTAATATAGAGACCGTCTGAACGTTTTTGACTATTTTGCTGAAATGCCGAATTCTGAACCGTGAATTTTGAAAATGAAGTAGAATGGAGACCGTCGGAACGTTTTTGACTATTTTGCTGAAATGCCGAATTCTGAACCGTGAATTTTGAAACTGAAGTAGAATGGAGACCGTTGGAACGTTTTTGACTATTTTGCTGAAATGCCGAATTCTGAAACGAAATTAATGTAAGATAGAGACCGTCTGAACTTTTTTGAGTATTTTGCTGAAATGCCGAATTCTGAACCGTGAATTTTGAAAATGAAGTAGAATGGATACCGTCTGAACTTTTTTGACTATTTTACTGAAATGCCGAATTCTGAACCGAAATTAATGTAAGATAGAGACCGTCTGAACTTTTTTGACTAATTTGCTGAAATGCCGAATTCTGAACCGTGAATTTTGAAAATGAAGTAGAATGGAGACCGTCTGAACGTTTTTGACTATTTTACTGAAATGCCGAATTCTGAACCGAAATTAATGTAAGATAGAGACCATCTGAACTTTTTTGACTATTTTGCTGAAATGCCGAATTCTGAACCGAAATTAATGTAAGATAGAGACCATCTGAACTTTTTTTACTATTTTGCTGAAATGCCGAATTCTGAACCGAAATTAATGTAAGATAGAGACCGTCTGAACGTTTTAACAATTTTGCTGAAATGCTGAATTTTGAACCGTGAATTTTGAAAATAGAGTAGAATGGGGACCATCTGAACTTTTTTGATTGTTTTGCTGAATACCGAATTCTGAACCGAAATTAATGTAAAATAGAGACCATCTGAACTTTTTTGACTATTTTGCTGAAATGCCGAATTCTGAACCGAAATTAATGTAAGATAGAGACCGTCTGAACGTTTTTGACTATTTTGCTGAAATGCCGAATTCTGAACCATGAATTTTGAAAATGAAGTAGAATGGAGACCGTCGGAACGTTTTTGACTATTTTGCTGAAATGCCGAATTCTGAACCGTGAATTTTGAAAATGAAGTAGAATGGAGACCGTTGGAACGTTTTTGACTATTTTGCTGAAATGCCGAATTCTGAAACGAAATTAATGTAAGATAGAGACCGTCTGAACTTTTTTGACTATTTTGCTGAAATGCCGAATTCTGAACCGTGAATTTTGAAAATGAAGTAGAATGGAGACCGTCTGAACTTTTTTGACTATTTTACTGAAATGCCGAATTCTGAACCGAAATTAATGTAAGATAGAGACCGTCTGAACTTTTTTGACTATTTTGCTGAAATGCCGAATTCTGAACCGTGAATTTTGAAAATGAAGTAGAATGGAGACCGTCTGAACTTTTTTGACTATTTTACTGAAATGCCGAATTCTGAACCGAAATTTATGTAAGATAGAGACCATCTGAACTTTTTTGACTATTTTGCTGAAATGCCGAATTCTGAACAGAAATTAATGTAAGATAGAGACAATCTGAACTTTTTTTACTATTTTGCTGAAATGCCGAATTCTGAACCGAAATTAATGTAAGATAGAGACCGTCTGAACGTTTTGACAATTTTGCTGAAATGCTGAATTTTGAACCGTGAATTTTGAAAATGGAGTAGAATGGGGACCGTCTGAACTTTTTTGACTGTTTTGCTGAAATGCCGAATTCTGAACCGAAATTAATGTAAAATAGAGACCATCTGAACTTTTTTGACTATTTTGCTGAAATGCCGAATTCTGAACCGAAATTAATGTAATATAGAGACCGTCTGAACGTTTTTGACTATTTTGCTGAAATGCCGAATTCTGAACCGTGAATTTTGAAAATGAAGTAGAATGGAGACCGTCGGAACGTTTTTGACTATTTTGCTGAAATGCCGAATTCTGAACCGTGAATTTTGAAAATGAAGTAGAATGGAGACCGTTGGAACGTTTTTGACTATTTTGCTGAAATGCCGAATTCTGAAACGAAATTAATGTAAGATAGAGACCGTCTGAACTTTTTTGACTATTTTGCTGAAATGCCGAATTCTGAACCGTGAATTTTGAAAATGAAGTAGAATGGATACCGTCTGAACTTTTTTGACTATTTTACTGAAATGCCGAATTCTGAACCGAAATTAATGTAAGATAGAGACCGTCTGAACTTTTTTGACTAATTTGCTGAAATGCCGAATTCTGAACCGTGAATTTTGAAAATGAAGTAGAATGGAGACCGTCTGAACGTTTTTGACTATTTTACTGAAATGCCGAATTCTGAACCGAAATTAATGTAAGATAGAGACCATCTGAACTTTTTTGACTATTTTGCTGAAATGCCGAATTCTGAACCGAAATTAATGTAAGATAGAGACCATCTGAACTTTTTTTACTATTTTGCTGAAATGCCGAATTCTGAACCGAAATTAATGTAAGATAGAGACCGTCTGAACGTTTTAACAGTTTTGCTGAAATGCTGAATTTTGAACCGTGAATTTTGAAAATGGAGTAGAATGGGGACCATCTGAACTTTTTTGACTGTTTTGCTGAAATGCCAAATTCTGAACCGAAATTAATGTAAAATAGAGACCATCGAAACTTTTTTGACTATTTTGCTGAAATGCCGAATTCTGAACCGAAATTAATGTAAGATAGAGACCGTCTGATCGTTTTTGACTATTTTGCTGAAATGCCGAATTCTGAACCATGAATTTTGAAAATGAAGTAGAATGGAGACCGTCGGAACGTTTTTGACTATTTTGCTGAAATGCCGAATTCTGAACCGTGAATTTTGAAAATGAAGTAGAATGGAGACCGTTGGAACGTTTTTGACTATTTTGCTGAAATGCCGAATTCTGAAACGAAATTAATGTAAGATAGAGACCGTCTGAACTTTTTTGACTATTTTGCTGAAATGCCGAATTCTGAACCGTGAATTTTGAAAATGAAGTAGAATGGAGGCCGTCTGAATTTTTTTGACTATTTTTCGGAAATGCTGAATTGATAATATGCCGGGGGAAGGGCAACTAAATGAACTTCAAGGTCTGTCGACAGAAGTATAGCTATGGTATTTTTAGGACATACAGAATTTACCAAAACCATTCATTTTTGGTAAAGTAATCTGAGAAATTTCCAAATTATTGTGTGAAGAAAATTTTAGAGATTCCAAAAATAAGGAAAAGGAGAATATAAGCGGGAAGTTGCGAAAATTACACTAGCGATAATTTAGTTTCTAAAAAAAGCATTAAACCAATATTTTGGGAAAAAGGCACTAATTGGTTTTTAAGTAACTAGGGTTTTTCAACCAAAATTTTCTTTTTCCAAAATTTTTATACTCAAATAAAATGAGACCTTTTCTGAAATTTTTCTCAAGTAAAATCCACCTTTTTAAGAATTTAGATGCTTACTTCATTTACAACACAAATAAAATGGGACCTTTTCCTAATTTTTTCCCAATTAAAATCCACCTTTTCAAATATTATTTGCATAAATTTCATAATTTTAATAGATTCTGCTTTTATTTGTGAGATCTAGAATTCAGCAATTCAGCAAAATAGTCAAAAACGGTTCAGAGGGTCTCTATCTTACATTAATTTCAAAGTTCACGGTTCAGAATTCAGAATTTCAGCAAAATAGTCAAAAAAGTTCAGACGGTCTCTATCTTACGTTAATTTCGGTTCAGAATTCGGCATTTCATCAAAGTAGTCAGAAAAGTTCTGACGGTCTCCATTCTACTTTATTTTCAAAATTCACGGTTCAGAATTCGGCATTTCATCAAAATAGTCAAATAATTTCAGACGGTCTCCAATCTACTTCATTTTCAAAATTCACGGTTCAGAATTCAGCATTTCAGCAAAATAGTCAAAAAAGTTCAGACGGTCTCTATCTTACATTAATTTCAGTTCAGAATTCGGCATTTCAGCAAAATAGTCAAAAAAGTTCAGACGGTCTCTATCTTACGTTAATTTTGGTTCAGAATTCGGCATTTCAGCAAAATAGTCAAAAAAGTTTCGACGGTCTCTATCTTACATTAATTTCGGTTCAGAATTCGGAATTTCAGAAAAATAGTCAAAAACGTTCAGACGGTCTCCATTCTACTTCACTTTCAAAAATTCACGGTTCAGAATTCGGCATTTCAGCAAAATAGTCAAAAAAGTTCAGACGGTCTCTATCTTACATTAATTTCGGTTCAGAATTCGGCATTTCAGCAATAAAAAAGTTGAGACGGTCTCCATTCCACTTCATTTTCAAAATTCACGGTTCATAATTCGGCATTTCAGCAAAATAGTCAAAAAAGTTCAGACGGTCTCTATCTTACGTTAATTTCGGTTCAGAATTCGGCATTTCATCAAAGTAGTCAGAAAAGTTCTGACGGTCTCCATTCTACTTTATTTTCAAAATTCACGGTTCAGAATTCGGCATTTCATCAAAATAGTCAAATAATTTCAGACGGTCTCCATTCCACTTCATTTTCAAAATTCACGGTTCATAATTCGTCATTTCAGCAAAATAGTCAAAAAAGTTCAGACGGTCTCTATCTTACGTTAATTTCGGCTCAGAATTCGGCATTTCATCAAAGTAGTCAGAAAAGTTCTGACGGTCTCCATTCTACTTTATTTTCAAAATTCACGGTTCAGAATTCGGCATTTCATCAAAATAGTCAAATAATTTCAGACGGTCTCCAATCTACTTCATTTTCAAAATTCACGGTTCAGAATTCAGCATTTCAGCAAAATAGTCAAAAAAGTTCAGACGGTCTCTATCTTACGTTAATTTTGGTTCAGAATTCGGCATTTCAGCAAAATAGTCAAAAAAGTTCAGACGATCTCTATCTTACATTAATTTCGGTTCAGAATTCGGAATTTCAGAAAAATAGTCAAAAACGTTCAGACGGTCTCCATTCTACTTCACTTTCAAAAATTCACGGTTCAGAATTCGGCATTTCAGCAAAATAGTCAAAAAAGTTCAGACGGTCTCTATCTTACATTAATTTCGGTTCAGAATTCGGCATTTCAGCAATAAAAAAGTTGAGACGGTCTCCATTCCACTTCATTTTCAAAATTCACGGTTCATAATTCGGCATTTCAGCAAAATAGTCAAAAAAGTTCAGACGGTCTCTATCTTACGTTAATTTCGGTTCAGAATTCGGCATTTCATCAAAGTAGTCAGAAAAGTTCTGACGGTCTCCATTCTACTTTATTTTCAAAATTCACGGTTCAGAATTCGGCATTTCATCAAAATAGTCAAATAATTTCAGACGGTCTCCAATCTACTTCATTTTCAAAATTCACGGTTCAGAATTCAGCATTTCAGCAAAATAGTCAAAAAAGTTCAGACGGTCTCTATCTTACATTAATTTCGGTTCAGAATTCGGCATTTCAGCAAAATAGTCAAAAAAGTTCAGACGGTCTCTATCTTACATTAATTTCGGTTCAGAATTCAGCATTTCAGCAAAATAGTCAAAAAAGTTCAGACGGTCTCTATCTTACATTAATTTCGGTTCAGAATTCAGCATTTCAGCAAAATAGTCAAAAAAGTTCAGACGGTCTCTATCTTTAATTTCAATGTTCACTGTTCAGAATTCGGCATTTCAGCAAAATAGTCAAAAAGGTTCAGACAGTTTAAGGTTTTGTAGGATGTTAGAATTTTATAGTAGGAATCCTACTATATTCAGCAGTTCACACGTTCAGATATTCAGCAGATTAGTCGATCCCGATATTTTCTGGATGTTTCACTATGCAGAATGGTCTTATAATTAGTAGAAGAATCGATAAAAAATTATTTGATTTTTCATTTCACCCTCCCATTAAACACATTCTTAATCGTATTCTAAAAGACAGACATAAACTCTAATGAATCTCTGAAAAGGCGAGATTTGATACAGTAAAACCAGCTGACTGTCTCATAAACAGACTAAAACTGAAAATTCGAGGCTTAACTTAGAAAAGCCGGCGGACTGTCTCATAAACAGACTAAAACTGAAAATTCGAGGCTTAACTTAGAGAAGCCGGCGGACTGTCTCATAACAAGACTAAAACTGAAAATCCGAGGCTTAATATAGTCAAGTCGGCTGACTGTCACATAACAAGATTAAAACTTGATCGTTCCAGAGTTAAAATGGAGAAACCAGCGGACTGTCTCATAACCAGACTAAAATGAAAATGCGACTCTTAATACAGAGAAGCCAGCGGACTGTCTCATAACTAGAATAAACCTGAAAATGCGAGACATAATATAGTCAAGCCGGCGGACTGTCCCATATCAACATTAAAAATTGATCTTGCCAGAGTTAAAATTGAGAAGCCAGCGGACTGTCTCATAACCAGACTAAAACTGAAAATCCGAGACTTAACATAGTCAAGCCAAACTTAAACTGAAAAGGCTAGATTTGATACAGTAAAGCCAGCGGACTGTCTCATAACCAGACTAAAACTGAAAATCCGAGACTTAATATAGTCAAGTCGGCGGAATGTTTCAAAACAAGACTAAACTTGGTCGCGCCTGATTTAATATAATCTAGAGTAAGAAAAACAGGCAAAATTTAGAGCATTCGGAAGACTGTCAACCGACTTATAAAATTAGTAAAAATAATGGACTGTTTACATTATTGCTTTTCGGCTTGTGTTTACGTGTATTATCAGTCCCGAGTTTTTAGGACACCTAGCGAACACACGGACTGTTAAAAGACTGTACTGTGGAGCGCATGTGCTACTGGGGCAGCCTTTATTCACAATCTGGCAGACTTGGGTAGAGTGGCGATAATTCATAATCGAGTATCGAATCTTTGTCGTAATGATGCTTGTTAGATGTTATGGCACTTTATGCATATATATATGATTGGTCTTGTGGCGCAATACTTTGAAACAAATCAGACGTTCATTAAAGGGATGGTGAAGTGGAAAAGAAAGTAATTTTTTATTGATTCTTCTATAAGACCAATCTGCATCGTGAAACATCCAGGAAATAACACCGAACGATTTTTAAACGACAATTAGTTTGAAATTTCATGGATAATTTTAAGTAGGGATCTCCGACCAATCGCGTAGCACCCCGCCTTTTTATCAACAATTTTCTCATGGCACGCTCCGTGTTGAATCAATTTATTGCGAGATTTGAAAAAAATTGTACGATGTGACAATTGTGGCGCGAGACATGGAGTATGCCACGAGAATTTTGTTAACAAAAAGGCACGGCGTTACGGGATTGGTCGGAGTTCCTTATTTAAAACTATTCTTAAAATCCGAGCCCAATTTGTATATTAAAATCAATGGGAGGTATTTCTTGAATTTTTCATTGTGCAGACTGGTCTTGAATCGATAAAAAAACACCATGATTTCCACTTCCCGCTCCCTTTAAGAGAAAACTCGCGTTTTTTGAAGAGGAGAAGCGGTTTGAAAATATTGTTATTTTGGCCATGAGCCCATGATATCATAATATTTAGAACTCATATTAATTACGTCTACGTCTTCAGCCCGATTCATTGCACCCTAGTGAAAATCTCATTCATGATGGCATATGCGCTTCACGAGATCCCTTCAAATAGACATATTCGACTATTCTATATAAGAAACAACATCAGAGGAGATGGCTTCTATGCTAGGAACGTTCGCTACGCGATTGAGCTTCGCTAAACGGAGCCTGGGGTTGCCCATAGCCTCCCGCGTTTAACGCAAATGTGAGGCCATTGAAAGATTTTTATTTTAGAAGCAGAAATAGGGAACAGAGTAATCTGGGTGCGCGTCAAAGTCCCGGACCCCCTTCCTCGGGACGGTGGGATATGAAAGAAGAGGGTGGTCTTAGCGACAAAGGTAAAAAGGAATCACGTATTTTTCGCCGTCCCAGTAAGCAACATCATAAAAACCTAGTTTAAGTGAGCCAATCTGAAATTTTAAACTTTTATTACGTGTTGGAGGGAGGGGCTCTATACTGGGCTATGAGTCGGACTGAATTAAACGCTAACCGTTCTCTATTCCTACCTCTAAAATTAAATCTATCTCTGTTGAGGCTTAATAATAAAGCCGACCGCAACCAAAGCATGGGCAAAGGCGTATTTCACAACTGACGTTCAAATGGAAAAGCCTAAAAATTTAACGAAAAAAATGAATGCCGGTAACAATGATCACAAATAACAGCTAACAGCTAAACGAACCCGAACGGTAAACACTTGAAGTTGGTCTCTCTACGCTGCTGGTCTGTTACTCCTTTCGTTTATTTTCTATGGCTAAACAACTAACTTTGGGAGGTATTGGCATATTAGGCCATTTGTGTTTTAACTTTTTAAGACTTTTATTGTAGTAGAAAAGAAAAACGACCCTGTTTAAAGAAACTTTGGATAAATTTTAATATTTAGTTAAAAGTTGAAATTTATTTATAAAATTTGGACGAAAATTTTTAAATAACAAGACTTCCTTTGAGTTTCAAATTGAAGAATGTTCGTGTGCTTTATTGAACTATTTTTTACAAAAAAGACAGTCACTTTCAGTTTCAATTGCTGCTTTTATTGGACATATCCTAGTCGTTAAAGGAAGGATGAAGAGGAAAAATAAAGTGATTTTTTGATCGATTTTTCTCATTATGAGACCATTATATGCACAGTGAAACATCCAGGAAATACAGTCTCCGAATGATTTTAAAATTCAAATTAGGTTCAGATTTTAAAGATAATTTGAAATAAGCACCATTGACTAAAAGCTTAACGCCCTGCCTTCCTGTTAACAAAATTTCCGTTGCACGCTCTATATCTCGCGCCACGATAGTCACATCGCAAGCAACTTTTATTAAATCACGCGATAAATTTCATACGGCATGGAGCGTGCCACGAGAATTTTGTCAATAGGAAGGCAGGGCGTTACGCGATGGGTCGGAGGTCATTATTTCAAATTTTCCGTATAATCTGAACCTAATTGGAATTTCAAAATCATTCGGAGATATTTTCGGGATCGACTAATCTGCTGAATGTCTGAACGTCTGAACTGCCGAAAATAGTAGAATTCCTACTATAAAATTCTCCCATCCTACCAAACAGTAAACTGTCTGAACCTTTTTGACTATTTTGCTGAAATGCTGAATTCTGAACAGTGAACATTGAAATTAAAGTATGAGATCGTCTGAACGTTTTTGACTATTTGCTGAAATGCTGGATTCTGAACCGTGAACTTTGAAATTAATGTAAGATAGAGACCGTCTGAACTTTTTTGACTATTTTGCTGAAATGCTGAATTCTGAACCGTGAATTTTGAAAATGAAGGGGAATGGGGACCGTCTGAACTTTTTTGACTATTTTGCTGAAATGCCGAATTCTGAACCGTGAATTTTGAAAATGAAGTGGAATGGGGACCGTCTGAACTTTTTTGACTATTTTGCTGAAATGCCGAATTCTGAACCGAAATTAATTTAAGATAGAGACCGTCTGAACTTTTTTGACTATTTTGCTGAAATGCCGAATTCTGAACCGTGAATTTTGAAAATGAAGTAGAATGGAGACCGTCTGAACTTTTTTGACTATTTTACTGAAATGCCGAATTCTGAACCGAAATTAATGTAAGATAGAGACCGTCTGAACTTTTTTGACTATTTTGCTGAAATGCCGAATTCTGAACCGTGAATTTTGAAAATGAAGTGGAATGGGGACCGTCTGAACTTTTTTGACTATTTTGCTGAAATGCCGAATTCTGAACCGAAATTAATGTAAGATAGAGACCGTCTGAACTTTTTTGACTATTTTGCTGAAATGCCGAATTCTGAACCGTGAATTTTGAAAATGAAGTAGAATGGAGACCGTCTGAACTTTTTTGACTATTTTACTGAAATGCCGAATTCTGAACCGAAATTAATGTAAGATAGAGACCGTCTGAACTTTTTTGACTATTTTACTGAAATGCCGAATTCTGAACCGAAATTAATGTAAGATAGAGACCATCTGAACTTTTTTGACTATTTTGCTGAAATGCCGAATTCTGAACCGAAATTAATGTAAGATAGAGACAATCTGAACTTTTTTTACTATTTTGCTGAAATGCCGAATTCTGAACCGAAATTAATGTAAGATAGAGACCGTCTGAACGTTTTGACAATTTTGCTGAAATGCTGAATTTTGAACCGTGAATTTTGAAAATGGAGTAGAATGGGGACCGTCTGAACTTTTTTGACTGTTTTGCTGAAATGCCGAATTCTGAACCGAAATTAATGTAAAATAGAGACCATCTGAACTTTTTTGACTATTTTGCTGAAATGCCGAATTCTGAACCGAAATTAATGTAAGATAGAGACCGTCTGAACGTTTTTGACTATTTTGCTGAAATGCCGAATTCTGAACCGTGAATTTTGAAAATGAAGTAGAATGGAGACCGTCGGAACGTTTTTGACTATTTTGCTGAAATGCCGAATTCTGAACCGTGAATTTTGAAAATGAAGTAGAATGGAGACCGTTGGAACGTTTTTGACTATTTTGCTGAAATGCCGAATTCTGAAACGAAATTAATGTAAGATAGAGACCGTCTGAACTTTTTTGACTATTTTGCTGAAATGCCAAATTCTGAACCGTGAATTTTGAAAATGAAGTAGAATGGAGACCGTCTGAACTTTTTTGACTATTTTACTGAAATGCCGAATTCTGAACCGAAATTAATGTAAGATAGAGACCGTCTGAACTTTTTTGACTAATTTGCTGAAATGCCGAATTCTGAACCGTGAATTTTGAAAATGAAGTAGAATGGAGACCGTCTGAACTTTTTTGACTATTTTACTGAAATGCCGAATTCTGAACCGAAATTAATGTAAGATAGAGACCATCTGAACTTTTTTGACTATTTTGCTGAAATGCCGAATTCTGAACCGAAATTAATGTGAGAAAGAGACCATCTGAACTTTTTTTACTATTTTGCTGAAATGCCGAATTCTGAACCGAAATTAATGTAAGATAGAGACCGTCTGAACGTTTTGACAATTTTTCTGAAATGCTGAATTTTGAACCGTGAATTTTGAAAATGGAGTAGAATGGGGACCGTCTGAACTTTTTTAACTGTTTTGCTGAAATGCCGAATTCTGAACCGAAATTAATGTAAAATAGAGACCATCTGAACTTTTTTGACTATTTTGCTGAAATGCCGAATTCTGAACCGAAATTAATGTAAGATAGAGACCGTCTGAACGTTTTTGACTATTTTGCTGAAATGCCGAATTCTGAACCATGAATTTTGAAAATGAAGTAGAATGGAGACCGTCGGAACGTTTTTGACTATTTTGCTGAAATGCCGAATTCTGAACCGTGAATTTTGAAAATGAAGTAGAATGGAGACCTTTGGAACGTTTTTGACTATTTTGCTGAAATGCCGAATTCTGAAACGAAATTAATGTAAGATAGAGACCGTCTGAACTTTTTTGACTATTTTGTTGAAATGCCGAATTCTGAACCGTGAATTTTGAAAATGAAGTAGAATGGAGGCCGTCTGAATTTTTTTGACTATTTTTCGGAAATGCTGAATTGATAATATGCCGGGGGAAGGGCAACTAAATGAACTTCAAGGTCTGTCGACAGAAGTATAGCTATGGTATTTTTAGGACATACAGAATTTACCAAAACCATTCATTTTTGGTAAAGTAATCTGAGAAATTTCCAAATTATTGTGTGAAGAAAATTTTAGAGATTCCAAAAATAAGGAAAAGGAGAATATAAGCGGGAAGTTGCGAAAATTACATTAGCGATAATTTAGTTTCTAAAAAAAGCATTAAACCAATATTTTGGGAAAAAGGCACTAATTGTTTTTTAAGTAACTAGGGTTTCTCAACTAAAATTTTCTTTTTCCAAAATTTTTATACTCAAATAAAATGAGACCTTTTCTGAAATTTTTCTCAAGTAAAATCCACCTTTTTAAGAATTTAGATGCTTACTTCATTTACAACACAAATAAAATGGGACCTTTTCCTAATTTTTTCCCAATTAAAATCCACCTTTTCAAATATTATTTGCATAAATTTCATAATTTTAATAGATTCTGCTTTTATTTGTGAGATCTAGAATTCAGCAATTCAGCAAAATAGTCAAAAACGGTTCAGAGGGTCTCTATCTTACATTAATTTCAAAGTTCACGGTTCAGAATTCAGAATTTCAGCAAAATAGTCAAAAAAGTTCAGACGGTCTCTATCTTACGTTAATTTCGGTTCAGAATTCGGCATTTCATCAAAGTAGTCAGAAAAGTTCTGACGGTCTCCATTCTACTTTATTTTCAAAATTCACGGTTCAGAATTCGGCATTTCATCAAAATAGTCAAATAATTTCAGACGGTCTCCAATCTACTTCATTTTCAAAATTCACGGTTCAGAATTCAGCATTTCAGCAAAATAGTCAAAAAAGTTCAGACGGTCTCTATCTTACATTAATTTCGGTTCAGAATTCGGTATTTCAGCAAAATAGTCAAAAAAGTTCAGACGGTCTCTATCTTACGTTAATTTTGGTTCAGAATTCGGCATTTCAGCAAAATAGTCAAAAAAGTTCAGACGGTCTCTATCTTACATTAATTTCGGTTCAGAATTCGGAATTTCAGAAAAATAGTCAAAAACGTTCTGACGGTCTCCATTCTACTTCACTTTCAAAAATTCACGGTTCAGAATTCGGCATTTCAGCAAAATAGTCAAAAAAGTTCAGACGGTCTCTATCTTACATTAATTTCGGTTCAGAATTCGGCATTTCAGCAATAAAAAAGTTGAGACGGTCTCCATTCCACTTCATTTTCAAAATTCACGGTTCATAATTCGGCATTTCAGCAAAATAGTCAAAAAAGTTCAGACGGTCTCTATCTTACGTTAATTTCGGTTCAGAATTCGGCATTTCATCAAAGTAGTCAGAAAAGTTCTGACGGTCTCCATTCTACTTTATTTTCAAAATTCACGGTTCAGAATTCGGCATTTCATCAAAATAGTCAAATAATTTCAGACGGTCTCCATTCCACTTCATTTTCAAAATTCACGGTTCATAATTCGTCATTTCAGCAAAATAGTCAAAAAAGTTCAGACGGTCTCTATCTTACGTTAATTTCGGCTCAGAATTCGGCATTTCATCAAAGTAGTCAGAAAAGTTCTGACGGTCTCCATTCTACTTTATTTTCAAAATTCACGGTTCAGAATTCGGCATTTCATCAAAAAAGTCAAATAATTTCAGACGGTCTCCAATCTACTTCATTTTCAAAATTCACGGTTCAGAATTCAGCATTTCAGCAAAATAGTCAAAAAAGTTCAGACGGTCTCTATCTTACATTAATTTCGGTTCAGAATTCGGCATTTCAGCAAAATAGTCAAAAAAGTTCAGACGGTCTCTATCTTACGTTAATTTTGGTTCAGAATTCGGCATTTCAGCAAAATAGTCAAAAAAGTTCAGACGGTCTCTATCTTACATTAATTTCGGTTCAGAATTCGGAATTTCAGAAAAATAGTCAAAAACGTTCAGACGGTCTCCATTCTACTTCACTTTCAAAAATTCACGGTTCAGAATTCGGCATTTCAGCAAAATAGTCAAAAAAGTTCAGACGGTCCCTATCTTACATTAATTTCGGTTCAGAATTCGGCATTTCAGCAATAAAAAAGTTGAGACGGTCTCCATTCCACTTCATTTTCAAAATTCACGGTTCATAATTCGGCATTTCAGCAAAATAGTCAAAAAAGTTCAGACGGTCTCTATCTTACGTTAATTTCGGTTCAGAATTCGGCATTTCATCAAAGTAGTCAGAAAAGTTCTGACGGTCTCCATTCTACTTTATTTTCAAAATTCACGGTTCAGAATTCGGCATTTCATCAAAATAGTCAAATAATTTCAGACGGTCTCCATTCCACTTCATTTTCAAAATTCACGGTTCATAATTCGTCATTTCAGCAAAATAGTCAAAAAAGTTCAGACGGTCTCTATCTTACGTTAATTTCGGCTCAGAATTCGGCATTTCATCAAAGTAGTCAGAAAAGTTCTGACGGTCTCCATTCTACTTTATTTTCAAAATTCACGGTTCAGAATTCGGCATTTCATCAAAAAAGTCAAATAATTTCAGACGGTCTCCAATCTACTTCATTTTCAAAATTCACGGTTCAGAATTCAGCATTTCAGCAAAAAAGTCAAAAAAGTTCAGACGGTCTCTATCTTACATTAATTTCGGTTCAGAATTCGGCATTTCAGCAAAATAGTCAAAAAAGTTCAGACGGTCTCTATCTTACGTTAATTTTGGTTCAGAATTCGGCATTTCAGCAAAATAGTCAAAAAAGTTCAGACGGTCTCTATCTTACATTAATTTCGGTTCAGAATTCGGAATTTCAGAAAAATAGTCAAAAACGTTCAGACGGTCTCCATTCTACTTCACTTTCAAAAATTCACGGTTCAGAATTCGGCATTTCAGCAAAATAGTCAAAAAAGTTCAGACGGTCCCTATCTTACATTAATTTCGGTTCAGAATTCGGCATTTCAGCAATAAAAAAGTTGAGACGGTCTCCATTCCACTTCATTTTCAAAATTCACGGTTCATAATTCGGCATTTCAGCAAAATAGTCAAAAAAGTTCAGACGGTCTCTATCTTACGTTAATTTCGGTTCAGAATTCGGCATTTCATCAAAGTAGTCAGAAAAGTTCTGACGGTCTCCATTCTACTTTATTTTCAAAATTCACGGTTCAGAATTCGGCATTTCATCAAAATAGTCAAATAATTTCAGACGGTCTCCATTCCACTTCATTTTCAAAATTCACGGTTCATAATTCGTCATTTCAGCAAAATAGTCAAAAAAGTTCAGACGGTCTCTATCTTACGTTAATTTCGGCTCAGAATTCGGCATTTCATCAAAGTAGTCAGAAAAGTTCTGACGGTCTCCATTCTACTTTATTTTCAAAATTCACGGTTCAGAATTCGGCATTTCATCAAAATAGTCAAATAATTTCAGACGGTCTCCAATCTACTTCATTTTCAAAATTCACGGTTCAGAATTCAGCATTTCAGCAAAATAGTCAAAAAGTTCAGACGGTCTCTATCTTACATTAATTTCGGTTCAGAATTCGGCATTTCAGCAAAATAGTCAAAAAAGTTCAGACGGTCTCTATCTTACGTTAATTTTGGTTCAGAATTCGGCATTTCAGCAAAATAGTCAAAAAAATTCAGACGGTCTCTATCTTACATTAATTTCGGTTCAGAATTCGGAATTTCAGAAAAATAGTCAAAAACGTTCAGACGGTCTCCATTCTACTTCACTTTCAAAAATTCACGGTTCAGAATTCGGCATTTCAGCAAAATAGTCAAAAAAGTTCAGACGGTCTCTATCTTACATTAATTTCGGTTCAGAATTCGGCATTTCAGCAATAAAAAAGTTAAGACGGTCTCCATTCCACTTCATTTTCAAAATTCACGGTTCATAATTCGGCATTTCAGCAAAATAGTCAAAAAAGTTCAGACGGTCTCTATCTTACGTTAATTTCGGTTCAGAATTCGGCATTTCATCAAAGTAGTCAGAAAAGTTCTGACGGTCTCCATTCTACTTTATTTTCAAAATTCACGGTTCAGAATTCGGCATTTCATCAAAATAGTCAAATAATTTCAGACGGTCTCCATTCCACTTCATTTTCAAAATTCACGGTTCATAATTCGTCATTTCAGCAAAATAGTCAAAAAAGTTCAGACGGTCTCTATCTTACGTTAATTTCGGCTCAGAATTCGGCATTTCATCAAAGTAGTCAGAAAAGTTCTGACGGTCTCCATTCTACTTTATTTTCAAAATTCACGGTTCAGAATTCGGCATTTCATCAAAATAGTCAAATAATTTCAGACGGTCTCCAATCTACTTCGTTTTCAAAATTCACGGTTCAGAATTCAGCAGTTCAGCAAAATAGTCAAAAAAGTTCAGACGGTCTCTATCTTACATTAATTTCGGTTCAGAATTCGGCATTTCAGCAAAATAGTCAAAAAAGTTCAGACGGTCTCTATCTTACATTAATTTCGGTTCAGAATTCGGAATTTCAGAAAAATAGTCAAAAACGTTCAGACGGTCTCCATTCTACTTCACTTTCAAAAATTCACGGTTCAGAATTCGGCATTTCAGCAAAATAGTCAAAAAAGTTCAGACGGTCTCTATCTTACATTAATTTCGGTTCAGAATTCGGCATTTCAGCAATAAAAAAGTTGAGACGGTCTCCATTCCACTTCATTTTCAAAATTCACGGTTCATAATTCGGCATTTCAGCAAAATAGTCAAAAAAGTTCAGACGGTCTCTATCTTACGTTAATTTCGGTTCAGAATTCGGCATTTCATCAAAGTAGTCAGAAAAGTTCTGACGGTCTCCATTCTACTTTATTTTCAAAATTCACGGTTCAGAATTCGGCATTTCATCAAAATAGTCAAATAATTTCAGACGGTCTCCAATCTACTTCATTTTCAAAATTCACGGTTCAGAATTCAGCATTTCAGCAAAATAGTCAAAAAAGTTCAGACGGTCTCTATCTTACATTAATTTCGGTTCAGAATTCAGCATTTCAGCAAAATAGTCAAAAAATTTCAGACGGTCTCTATCTTACATTAATTTCGGTTCAGAATTCAGCATTTCAGCAAAATAGTCAAAAAGTTCAGACGGTCTCTATCTTTAATTTCAATGTTCACTGTTCAGAATTCGGCATTTCAGCAAAATAGTCAAAAAGGTTCAGACAGTTTACGGTTTGGTAGGATGTTAGAATTTTATAGTAGGAATCCTACTATATTCAGCAGTTCACACGTTCAGATATTCAGCAGATTAGTCGATCCCGATATTTTCTGGATGTTTCACTATGCAGAATGGTCTTATAATTAGTAGAAGAATCGATAAAAAATTATTTGATTTTTCATTTCACCCTCCCATTAAACACATTCTTAATCGTATTCTAAAAGACAGACATAAACTCTAATGAAATTAGGAGGGAAAGCAATGTAATATTATAAATAGAGATGCGCCCTGTTCGCTGGTATTTTTTTTTCCGTATGAGTAACCATCCAACGTCGTGACCGGTATTAATATTAATAACCTGATAGTTATTCTTGACTAACTTAAAACATTGTTTTAGTGTATGGTTTCAGGCTCAGCAGGACATTTGCCCAACCCATACGTCCCGACTCGTTGCAAGATTTCTGGAGAAAGAAGGAATTAACGCTTTGGATTGGTCCGACTTGAACCCGATTTAGCGTTTATGTCTGTCATTTAATAAAAGATTAAAAATGTGTTTAAGGGCTACGGGAGGTTAAGTAAAATATTAAGCTACAATTGAAACTGAAAGAGATAGTTGTTTGTAATAAATTGTTCAAGAACGCAGACCTGGATGTTTCACTATGCAAAATGGTATTATAATTAGAAGAAGAATCGATAGAAAATCACTTTAATGTCCTCTTCATCCTCCCTTTAAAGGCTAGGGGATGTCCAATAAAATAGCAAGCAACAATTCAAGCTGAACGTGACTGTCTTGTTTGTATAAAATAGTTCAATAAAGCACACTAGCATTCTTCAATTTGAAACTCGAAGGAAGTCTTGTTATTTGAAAATGTTCGTCCAAATTTTATAAATATTTTTCAACTTTTAACTAGTTATCAATAATGATATTAATAGTTATCCAAATTTCTTTAAAAAGGCTAGTTACCTTTCCTACACAATAAAAGGCTTAAAACACAAAATGGCCTAATATCCCAATACCTCCCAAAGTTAGTATTTTTGCCATAGAAAATAAACGAAAGGAGTAGCAGACCAGCAGCGCAGAGAGGCCAACTTCAAGTGTTTACCGTTCGGGTTCGTTTTAGCTGTTAGCTGTTATTTTCAGTTATGATCATTGTTACCGGCATTAATTTTTTTTCATTTAATTTTTAGGTTTTTCCATCGGTAGCTTTGAACGTCAGTTGTGAAATACGCCATTGCCCATGCTTTGGTTGCGGTCGGCTTTATTATTAAGCCTCAATAGAGATAGATTTAATTTTAGAAGTAGGATTCGAGAACGGTTAGTGTTCAATTCAGTTCGACTCATTGCCCAGTATAGAGCCCTCCCTCTAACGCGTGATGAAGAGTTTAAATTTTCGTATTGCTCAATTAAACTACGTTTTGCTGACGTTGCTGACGGGATCGGCAAAAAATACGTTATTCCTTTTACCTTTGTCGCTTTGACACGCCTCTTCTTTCATAATCCTCCTTTAAGTGGAAGAGGGTCCGGGAATTTGACGCGCTCCTAGATTACTCTATTCTCTATTCCCACTTCTAAAATTAAATCTATCCCTGGCCTCACATTTGCGCTAAACGCGGGAGGCTATAGCCAACCTCAGGCTCCGTTTAGCGAAGCTCAATCGCGTAGCGAACATTCCTAGCATAGAAGCCCTCTCCTCTGAAGTTGTTTCTTATATGGAATAGTCGAATATGTCTATTTGAAAGGATCTCGTGAAGCGCATAAGCCATCATGAATGAGATTTTCACTATGCTGCAATGAATCGGGCTGAAGACCTAGACGTAATTAATATGAGTTCTAAATATTATGATATCATGGGCTCATGGCCCAAATAAAAATATTTTAAAAACCGCTTCTCCCCTTCAAAAGACACGAGTTTTCTCTTAGAGGGAGTGGGAAGTGGAAATAAAGGTGTTTTTTATCGATTCAAGACCAGTCTGAACCATGAAAAATTCAGGAAATACCTCCCATTGATTTTAATATTCAAATTAGGCTAGGATTTTAAGAATAGTTTTAAATAAGGAACTCCGACCAATCCCGTAACGCCGTGCCTTTTTGTTAACAAAATTCTCGTGGCATACTCCATGTCTCGCGCCACAATTGTCACATCGTACAATTTTTTTCAAATCTCGCAATAAATTGATTCAACACGGAGCGTGCCAAGAGAAAATTGTTGATAAAAAGGCGGGGTGCTACGCGATTGGTCGGAGATCCCTACTTAAAATTATCCATGAAATTTCAAACTATATTGTCGTTTAAAAATCGTTCGGTGTTATTTCCTGGATGTTTCACGATGCAGATTGGTCTTATAGAAGAATCAATAAAAAATTACTTTCTTTTCCACTTCACCATCCCTTTAATGAACGTCTGATTTTTTTCAAAGTATGGCGCCACAAGACCAATCATATATATATGCATAAAGTGCCATAACATCTAACAAGCATTATTACGACAAAGATTTGAATTTGGTGAAACTTTTCAAATATGAATCGACCCCAAGGAATCCGAAAATCGCATTTATATCCATAAGAATCCAATATTTTCAAAGTTGATAATTTTGACATTTCCGGTTTCCGGTATAAGTATGCAAAGGACAACTGTGGAACGGGTAAAATATGAAAGAGGAATGCAAAACTTTTATAACGCACTTTATTCCAGAGCTAGCTTGAATAGTTTTTGAAATATAGTAAAATATGTGCGAAAAACGCAACGCGCAAAGACTTTTTAACAGTCTGTACACTTCTATTTTAGCAACAATTTGGAAGAAATATTTGTTCATTGTTAACTATCTATTAAATTTAGTTTTTTAATTCTAAATTTTATGTATGAGCAAAACAGTTTAAAATTACTTTGTTATATGTATTAAAATTAGGCCAACATGATGGCGCTTAACAGAGCCTAGATCTGACTTAGATAACCAGCCTTCTGATAGATTTTCATAGCCTAATACCTAACTTATATTAAAGAGATAATCCATAAGGAAGAGAGAGACCAAATAAAATAACGAACTGTTTATTATTAAACAAGTGAGAGAGTAAGTGATATAAATGATAACATAACATTGCTATTTATAGCAGTTACTAAAAAACAGTATTAAGATATTATTAACCGGTTAAAAAACTAACATCGCATTTCGCGTAGAGTTCTATAGGCCCGTGGGGCCCGAGCCCCCCCAAAAATTTTAGAAGTGGCCACGGGCCCCTCCAAACATTTGTCATCCATAATACCGAAATCATGAAGATAGTGACCTCATAAAAATAATTTTTGCGTTTAACTGACTGCAAAAACCATTAAAACCACTACAGAGCAGTGTTTTCCGAACAGAATAGTTTTATTTTGTTCTGTAAAATATAAACAAGACGGTCCAAGGGCTGGGCCATAATAGTAGCCACATCGTTATCTACTTAATTATTCTTACTTCAATAAATTTACTTATGTTATAATTGTAATAGTGGGACAGAAACAGAGAACTTGAAATTTACTTCTGTTATAATTGTAATAACCCGGTTCCGAGAAGCTTTTGCTTTTAAAATTCCCGACGATTTCTTTGAATGTTGAAATAGGGGAGTGTTATTGAAAGCGTGAAATACTTGTCGACGGGTGATGGGAATTTTAAAGGGATTATTAAACCTTCCATTTTAAGGCTATATCATAATCCTTTCTCTCTCTCGCTTGAAACATAGAGAAAATGTGAAACAAACAATGTTTAACCTTACTAGTAAAATTTAATGCAATGCTTAATCCTCTCTTACTTCAATGACGAACGAAAAATATCACCTCATCACAATCTTCTCCCGTCAGCTTCCATTGACTCTCCCTTCAATGAGGTACAAAAAATTTTATACAGCCAAAGGCAGTACAGAGAGACTCCTACATTGCCACCGACAACAGGGCAGGTCATACTAATGTCCACATCGCCGATACCTAGCCGAGGCTTAATGTAGTTTTCGAGTCTACTATTATTCGCAGAGCTATTTTTCTGTTGAAATTAAAAAACTCTTATAATATTTAGTTGAATGACTCGAAAATTTTCGAAACTTGAGCTTTAAAACGTTTAATATAATATAACGACAAACGAACGATACCGCAAATTTGACTTTCGAGCTTCCCGGTTATGTCGCCGGCGAGGTCGAGTCGAGGTCCCATGCAAGAAAATAGTAATAGCCGTCGCCGATTGATCTGGTATGAAAGAGGCTATCTACGGTTAGGGGACTTACTGGTTGGTTAAAAGCTTTTTTGTTCGTCTGTTTAGTTTTTACTTCGGGAATGTCATGAAATCTATGGCCAAAGCTATGGAAAAGTGGAACTTACGTACTTTATGTGTGAAGCATAATCCGCTTTTGGAATAGTGCGACGAATGTAAGGCCAGGGATACTAGATGCTTTAAGAGGGATTCGAAGGGAGACGGAAATTGCGACAGAGTTAACGGCGTGTCATGCGCAGTACAGTCTACCGGACTTCTAGATTTTAGTGCAGTTCAAAGCCAATCAAGGATGATTGCGGGAGGATGTGAAATCTGAGAGAAATAGGCGCGCTGTGGAACGGCTTAGGTCCGGTGGAACGCAAAAAATGGGGGAATACTCGGAATAGGAATTCAATTTGTACTTGATAGGGAAAAACAAGACGGCGCGCGTTATAGATCCCCGTTAAAAAAAACCTCTGCCGCAGTCTTATCTGAACCAGGGCTAATCCACCCCTGTCTGAACGTACGTGAAAAGGCTCTAGCTGATCATCCCTCTTTAAACATCTAGTATCCCTGGTAAGGCGCGGCGCTGGCCAACTCCATAGAGTAGATAAACAATTTTCAAAATGTTTTTCGAGGCACAAGTGTAAATTAGTCTTATGGGTTAAGTCGCTCTCATGGTTTCCTATGTTGGTGATTTTCCCGAGTTTTGAAAGTGGTCTCGAAATTTTTTGTAAGGATTTTTACATTCGTATTGTAATGCGCAAATACGGATAAATTTGTTTTAAAACGGCCTATATTATCTTTAGAGGAAAACATAGTACATGGATATACTTAAGAAATATACTATATAATGTAGTATATATAAATGTATTACTTAATATTCGTTAGGAATTTATATACATCATATGCATGCATAAAGTGACCATTTATTTTTTACCCCAAACCGGGACGGCTTGGAAACACTAGAAACAAACTAAAATTCGGATTGAAGTAAACACAACTAAGATTTTTCTAAGGGTTGATATTGTCTTTCTTATATTTTTCTGAAGCACAGATTTGTTTATGGAAGTCTGGTGATGATTTTAAGCAGGGGCGCCGATCATTGTTTTTCTCAGGGGGGCTGGGGCCCAAGGCAACACCAGGGAGCTCAGCCAAAAATTTTAATTCCTAATAGAAAATAGCTCAGCCAAAAATTTTAATTCCTAATAGAAAATATGAATTATATATTATTGAAAAGAGTGTGTTTTTATAGGAAATATAGTACTAAAAATCTTCATAGGTAAACCTATTTTAGCTTAAACTATGTAGAAAAATCTCAAAAAAACTAATCGTATTTTACTTTGAAAAGCAAAGCCTATTGAAAATATTATGTTTAAAAATTCAGAGCGAGCGAAGCGAGCTCCGCAATTTCGCTGTCTATAAATTTGATCTCGATGAAAGAGCTAAATTCTGATAAACTTGGCGCTTAACTAACTCTTTTGAAGGTTGTCGTTAAATACACATTTGCGTTTAGGCATTTGGAATAAAAGAAGACTCACTCGTCACTAGAAAAACTACACAAGTCACCTTGACATTGTTCACAGATTTGAAGAGATATTTAGCAGACTTCATAACTACATATACCGCGCGATAATCAAAACTGGGACAATTTCCAGAAAACGGGACTTTTTAGTGTCCCGAGGCATTCTTCGGGGACACCGGGACAAAGTTTAACAAAACGGGACTGTCCCGGCTAAACCGGGACGTATGGTCACTTTATGCATGCATCATGTAAGTATTGGTCCAGTCCGGTTGGGCCGGGCCCCACCAAACATTTACGAAACTCTACGCCTATGTCTAAGGTTACAGAGTTAATATAATCCGAGTAGATAAGAGTCGATTTCTCCAACACCCCTTCTCGACGATTATCGGAAAATCCGGCCTTGGATATCAGGTGCTTTAGTTCTTCTTTTGTTAAAGGCTTGGTTAACATGTCGGCGGTCATTTCCTCGGTTGGACAATAGTTGATATCGATGATGTTGTTTTCTCTCATATCCTTGAGGAAGTGGTATCGGACGTCAATGTGTTTCGTCCTAGCGCTGATCCGTTCGGAAAGACTCATCTTGATGCATCCTTGATTGTCCTCAAATAAGTAGGTTGGCGTGGTAGCCGGGAATCCAACATCTTCATTCTCGTTCAACACCAACATATCATCTACGTATAGTAGGATATACGTCCAGGTACCGTCTTGTTCCAATTTCGAGTAAAGTCCTGGATCGGCTTTGCTACGACTGAATCCTTCATCAACTAGGATTTGATTTTCTTTGACGTTCCAGGCCCTTGCAGATTGCTTCAACCCGTATAGGCTGCGCTTTAGTTTGCAGACCTTCTCTTCATTTCCAGGTTGGATGAAACCCGGAGGTTGTTCCATGTACAGGTCCTGGACTATGTCTCCATGCAGGAATGCGGTTTTGACGTCAGAGTGTTTGACCGGTAAGTTCTTGGCTGCGGCGATACTGAGTAGAAGTCGTACGGTCTCGTACTTCACGACAGGTGCAAACGTCTCGTCAAAATCTTCGCCAAACTTCTGAGAATAGCCTTTGGCCTCTAATCGGGCTTTATATTTGCTGTGTGCTCCATTTTGATCATGTTTGGCTTTGAAAACCCAACGACAACCAATGGCCTTCCGATTTGGTGGTAGGTCTGTTAACTCCCAGGTTCCTCTATCATGTAAAGATGATATTTCTTCTTTAGCAGCATCTGTCCAGTTTTTCCTTTCTCTCGGATTTAAGTCGGCGAGTTCCTCCCATGAGCTTGGTTCGCATGGATATTGAACCGTTGCCTTGTACGTCAATCTCTTTGATGGAATGCCCTTATTATCCCTTTCTGATCGCCTTGGAAGAATAGGAACTGATGGTATTTCTTCAGATTCTTGTTCTCCATCAGATGATGATTCTGATTGTTCCTTTTTCGGATGTGACGTGATCAAGGAGTCAGCTGAATTAGTCTCTTTTTCCCCTTTTGGCTCTGATATGATGCTTTCTTCAAAGGTGTTGTCTCTTGTTCCTTCGTCGAAAGTGACAGAACGGCTGAAGTGAACTTTGGCAGTCTCAGGATTGAGAATACGATAGCCTTTCGTTACTAAGCCATATCCGACCAGGACTCCTTTAAAAGCTTTGTCTCCGAATTTTACTCGTTTCTCCTTGGGAATGTACGAATACGCTTAACTTCCGAATACACGGATGTGTCCAATACGTGGCTTTGAACCACTCCAAAGCTCATAAGGTGTTACGTCAATGGCTCTTGTTGGCAGAAGATTTTAAAGATAGGCGGCGGTCGTGACAGCTTCACCCCAGTAACGGTCCTCAAGTTGTGCGTCTAACAGCATGCATTTGGCCATTTCCGTCAAAGATCGATTCTTGCGTTCCGCAACTCCGTTCTGTTGTGGATTTTACGGTACGGTCAACTGGTGTTCGATGCCAAGATACTTGAGATAATCTTCAATTTCACGGCTGATATATTCTCCACCATTGTCTGATCGAAGAGCTTTCGGGTATCTTCCGAATTTGGTCCTTACGGATGCAATGAAATCCTTGAATGCAGTTAGAACGGAATTCTTGGTCTTCATCAGATAGAGCTGTGTAAATCTTGAGTAGTCATCGATGAATGTTACCATGTATCGATTACCGCTAGGTGTCACAGTCAGCATTGGCCCGCATACGTCCGTATGGATTAGTTCCATAGGCTCCTAGGTCTTCGATGTAGATGTTGGGAATGGTTTAGCTGTCATCTTTCCCTTTAGGCAACATTCGCAAATAAGCTTCCGCTGACATTCGGATAGCTTGATACCATCGGCAACATTCTTCGATGAAAGTGACTTCACAGCATCTATATCCCGATGCCCTAGCCGTCTATGCCATAGGTGAATGCAATCGGCTGTATGCGAGTTGCTGGCAAATTTTGCTATTTGCTTGGTTTGAAGTCGATAAAGGAATCCATCCATCTTGGCGAAAGCTGCAACGTTTTAACCTTCTATGATTCTGCATTCGTCGCCTTCAAAGATAACAGTGTGTCCTGTCTGCGTCAAACGGTGTACAGAAAGTAAGCTGCCTCCTAGTTTTGGAACATAAAGGATGTTCTTCACAGCTATGCTATGTACTTCTCCGTTTGGAGCGAGAGTAGTAGTATTTAACCATTTCACCCCCAGCGGCGCGCTGCGGCGCGCTTTCTCCCCCAGCGGCGCGGTTCCTGCCCCAGTGGCGCCATAAGACTCCAGTTGGCGTGTGATTTCATGACAGGGAGCACATTATCCATGATCCGGGGGGGGGGCTCTTTTTTAAACTAGGTGGGTGGTTGCGCCCCCCCCGGATCATGGAAGTCGAAGATCTGATCCTCCCCTAGAAAGGTTGGATCTTATCAGTCGCCAATTCGCCCGCTTCGAAAGTTTCTGATAACCCAAAGCCCAATAAACCCAAGTTACCATCAAAGACGTCCTAGACTCCTAAATTAGTTGTGAAATCGGGGAATGGGGGTCTTAAAACAAATACACGTTTCGTATAGGCTTAGCATTTTCAAATTTATCGTCAATTGCTCAACTACTGAATAAAAATTAAACTCGGAACTGAACTGATTATATAAGGTACGATTTTTGAATATCCCGCCGACAGTTCCTTATCATGCTGATATGGATGTAAACAAATAAAGCTCTTGGATTTCGGAAATCAGTCCCTTCCCTGTAAGAGTTGTGACTTATCAATCATTGATGGTACGATAATTCATTTTGTTTAGGAGAATAAGTGGATTTTTGGTAAACTGTATGTAAAGTGATGTAATCTATCCCTTAGTGAAACTTTGAACAGAAATAGTGAAACTTTGAACGCAAACTGCGAAACAGAATTGAAAACTTAAAGGTTTTTTATTTTTACATTAATTTTAAATTTATTTGATATTTTGTAGTGGCCGTGAGCCAAAGTGTTGATGCCGTCAATTATGTACCGCTTGTCATCGCATGGATTGAGGCAGAGCTTGCTCTGTCTCACGGTGAAAATTTCATGTTTGCTGCTGATGATTCTCTTCATTTCTTCTACCGTCAGCTTTCGCTTCAGTAGACATTCTCGGTATTGGACGTGGCGTACTTTTTTCTTCACAACTCTGCGGCAAATGCCCTTTGCCGTTTTCTTTTCTCCCTTCGCGGACAATATGCTGTACATTTTTGGTCTAAGACCTACGAATTCCTGGATTGGTGTCCCGTCAAGTTCATCTTTGAACTTTCCAAGAACCTTCTTGTTGACATCGCTGTACAGAGGGTGGTCTTTAGGGTAGCCGGAAAAGTCGTACAATTCTTTGTTCTTCGCAAAGTCCTTGTAGATGTCATCAGTTTGGATATGGTACGTCAGGGAATCCGTGTCCGTGAAAAGAAGCTTCGCGTCGTCTCCGTATTTAGGTTTAATTGCCTCATAGTGGAAACGGTACATGAGGAGTTTGGAGAGGTCCAATATCGTGAAACCGGTGAAAATGGGTCTATTGAGGGTGAGGGACTTCTTTGTTCGATGTATTCCTACCAATTCATTCTTGAAGACGGTGAAGCGCTGAAATGTTGGCGAACTAGCCTTCTTTATGGCTTGTTCGGGTGACTGAACTAAACTAAAATCAATGCGGTTACGTAGATTTTCCATGGTCTTCCCAAAGACTGAATTGTTTAAGAGCTTGAAAAATTCGCGTTCAAAGTCATTGGCGGCCATCTTGCGCTTCTCCGTGTTGAATTCGATGAAAGGTTTTAACCACGCCCCCTGTTCGAAGGTCATAATACGGTGAACCATGCTGATTTTCATCCCCTTGGAGACATAGTATTTAAGATTCCTGTAGTGGATCACGTACTTTTCTTTCTTATACAGGCTAGGCACAAGCTTAGGAAAGCTATCCCTCTCTGGAATTCCTAGCTCCTTCAGTTGATCCTTGGAGTATTCTGACAGTTCATCTGTAGTTATGACTCGTCTCTCGGGGGCCAAAGGATAACAATTGTGCTCGTCGTGTAAATGTTCCGGGTACTCTAAATCGACCTCTAGTATGTAGCCCGTATCGCCGTCGTCTGGGTGGGGTAGAATCACCTCTTGCGTAAAATTAGGACAAGGTTCTATCCATCGGAATCCCTTCATCGGTAACTTGTCGCACATAACTGTACCATAAAAATTGTTACAGTCTAAATATGTAATGAAGGAGCTGGGTTTGGATGGGTCGTAGGATTCCGTCAGATATTTGTTGTTTGCCTCGGCTAATCTATGACTAATCATAGAGACTCCGCCCCTTATCCCTTTCTCGATAAACAAATGCATGTCCGGATCTATCAGCAAATCTAGTTTCACTTTTGTCATTGACAACGCGCTCTCCCAGGCAAATCCTGGTCCGGTGAAAGCGTGCGCACAGTCTAGCTTGTAGTAATCCATACACATGCTTCTAAAGTTTTCAAAAATGTCCGCCAAAAGTAGGACGTCTGATTGAACGTACAAGTCATGGTATTCACCCAGATTTCTGATATGGAACTTTTCCCACACGCTCCTCGCATGTTGATAATCTTCGTCTGAGATACCCTCGTCCGTTAGTGAATTGAAAAAAGCATCCTTTGGCGGTAACTCTATCTCGTTAAACTTCTCGACTTTGTCCATATAATCGTATGGGTAGACCTGCTTACGCAACAGCAGCGACACTTCATCGGGTTTGTAGACAGATTTCATACAAGTAAACTTGTCCATACCGCCTTTGGCCAGGTTGTTCGCGAGAACTTCCAGGGAAGCTGGCATAAATCGGATGGTATCGAGGAAGCGTAATTTACCCAGACTGAACGAGATATACGTCTCAGAATTTGACGGAATGCAATCTATTCGATGGTCCTTCACTAATCCAATTTTCTCCATAATAACGTGAGAATCATAATGCGATAGGTTATGGATGAACACGGGGATGTACTTTGGCGGTTTTAATTTCAGGTTACATGAATTATGAGCCGCACCCCTGAATGCTCCTGAAGTGTGGTCATGGTCACGGACCTTGTAATCTTTAGCGGTGAAGGAGTTCCCGCACACGTAGCACGTGGTTGCGTTTGCGAAAACTCTTTCTTCTCCAGAAGAGAGTGCCATGGGTACATTCTCCGCGATTTTTTCCAGTAGGTTTTGTTTATCCTCTATAAGATTGTCCAAAAACTTCTCCGTGGCGTCTAGACCTCTGTAAGTCGCGGGTTTAGAAGGTACACCGTCTGGACCGACTATTACGTAACTGAAGCCACATGATATATGGTGCGAGAGTTTCGTTGTAG
Organism: Phalangium opilio; assembly: GCF_054372755.1. Taxonomy (NCBI): domain Eukaryota; kingdom Metazoa; phylum Arthropoda; class Arachnida; order Opiliones; family Phalangiidae; genus Phalangium; species Phalangium opilio. The sequence continues at coordinate 5,380,134 of NW_028324161.1, read as the reverse complement.
ACGAAAGATTCGAATCGGGCATACACGTCTGCACTTTGGGGAGAATAGTTTCGAAATCGGCGTAGATAACGTATTTCACTTTTTGGTACCACCCATATTTCTTGAATTCGCACACTGGTTCCTCCACGGGCATAACTACTTTTTGTGGGCCGTGTAGGCTGCAATCCTTGATATGCTTATCGCGGTTACTTTGAGCATTTTGTCCCACGAAACGGTGGAGACAATATCGACAATAATAAGTAGTGTGCCCCTCTTTTGAAAAGTTATTTAGCAGGCGGCTTAAACTGCGTATCAGGCAGTAGTGACTTTTATTCCCACGTGTTAATAGTAAAAGGTCTATTTGTCGGGTCTTATCCACCTTGTTCGAACTGATGTATCTCGGAAAGATGCCTTTCTCATAGCAGAAAATGTTAATTGAAAGGTTATTTTTGTCTTCAAAGTCCTGTAAACGTTTTACATTCAGTTCAAAGGGGAAAGATATGCCAGTTAAATTTAGTTCATCTTGGTATTGAAGATATTTCTGAACGCGTTCCGGATGATGATTACAAGATAGCGGATGCAAATGAGCGAGAATGGACCATAGAAAGCATCGGTTGTCTGTGTTCTTAATATTTAAAATGGCTTTCTTGGCAGCCAGTTCTTTGGGAAGTTCCATGTATGAGCCACCTACAAGTGGTAGATACGTTATAATATTCACTTGTAGGAATAGGATTTTATCTAAAACCCATCCGCTTCCCCGTTTCTGGAAATCTTCCATTAATCGCTTTATGGTTTGAACACACAAATCCACTTGACGTGGAATATCGTCCGCTGTTAGAGTTCGGTGTGTAAGACTCCGGTGGTAGGCCAAGTACTCGACTTCCTGGTCGGTATTTGCTAGTTCGCGGGTGTAGCGCGCTCGGACGGTTAAATACCACTTAATACCTTGGTCTTTAATTAGTTTTTCGCGTAAGTAGTTTTCAATTACAGTTCTATGGCGAATAATGTACACTTCTGGGTCGGTTTCTGTTAACGTCGGGGTAATTCGAGCGCAAAAAATGGCGTGATTTAATGCCGCCATTTCCTCGAGTGTGTCGGTGGCTTCTGATTCGGGTGGGCTGATTTCGGGTAAAACAGCGTCTTGAACCTCCTCCACGCGGTCCATTATGTTATGTATGTCCTGCATTTCCTGGTTGGACATCGTATACATGGGATTTTCCAGATCGAAAACCGAATCCTCTAATTTATTCTGGCTATCAGGGGTCTCCTTATTCCAGGTCGCTAGATTCGTTGGATCACATTCTGGTGAAATACGTGGAACTTTGGGCGGGGTGGACGTTGACGGTAGTTCTTCGGACGCAGGACGTTTGGTTGGAGATTTTCGTGAGTCATGACTCTGTGTATGGCGCTTTAACACGTCACGTCTAGAAAACACTTTGTTGCAAACCGAACATGGGAAACCGACTTTCGCGTGTTTTGCCTGCTTATGCCTATTGACGTCGCGATTCCTGGAGAACTTCTCATTACAAATATCACAAATAAACATTTTAACTAATTATAAAACGATCTTTACTCTTTAAGAGGAGTAGAGACAATGATACTCGAACTATGGTCTGCCTGCTCTATATATGATCTCTTATCTTATCTTACTTGGCGCCCGTTCTAGTTTCAGTTACAGTTTTAGGTATGGTTCTTTTATAGGTTCAAACATGCACTTTATATGTAAAACAACAACACCGAGAGGATCTTAGTCGACTATCTATAATAACCTTTGCTCCTTCATGTTTATTTAAGCGACGTTCGAGATATATTTACTTCCTGAATTATGTAGCTTGTAAGATACGAGTCGAATTAATTTTTTTAGCCAATCAGTGATCAAAAAATGTCGTATATTTGTACCACAATATCTTTACGTCTAAATATAATTACTTCAATTTCTTCCTCTTAACTATATGATAAATAATACACAAATGTAATATTTTAGATTCATTTAAGAAAAATACGCATATAAGTTCAAATTTACTGTTAACATTATTCAACATGGGGGAGAAAAAAAATAATACACAAATGTAATATTTTAGATTCATTTAAGAAAAATACGCATATAAGTTCAAATTTACTGTTAACATTTTTCAACATGGGGGAGAAACCGCGCCGCAGCGCGCCGCTGGGGGTGAAATGGTTAAATACTACTACTAGCGAGGCAGTCAATCATGCCATCGCCAATCCCTTCTGCCATTATGATTGAGTCGTCGGCGAGATGAATCTTTTCTGATTTCGGCGTTATGAATTTGAAATTCTTCCGATCGCTGGACATGTGACTGGTGGCCCCTGAATCCACATACCATGAGTTCGCTTGTGAGCCATTCGAGGCCTTGAAGGCTGTATACTCCCCGCTCGTTCTCTTTTCTACCGCTGCTTTACTTCGCTCACTTCGGGATGCAGCATGTTCTCGATCCAGCTTATCTTTGTAGCCTCGGCAGTCCTTCATATAGTGCCCTGGCTTGTTACAATGGTAACAGACTCCTCTGCTTGGACGACGCCGTTAATTATTGAATCTTCGACCTTTGCTTTGACTTGAAGTCTGCAACGCTGTGTCATTCCTAAACGAAGCTGCTCTAGTCTCTTGACGTCGATTGAATTCGTCCAGTAATTTCGCTTTCACTAAGTCTAGTGTCAGATCTGCTTCCGGTCTCACTTCGAGGGCTGTGACCAAGACATTGTAAGATTCCGGTAGACTGTAGAGTAGCATGGCAGCGACGTGTGTATCAGGCAACGTTTCTCCGATTCCTCGTAGTTTCTCGACGATCTCCAACATGGACCCTATGTGGTCTTGCATACTTTGGTCATCGTCCTTGAAGCGCATTTGATGCATCTTCCGTAGCAGGAATAATTTGCTTGTGATGTTCGCTTGCTCATGTAGCTTCTGGATGTATATTAAAGCCACAATTTAAAAAAGAAAAATTAAAAAGGGTGGGGAATTTAAAAATGGCGGGGCATGTTAACACAACCTAACCTAACCAAACCTAACCTAAGCCAACACCAATCGCCGGTACCCTCTATTTATATATAGGTTCTATATAGTAGGATGTATAAGATTTTAATATACATTTGCGGACAAAAATTCTTGCGTCATATTTTTTCTTACACGTTATTCTTTCAAATAAAAGATAAAAAATCAAATTGGCCGCCTGGACCTATTCTTAAAAATGGCCTTTTATTTATTTAAGAAACTATTAAGATTAGTCATGGTAAGTAATTGACTACACTTATTATAAGTTAATATCAACAGATAATTAAATAAATTATGAAGAACGCTTACAGGCAAATTTAAACTTCAAATAATAATTTTGGTTTGTCAAAAATTGTATGTGAAAAGAACCTTACAAACTGCCTGGTCCAATTTATTATTAAGGGTTATTTGAGTAATCAGACGTTAATAGAACGATTTTGTTGCGAATACTAATGCTTATAATATAATCTACAAATTATCATGTTTGTTTATAAAAAATTGTAACTGAAAATAACCGTTGAAAGTGCTTTGTCGAAACTATCATTAAGTTTATCAAACCGCACTAGAAAGATTTCATTGTGAATACTAATTCAAAAATAGTTTGAATAGTATAAAAACAACTGTAATTGTTTTTGTTAAAGAATTTATTTTAAGGTCAATGATTATATTAAACCAAAGTCATACTAAATTGATTTTGTTCATAATCGAAAGGATATTTGATAAAGAAAAAGAGAATACCGCCAAAAATATTTGCCGGAATCACACCAGTTCTAGCCAAAAGAGGGCGCGCAAAGCATAATATTGCCGGGGCCATCTTGTTGAACTTACAACTTATTACGAGGTTGTTGGTTTGATTCCTAGAAAAATACGAATTTATTACGAGGTTAATGTTTTTAGATAGGTCAAAAATACACGACTAGGTATTACATGATACCCTAACTTAGATAATATGTGATCTTCTGTCTATTATCCCAGATTTAAATATTACACGATACTCCAAATATTCTTCCAAATTGACGTATTATACGAACTTCTTATATACTTCGAAATCTAAATGTTACTCCATACCCCAAATATATAATAGACCCTTAAAGAAATTAAACAAGCTGGACACCTTATATCGCCGAGTCGGGATTTTTTCGAATATAGTACCAACGCCATCTAGTGGCGAAACGTTTCGTTGAATAAATTTTAAAAACTTTACTAAGCCTTTGCCAAAATCTAAAACTGTGAAATTTCAATGACAAGCTTTGGAAATCTCCTTACCTTTCTACGATTTGAGGCTCCATTGCGAAAAACAACAAGGTAATTACGTTGTGAGCTTGTGGTAAAGCGAAATCTGCTCTAAAACAGTTACTAAATCACTTTCACCTGAAACTTCAATTCCAAAGTTCCACCATTAAATTTTTAAAGTACACTTCCTTGTCACTACTGCGCAAAATCGGCACATAGCCGTCTAAACCAATCAGATTAATATACTGATTACCCAGAATGCTCTGCCAATCCTCAAAAGACGGTTGGGAAATTTGAACGACTTTCTTTAAGGGTCTATTGGCACTACAATGCTTATGGCGTTCCCTGGGCTGCTCTACTTTCAAAAATGTTAAAATATCCTAGAGTTTGGTTTCCTTTTTTGGCCTCCCTTCTTGTTACGAAAAAATAATTTATAGCTTGCAAAATATCGGTTCGAGGAGAAAGACATTACAGTGACCGTTTTCTATCACACGGCAGCGCTTAATTAATAGAAAAAATATTTTGTTAATTACTCGATGCTACAAAACCGAATTCTTTATGTTCGTAACTTTTCGCAAACTTTTACGATTTTTCTAAGTACAACACCGCGTATTTAGCAATATTTTTGATCTAACTTAATCATTGGAAGTGTAACGAAACCCAATGTGCACCTATTGAGAGCAAGACAATTTGGTGAAAGACATTTGGGTCACGACGACTGGGTGTCCGACAGTTTGTAGCGCGATTATTTGGTGGGCTAAAAATTGGGAAAATTTAAAAATTGGTGAACAACAAATGAGTGGCGATGAAACCGACCGTCAATTGTATGATTAAAAAGTTTACTTTGCAAAAATACGTATTTCTTAAAAACCACAAGAATTGGAAGCTCAAAATTTTATGTATTGTGAGGTCAGGTTTGGTTTAGTTCAACTAGGTTAGGTTTTGTCTTTCGCTAAACATTTATGGTTTTACCAGAAATATGAACTTTTTGAAAATTAAATTTTCAATTCATCTAATTAACGCTCTGTCGGTTCGATTGCCTTCCAATTGTCACTCACCCAATTTTAAATTCTCCCAACTGTCCGACTCCAATTTTTCAGTCCTCCAAATTATCCCGCTCCCAATTGTCGGACACTTAGTCTGGGTCACCCAATTGTCTTGGAGAGAACGACTACATGTCATAGCCATGGGAAAGAAACTTCTTGCCCACTTTCTTTTGAACCGAACATAGAAATTGAACTCTAGAATTTAGATTGTTTCAACTTATGACAGAAAATAATTGGAGAGGTGCCAAATAATTATTCTTAAATGTAGTAATTTTGATACCAGGATAGTTCAGTGAATTGGAATCTCAATGGAGAAGAAAATAACAAATGCGGTCGTTCTACGAAATATAGCTCGCAAAATATATTCCTGAAAGAAAAATAACGTAAACTAATGAATTTATATAAAACAAAATCCGTCAAGATCCTTATGTTGAATCCCATTTTGCCTGCACTATATCTGTCTACAAGCTTAGATACGCGGCACTAACCTAATATTTTAAGGGTGTCATGTCTATGTAGACACAAAACGCTTAATCTTCAGGGCCACCCAAATGAAATATTTGCATGATGTTGTTTTTTAAAATCCAATTTTCAAAACATTCAATTTCATAAAAACCATACTTATTTAGGGGCTACTCATAACTCTAAAATGTTAGCTACTTCTAAAAACTTCTGTTGGTACCGATATCAAAAACGCAGTTTGGTAACGAATTGAGACTGTACATTAATGACGAACAAACCACTTTCTAAAATATATATAAGAGTACATATTCTCATTATTGTAGGTCAGAAGAAAGGTATTTGAATATATCCGAAGAGCTACGTGGTCAAAATTTAATTGTTTTCAAGCATAGGCCTCAGTATAAAGTAAGTGGTGTTAATATGTATAATCTATATTCTTGGACATGAAGAACTAAAGTGTATTTCGCGCTGCTCAATAATTAATGTTTCAGGTCATGGACTTCTTCAGTTCAGTAGGTGGTTTTCTAGGAATATGGCTAGGTCTTTCGTTGCCAAAACTCTCCAGTTTTCTATCCAATACGGTTGTGGGTCAGAAGTAAATTTCCAACCCACAACTTAAATTTAAATCAAGAAAAGACTTTTTTCACAAAAGAATCGAATAATTATTTATTTATTTATTTCGACGGTGGCTATTAGATGAATAAAATTAAAGAAAATATTTATTGAATTTTCAAGTGGCTCAAATAGCATACATAGACTGTATTAATATTAAATTTTCTTTTGTTAATTTCGCCGTTGGTTCGGTTTTTGGCTATGCTTCTTTTGGTTATGTGCTTAAGAACAAATATGTAACTTTAAATGATAACGTATTGCATGTTAAGTTTCTACATCATTATATTGTTGCTTGATAACATGACGGTGATGTGGAAGGAACAGGGAATTAAGGGGGAACAACGCTGAGCGCAATTTTGACGTTCTTAGGTCTTATATGGGTTCTTGACAAGAATAATGTAGCAAAACACTTTTTAAATAAAAACACCTCATTCGGCAAAACTACCGTGACATACTTTAACGCACTCGTATCAATCAATAACCTGAAATATTTTTCTAGATGAAGATTTTCATGCATATAAAATTCAATCGACCGAGTTACACCTAGTAAGATATTTTCTTTTGCTGTGAACCACGCAAATGGTCAACACACATACATAATGGTCCAATCGATGGAAAAAGAAAGACATACACAGTATAATTGTAGATAGCTCCTTTTTTCTCAATTATGGCTATGTCGCAACCGAGGTGTGGCGTGTTATTTTGTATTAAAATAAATATAAAGAAACAATTGACACAGTCCATGTTGTGATCGAATAGTAAAAATATAATTGATACTATTTACTAATATTGGAAATGCAATTATAAATGGCAGCTCTAGGTGTTTCGATAATTTTAATGTTAATGCTTCTACCTTACAAAGTTAAAACTCAAACGAAACGGAAAATATTGTATCGTAACCGATTTCGAATTAAGCTTGTGGTTTCGATTCTGTGTACAATCTTGTGCGTTTATCAGTTGGTTGAATTTTTCGTTGTCTACTTTTCATACGAAACGGCAGTGGATGCGGATGTTCTCGTTCAAAGGACCCCAAAAATTCCAGCCACAACTATATGCTTCAATCCCATGTTCGTACTTTTTTGGCAAATTTTTCATTTTTCAAACTGGTAGCGAAAACCAGGTACTAATGTCGTTAATGTACCAAATTTTCTTAAATATCACTTTTCGTTGTTAATATTGTCGTTTGCATTTTACTGTTAGAACAAGTTCAAATCTGGGGAATTTATTTTCTTTAAACGTTTGGACGCTCTCGCTTTCAGTATTTTTATGGCTTTACTAGCAAATGTTTTGGTGTCTAAACTGTTCAAAAAGTACGAAGTGAAACCAAACATAACCAAAATTAAAATATTTTAAGGGTTTGATAGTAATTGCATTTCACTATTACGATAGACCAGACTATTATAAAATGAACCTGCAATTGTCTAATGATTTCAATCTAATCCATTCTAATTAAATTTTCAAATCAACCGAAATGAAACAGTAAAATACACCTTTTTTAATAATAATAATAACATTTATTTCTCAAAAACCATACAGAAAATGAAAATTTGTGTTCTTGGAAATTACTTTCCCGTTATATGAACACTTAAATGGTACAGACACCGAAACGTCACACACCGAATATTCTGTATACCATCAAGGCTCAGCATGTTCACGTGTTCTTTTTTTTTAAGGGAAGCTTCTAATTTATACCAAAAAATATTATGATCTAAAAGTGATCTTCAGTATATAAACTCGAGTGTGAAGAATGTATATTTTAAGGTATTCAAATTTGCATAATTTCTTAGACATTGAACCTTTTTATTACAGAATTTTGTTCAAGTATTTCTGCGGAAAGAACGAGGGGTTTTGCAAAATGAAGGTGAAACAATTATATTCATTAGATTAACTTATACCTTCATTCAATACATATATTCCAAAGAATTCACCAAGAGGGGATGACGCTCTCTCGTTTATGAGTAATCGAGAAAACTACTTAGACGTTTTATACGACTGCCAGTTCTTCACCGTTGAAAATAGAACAAGTATTCCCATAAATCAGTGTAGAAGGTAAATTACGATTTTAAATGTGTAAATAAGTGTATTACCTGGTTTACACATCATTACAGCTCATGGGTATCTTCAGGACACGAGCCTTGCGTTGTTATTAGTGTGATGTGGGGTGTTCAGTTAAATATCTTAATGAACTACACAGGTAGTCGAACGATACATGATTCTTCATCTTCAAAACTCATATTTCCTTGGTACCTTTTGCAGAATTTATGATTGGAGTTAAAATGCCAATTTTCACTTCTGATAATGATGAATACGGAGTTGATATATTTGTGCATAGCGCCTACATAGTGCCCAATAGAAACATAAGATCCTTCTATCTGACATTTGGTAATGTCTACAAAATAGTTTTCCAAAAGGTGCCTACACGTCTCAATATTGGAATTTCTGCTTGAAAAACTCAGAAAATGTTTTTCCAGACTGTCATATACTCTCTTGAAGCCCCCTATAAAACAAAATGCTTGAACTACAGAAAAATGTACCAAAAAAGGAGTGAATTCAAAGCCGTCAGTGCTAATGTAATTGTGGTATTGCCTTCTTTCTATTACGTTTGCATGATAATCGGTTAGGCAAGGAGTTGACCAAGGATATCCACCGTCAACTTCGAGTAAGAGCAAAAACCAGGTTATTTTAGAGATGTTTCAAGACTACACCAAGTATGTAAAAAATAGCGCCACCTATACTAATTGGTGGCACGAAATGTATAATTAGGTAAGGCCGTAAATGAGCGGACCGCATAATAGGTAAAAATCGTAGTGTCAAGGTTCAGAGTCGGACGTCTTTTAGGGTTATGACCCAATTAGGAACCCCAATATATTATGGTAGTAGGATTAGGTTGTGTTATTTGAACTCAAAAAAATTATTGGTCAGTTTAGGTTGAGTTATTTGCACTAAAATATAAATAATAATAATACTTAAGTTACATTAGATCAGAATAGGTTGGGCTATTTGAAGTCAAATGTAATAGGTCAGTAATAGGACCCAATGGTCAGGTTTTGTTATTTGAACCATATTTATGTCCGGTATAGGGTTATGTTGGTTCATTTGAAGTTTTGAACCCATTACACTGTTAAAAAATGTTGTCCAAAATTGGATGTAAATGGATCCAAACGGCTGACTCTGAGACAGCACAGTTTTTCGTCTATTTTTGGATAACGTAACTTGTGTCCAAAAAGGGACGATCAAATGATTAGCCAGATTTGGAGTCTCATCCAAAATTGGATCGAGAATCACCCATTGAGGGATCAACTATCATCCAGAAATGGTCAGGATAATATCCATATTTTAAGCAAGTGGACAAAAATTAACTCGTACCGTCCCAATATTGGACTAATATCAAGCCCATAGTGGACTAATAGCAAGCCCGCATTGGACAAATTTCTAACCGATATTGGACTAATATCGAGCCTATATTGGACTCATATCGTGCCCATATTCGACTAATATCAAACAGATAATGGACAGATATCAAACAACATTGTTCTCATATCAAGCCAATATAACAGCTAGATCTGTAAGTGACGTTCATCATGAAGAGGTTATATTATCATTAGTAGGGTCAATAAGAGTCTCCTACCCCAAGCACTGTGGAAGGCAGGGGCGGTGCACGCACCGCATGCGGTGCAAGCGGTGCAAGCGGTGCGAGCGGTGCGAGGGGGGGAGCAGATGGCGCCAGTGACGCTGGAACTTTCGGGAAGTTTAAATTTATCGCAAACACTAAGATAAGATAAGGGATAAGAAAAATAAAAACTGGGAATTCAAATCAGTTCAATTCTAGTGCGGTGAAAGTTTAAAATTTAATTTCTTAATACCGATAAGATATCTCGGAGAAAATTAAATCAATACAGTAGTGGTATGTTATACCATAAAATTCAATATAGACAAAGGTTGATAACACTCTATTTGAAATGAAACGAGTTCGCTTCTCAGGATGCCATGGTAAATACCCGGGTTCAGAGCGTCACGGTAAATTCCCGTTACGTCGTTGATTGAGAAAATACACCCATCATATCTTGGGTGATCGTCTCGCGATAAGATCCTTTAAAAGACGCGGTAGTTTAAAAGATAAGCCATTTTACGACTCTTCAAGCGTTTCACCCCAGCTAACGATATCCACGTGTCATCACTTAGAAATGGACTCTGTTCAACTGTAAGTATGCTCTTAACAATATAGTTAACCCTTGCATGTCCATTTGCATCCAGACTTATAATTAGAGTATTCGGTTCATTTTTACTCCATCAGGGACGAATCAAAAGCGTTCTCCGAAACTGACAATACGCCGGACACGCCTTCCTGTCCTATCTGCTGTAGTGATGATGGTAGAATGAATTCACCCATTACTTTAGAAGCCGCCGTTAGACGAAACAACTTAAGACGAATTGAAAAATTTGGTGCTATCGGATGGGATAAAGATTACGGAAAATCCGAAATGACTACAGATCCCGAGACGAGGGATTTACTAATAAACCCCTCGCCGAATGAAGTCTATAATGTAGACGATGGTGAAGGTTATATATGGCAATACGTTAATGGCCCTAATATAAATTTTGGTTTGAAACACTTAGCGATGTACAGATTACTAACTTCTACAGTACAATTACCCGCAGGGTCATTAATTGACATGTATGCTAGACAGTTTCCATGTATCATAAATAAGAAGACCCATCAATTCAAATTGGAAGAATTTGCGGGAGATACTATCCTCGAATTTCCCGTACACCTCACACCACACAAAATGTACGGAATGCCAAACCCAGATATTTGCCATTTAGGGAGTTGTCACCCCCGCAATGAGGGGGAATGTAAATTTCGCACCTTTTATTACGGTGGATACGAATTTCATTGCCCATACCAGTACTTAAGAGTTCTGAACTTAGCTCTTCATATGTGTATGTTTATGGTATACAAAACTAACAAAACCGTAAGGAAAAATTATAGTGATGAAAACGACCTAGCTACGCATTATATATTCAAGGCCCTGCAGATTTGCAGGTTAGCCAAGTGTCTGTGTGATAACACTCACAGTTTAATGTTTCACGAAGTTCATTATCACATGAGATCCAATGACGCGAAAAATTATTTCGCGAATAAGTATTTCGCAGACTTTCTTTAATTAATAAAACTTTTGTAAGTTCTACATTTTGTGGGCTAAGGATAGTGTTAAATAATAAAAAATATTTATAGAATCTCGAATAAAAAGAAAATGTTTGATTGATATGGGTTTCTAATTATTTTACGTAGGTTTAATATAATTTATATTTTAAGCCCTGTTCACGTCTGACACCAAGATGGCGTCCTCACGTAGTCTCTCCTATCATAATACTCTATCTAAAAGGGTAATGGAATTTAACTCAAAAACTTTATCTCGATAACATACCAGTGAACTGATAATGGAAGCAAACATGATTTTGAAATTAATTTACTTCTGTACTTATCAATTTGAACTTAAAAGTATGGACTGAGAGCAAATGAAAAAAAATATGAAATGAAATAATTATTTATTGTCTATATAAAAAACTACAAAGAGACATTAATATAATAAAATCCGCTTATTTATTTACTTTTTTTTGTACATTTTTTTAATTAAAAACCGGAATGCTCTCGCACTCTTTTTGTAGGAGCCATATAGCCAACCTCGCGGCTTTCACCAGGGTGCAGTTGTTTTCATCCCTGTGGAAGGTACATGCTCTGGGGGTCTCGCAGTCCTCGATGGTGGTCAGTTTCGGACACCCGTACTCCTCGGCGTTGGAAACGTCCACTCCCAAGACCCTGGATAAAACCGAAGCTTTCTCCATCCCCTTCGTTACGAAGGATGATGCCCGCAGACGAATATAATCGCCAACTTCTGTTAACGTCTCGTAGGGATAATCCCCCTCCTCGAAGTTAAGATCGCAAATGTTGTGAGACAACCAGCGGACCTCTCTTTTATCCTTCATGGATAGTTCCGAGAATGGACATGGTGACTGAAAAATACAGACTTCGTAGGCGCCCGTTTCCCCTATGAACATCGTCAGCTCCTTAACGATCCATTTTCCTTTAACCCTGAAGAAATTCGCCTCCAGGACCGCCGTTGTCGCTGTTGTCCTGGAATAATACCGGTTCTTAATCTATGATTATCCGGGGTGTTGGCCTTAAGGTCTACAAAGAGGGGGATAACCGCGTGGCTCTTTCATCGCCCGCCTAATAACTATTATTACCTGGTGAAATTTACTTTCCGATATTTACAATCGTCGACTGGACACGAGGTGTTTTAAACATAACTAGGTAATACGCGTATCTCCCTTTTCCAGGATAATATAGATTCTGCATTAAAATTAGAACGGAAGTGTTTCTATGGTGGGAACCTCTAATGAGAAGATTTGTCACATCCTTGTTATTCGCTATTTCACATAAAAGATCGTCTAATATAACGAATTTCCCCGCACTAACATCTAAGGTGCTAACATCCAATAATCCCTCATAAAATTCTACACACTAAAAACCATATCCATAAATTACTAATAAATTAATAAGTGAATTCTCTAAATATAAGTTTAAAGGGATGGGTATACATTGTTAAGAGTATACTTACAATTTAACTGAGTCCATTTCTTTGGGATAAGACGTGGATATCGTTAGCTGGGGTGAAAAGCTTGAAGAGTCGTACGTCAAGGCTTCGAACCTCAGGATCGAGGCGGGCCGCCACGCGCGTATTATTTCCCGGCGCGTGTTTCATTACGCGGCCCCTCCTCGGTCCTGAGGTTCGAAGCCTTGACGTATCCATCCAGGGCTGATGATGATTCACTTTAGCGAGTCCGAGTATTTCCATTGGTTTCAAATAATTTGTAGTGTTTTATTTGATATATTGAAATTTCTAGCTAAATCACACAAATTCGTTAGTTCATAATTAGAATAAAATTGGTTTTATCGTTCACTGATTGCTTTTTGATTAGCGATAGTTATTTCACCTTGCAATTCGAAGCGGTTATTTTCCCGGATTTTGGAAATTTTCGACTTGCAAATTTATTACTTTTAACCTAAAATCCAAGATCTCCTAAAACTCAAGAAAAACTTAACATTATCGTAATGGAATTTAAATAAACGTTAATTAACCGAAAAACCTAACTTTACTTGCATTGCTAGTCATTCGACGTCGTCTTTAATTGAAATTTAGTCATTTGTAAACGTCTTCAACAGCATTTTAGTAGTTTAACCACACTTTGATCCATTTCCTTAGTCATTTAAGATTACTTTCAATCGAATTTTTTTTTAATTTTATAACAGGTTGATCCGTATCTTATTAATTTAACAACACTTTCGTCCACGTTTTGATTTTAGTCATTGAACTTCGTTCTCAATTGTGTTTTAGACATTTATTAACAAAATGTTCGACTTGCGGATTTATTGCTTTTATCCGAAAAATATAAGATCTCCGCGACACACTTTCTAGAAACGAAGGTAAACTTAACAATATCGTAAATGGAATTTGATTTTTAGTCTCTTAACAGTAATACCAATTACACTTAAGTTATTCAACATCGCTTTCAAGTGTATTTTAACAGTAAAACCTAACTTTTATTTGCATTGCTAATCATTTCACGTCACTTTTAATTGAAATTTGACCATTTGATAAAGTTTTTAAGAACTTTGATCCATTTTCTTAGTCGATTTAGATTACTTTCAATCGATTTGTTTTCATTTTACATCAGGTTTATCCACACTTTAGTAATTTAACAACATTTCCGCCCACTTTATAGTCATTTAACTTCATTCTCAATTGTGTTTCAGTCATAACTTAAAATCGCATTTTCGCACTTTCCATTATAATAGTCATATATTAACAATATAAGTCGAATAACGAAACGTTTACGAAACATTTAGTGAAACTTTAACCAATTTTTAGTGTTTTTAATTGAATTATAGACATTTCATGACACTTTCAATGTACTTTTGTCATTTCTTGAACGTTCAACTGCTTCTTAGTTCCTTTGAATGTGATTTGAACCACATTTTAGTAGTTTAACAAAACTTTGATCCACTTTCTTAGTTGTATTAGTTCGCTTTCAATCGAAAGCTTTCATTTCACATCAGTTTCATCCGGATTTTAGTAGATCAACAACACTTTCGACCACTTTTTCGTCATTCAACTTCATTATCTGTTTTATAATAGTCATATATTAACAATATCGGATATATTTAAGTTGAACAACGAAACGTTTACTAAACATTTAGCGAAACTTTAACCAATTTTTAGTGTTTGCCGAAACTTTAAATTAGTTTCTTGTGAACAGAACTTAATCGCAATTCAGTCATTTGAAAACGTTTTCTATTACGTAAATACCTATAAACATATTAGAAACCAAACTGCAATAATATGAAAACATAAATTAATGTTAATGAGGAGATAGATGGTGGTTCATTGATTTTCTGTTATTTAGTCTGAACTTTGAAATCCACCGTTTTACACTACGTATCTTTCACCTTGAAAATTCGTTTTCCATATAAACTTTTGCAGTAGGATTACGAATTTCTTTAGAGTGAACAGAAGTAGTGAAACTTTGACAAGAAATAGTGAAACTTTGAACGGAAATAGTGAATTTTTGAACATAAATAGTGAATTTTTGAACATAAATAGTGAAACTTTGAACGGAAATAGTGAAACTTTGAACGGAAATAGTGAAACTTTGAACGGAAATAGTGAAACTTTGAACGGAAATAGTGAAACTTTGAACGGAAATAGTGAAACTTTGAGCGGAAACCTTGAATGTTTGAACGGAAACCGTGAATGTTTGAAGGGAAATCGGGGATGTTTCAACGGAAATAGGAGATGTTTCAACTAAAATAAGAAATGTTAGAACGAAATTAAGAAATCTTTGAAGTGAAATAAGAAATAATTGAACAGATATATATATATGTTTCTAAGTAATATATTAATTAATATTTTAAGCTCATTTTTAATTATTGGTAAGCCTATTTTAAATCTTATCATCATATTTTCTCTCAAACCGATGAAATATCCAATTATACTTTCAACCGATAAGAGATGATATTTTCCGTCAACGCGGAATGGTCAAATTAGTTTCGAAGGACAGATATTTCGTATTGATGTAAAAGAAAAACACTTTTACTATTTGCTTCGATGCGTAAGTAAATGTTTCCCCTAAACGTCACACAAATATCGGAATATGTTAATCTTATTTCCGAAACGCAACAAACAGATATTGCGAAGATATCAAACTCTCTTCCCGCGCGCATGTTTAAACATCGGATAAAAGAATGGAAATGTTTTTCTTCTTCTAATCATGTCTGGTAAAAAAAAATAGTGTGGTTAAATTGATTGAAAACGTTTTTCGCAAGATGTAAATTTTATTTCGAAAACACAACAAACATTGTGAATAAATCAATCCCTCTCCCCACGCGCATTTATTCGATTATAATTGAAACCTAAGATAAGAGTATGGAGACGGATGGTATATAAGACGTGGTAGGTCAAAGGAAAAAGTCATTTACGACTCTTCAAGCTTTTCACCCCAGCTAACGATATCCACGTCTTATCCCAAAGAAATGGACTCAGTTAAATTGTAAGTATACTCTTAACAATGTATACCCATCCCTTTAAACTTATATTTAGAGAATTCACTTATTAATTTATTAGTAATTTATGGATACGGTTTTTAGTGTGTAGAATTTCATGAGGGATTATTGGATGTTAGCACCTTAGATGTTAGTGCGGGGAAATTCGTTATATTAGACGATCTTTTATGTGAAATAGCGAATAACAAGGATGTGACAAATCTTCTCATTAGAGGTTCCCACCATAGAAACACTTCCGTTCTAATTTTAATGCAGAATCTATATTATCCTGGAAAAGGGAGATACGCGTATTACCTAGTTATGTTTAAAACACCTCGTGTCCAGTCGACGATTGTAAATATCGGAAAGTAAATTTCACCAGGTAATAATAGTTATTAGGCGGGCGATGAAAGAGCCACGCGGTTATCCCCCTCTTTGTAGACCTTAAGGCCAACACCCCGGATAATCATAGATTAAGAACCGGTATTATTCCAGGACAACAGCGACAACGGCGGTCCTGGAGGCGAATTTCTTCAGGGTTAAAGGAAAATGGATCGTTAAGGAGCTGACGATGTTCATAGGGGAAACGGGCGCCTACGAAGTCTGTATTTTTCAGTCACCATGTCCATTCTCGGAACTATCCATGAAGGATAAAAGAGAGGTCCGCTGGTTGTCTCACAACATTTGCGATCTTAACTTCGAGGAGGGGGATTATCCCTACGAGACGTTAACAGAAGTTGGCGATTATATTCGTCTGCGGGCATCATCCTTCGTAACGAAGGGGATGGAGAAAGCTTCGGTTTTATCCAGGGTCTTGGGAGTGGACGTTACCAACGCCGAGGAGTACGGGTGTCCGAAACTGACCACCATCGAGGACTGCGAGACCCCCAGAGCATGTACCTTCCACAGGGATGAAAACAACTGCACCCTGGTGAAAGCCGCGAGGTTGGCTACATGGCTCCTACAAAAAGAGTGCGAGAGCATTCCGGTTTTTAATTAAAAAAATGTACAAAAAAAAGTAAATAAATAAGCGGATTTTATTATATTAATGTCTCTTTGTAGTTTTTTATATAGACAATAAATAATTATTTCATTTCATATTTTTTTTCATTTGCTCTCAGTCCATACTTTTAAGTTCAAATTGATAAGTACAGAAGTAAATTAATTTCAAAATCATGTTTGCTTCCATTATCAGTTCACTGGTATGTTATCGAGATAAAGTTTTTGAGTTAAATTCCATTACCCTTTTAGATAGAGTATTATGATAGGAGAGACTACGTGAGGACGCCATCTTGGTGTCAGACGTGGACAGGGCTTAAAATATAAATTATATTAAACCTACGTAAAATAATTAGAAACCCATATCAATCAAACATTTTCTTTTTATTCGAGATTCTACAAATATTTTTTATTATTTAACACTATCCTTAGCCCACAAAATGTAGAACTTACAAAAGTTTTATTAATTAAAGAAAGTCTGCGAAATACTTGTTCGCGAAATAATTTTTCGCGTCATTGGATCTCATGTGATAATGAACTTCGTGAAACATTAAACTGTGAGTGTTATCACACAGACACTTGGCTAACCTGCAAATCTGCAGGGCCTTGAATATATAATGCGTAGCTAGGTCGTTTTCATCACTATAATTTTTCCTTACGGTTTTGTTAGTTTTGTATACCATAAACATACACATATGAAGAGCTAAGTTCAGAACTCTTAAGTACTCGTATGGGCAATGAAATTCGTATCCACCGTAATAAAAGGTGCGAAATTTACATTCCCCCTCATTGCGGGGGTGACAACTCCCTAAATGGCAAATATCTGGGTTTGGCATTCCGTACATTTTGTGTGGTGTGAGGTGTACGGAAATTCGAGGATAGTATCTCCCGCAAATTCTTCCAATTTGAATTGATGGGTCTTCTTATTTATGATACATGGAAACTGTCTAGCATACATGTCAATTAATGACCCTGCGGGTAATTGTACTGTAGAAGTTAGTAATCTGTACATCGCTAAGTGTTTCAAACCAAAATTTATATTAGGGCCATTAACGTATTGCCATATATAACCTTCACCATCGTCTACATTATAGACTTCATTCGGTGAGGGGTTTATTAGTAAATCCCTCGTCTCGGGATCTGTAGTCATTTCGGATTTTCCGTAATCTTTATCCCATCCGATAGCACCAAATTTTTCAATTCGTCTTAAGTTGTTTCGTCTAACGGCGGCTTCTAAAGTAATGGGTGAATTCATTCTACCATCATCACTACAGCAGATAGGACAGGAAGGCGTGTCCGGCGTATTGTCAGTTTCGGAGAACGCTTTTGATTCGTCCCTGATGGAGTAAAAATGAACCGAATACTCTAATTATAAGTCTGGATGCAAATGGACATGCAAGGGTTAACTATATTGTTAAGAGCGTACTTACAGTTGAACAGAGTCCATTTCTAAGTGATGACACGTGGATATCGTTAGCTGGGGTGAAAAGCTTGAAGAGTCGTAAAATGGCTTATCTTTTAAACTACCGCGTCTTTTAAAGGATCTTATCGCGAGACGATCACCCAAGATATGATGGGTGTATTTTCTCAATCAACGACGTAACGGGAATTTACCGTGACGCTCTGAACCCGGGTATTTACCATGGCATCCTGAGAAGCGAACTCGTTTCATTTCAAATAGAGTGTTATCAACCTTTGTCTATATTGAATTTTATGGTATAACATACCACTACTGTATTGATTTAATTTTCTCCGAGATATCTTATCGGTATTAAGAAATTAAATTTTAAACTTTCACCGCACTAGAATTGAACTGATTTGAATTCCCAGTTTTTATTTTTCTTATCCCTTATCTTATCTTAGTGTTTGCGATAAATTTAAACTTCCCGAAAGTTCCAGCGTCACTGGTGCCATCTGCTCCCCCCCTCGCACCGCTCGCACCGCTTGCACCGCTTGCACCGCATGCGGTGCGTGCACCGCCCCTGCCTTCCACAGTGCTTGGGGTGGGAGACTCTTATTGACCCTACTATCATTATATCTGTTTGTGTGTCGGTCTGTACTTTGTTACACCCCAATAGACCAAGAGCACTTTCCCAATCTGAGCAAACTTGCAAAGTGTTCTTTATTTCCGGATCGCATAAACAATTCACGGAAATCTGGACAATTGTATTCCACTTAAGCCATTGACCCATTCGTTCTGGCCACTATTATATTACCTTTCTTCACCATTAAGTCTAACACCACCACCTTATGGTCTTTCAGACAATCGCGAAATAGGCATATTCTAGGCGTCAAACTTCAATAATAGCTTGGTTCAAATGATGTTAGGTAAAACGTTTCTTAAAACGATATAACTAGAAGTTTGACGAGTAACTCTCGATAAAAATATTAAATATAAAATATAATTAATAAATTATTTGAGGAAAACCTCATTTAACCGAAACCTCTCTAGTCAAAGTTAATATAGGACAAGTAAGGAAGTTTGCGTATGAAGTCGATACACTGTATACATTTCATAGTTTATAAAAAGCTAGTAATTAAGACTTTACTCCACAGTATTATAAATCATGAAACAATCCAAAGTTAATAGAAGACGAGTATTGAAATCGTTAGTTAAACGAATAAGATAAGACGATTTGGGATAAATGATCAAATAAAGTTTCAAGTGTGACTCTTTATTTATTTATTTAAGTTCAGCTAGCTAATTGGACCAAGTCATCTTGCGACTTATTGCCACTTATCTAACGCCTTTACAATGCATAGGACGAGTGGATTTTCACCTCTCCGAGTGATGAATACCACGGAGAGGCTCTGTGCCTAAGGTGTCTGTCTGTCTTTGTGTTAACTTCTGCTATTGCTTATTAATAAATTGCAATAATTGCATGTCTAGGTAAATAGGTTTGTAGGCAGTCTTCCTCTTGACTCAGAGAGCTAATATATTGGTTTTCCCAAGCTGTTCTTAAATAATTTAATAAATACAATAATTATTAATTATTGTGTTTACTTTTCAGTGACAAATCAAAAAGCACGGTCTTAAAATAAATGCGGCCTAAGTAGGGAGTCAAAAAAGTCCTCAAATATTATTTCACGCTCCCTTTTTTACCTTAACACTTTTCATATATTAACCCTTTTTTGCTAGGCTGAAGATCGTCTATATTGAGCTAGTAAAGATAGTTTTAGTCACAAGAATTGAAAGAACCAATTTTTGGAATAAAGCTACCATTTTTGGACTCTTACATCACTTTCCATCCAATTTTGGACTACTTTGCGCAAATTTGGATAGTTTAAGCACCAATAATCGAAGGAATCCATTTTTGGATTAACGTTAGCATTTTTGGATCCTTCCATCACTTACCATCCAAATTTGGACTACTTTGTGCAAATTTGGATAGTGATTGGACTAATTTTTCTAACAGTGTAGGACAGGTTGTTTATGCGAACCCCAATTAGGACAGGTTGTTTATTTGAACCCCAATTAGGACAGGTTGTTTATTTGAACCCCAATTAGGACAGGTTGTTTATTTGAACCCAAATTATGTCAGGTAGTGTTATGTTGAACTCCAATTAGAATTATTCTTCTATATCATTTAAGTTAGGTGTGGTTATTTGAAGCCGCATAGTTATAGGTCAGGTCAGGTTTGAAAGTACAAAAGTGTTAGGTCACGCAAGGTTTGCTTATTTGAACCCGTATAGTACTACGTGAGATAAGGTTAGGTTAGATTATTTGATCCCCAATTCTACCAGGTGATGTAAGTTTAGGTTAGGAGTGGTTATATAAACCCCAATACTATTAGGTCAGGTAAGGTTTGGTTAAATGTACCCCAATACTATTAGGTCTGGTATGGTCAGGTTGGGTTTGGTTAATTGAACCCCAATTCTACTATTTGAAGTAATATAAGGTTAGATTATGGTTATATAAACCCAAATTCTACTAGGTCAGGTTTGGTTAAATTTACCCCAATTCTATTAGGTCAGATATGTTAAGACTATGTTCTGTGTTTTCTTAATAAGTTAGATTAGGTTTCATCTTTCTTAATGGGTAAGGTTACGTTTGTTTTTACTTCATGGATATGTAGAGAGATAAATATGATTCAAAACTCTTTTAAAGCACTACTATCCACCAAAATAACAACGGCTATTTCAAACAAAGCAGGTTTTTTTACACCGCTATTTTTGGAACCGCATTGAATTTGTACATATCCATAGTGCCATCAACTTGACCAAATGCGCAAGATTTAGCACGGTTACACGAAGTGTTAAAGGCCTTAATATTACTTCCTTTTATTTTCTGCCTAAATGATTCTATGTTGATTTACCGTGATCACGTTCGTTGTAATGAAATTATTTACACATTAATACACTTTTTTTAATTTAAGACATGTTTTTACTATTGCCTGTGGAGCAAACTTAATGAAAAATGTGGATGTATACCTTCGCCGATTCCTTTCATAAGCGGATACTTGGCTTGCAACGAAACCCAAAAAGGCAAGTGTGTAATACAAGTGTTGTGTTGATTTGATTGGTTGGCAGTTCGAAGCGAGTGCAACTTCGTCGGTTCACAATTTAAGACGCTTTTATTTGTGGTGTCTGATAAGTATTTCCGTTAATATTTCCAAAAATACCCTTTAAAATAGTCTCAACCAATGAAAAATACCATAAAAACTCGGAACTATATAGCTTCGAAATCAGCTTTAAGTTGGTTCACGAAGCAACTTCAAAAATCCGGGTTTTTAACTAGATTCTCGATTACAAGTTTTAGTCTAAATTAACTTCGGAAGTGGCATGAATCGCTTCGAGACAGTTTCCCCTGTAACTGTGAATATGGGTTTAATGTAGGGTTGGCCAAAGGTTTCTTCTAAAGGGCCAAATTCGAAAAATCGAACTATGTAACGGGCTGCAAGTTTCTAATTCAGGTCTGAAACTAAGAGTTGATAAATAAAAACAAGAAATACGCATTGTTTACAGTTCCAGCCCTTGGCTGTAGATGCCTTATAAAATGAGAAGCAAACACTCTCCTCTCAGCACCTACACTAACCAACCAATCAATCGATCAGATCTCCATGTGTTTGGTTCACTGTGCATACAGCCCAATATTTGGGAGATTAAATTACTAAATAAGAAATTTTAGTTAATTGCAAATCTTTTCGATTCTAGTCGCATTGCATAATTTTCGAGAGCATTCGTTTCCAAATATTATAGACTCAATTCCAAATGTGGGTTTGGTACCCTCGATACTAAAATGTTTTATTTGATGCAAAATTTCGATTCAATTCTATTCGGTACAATTCCTCGAAAATAAATTTCGGTACAATTCCTTGAAAATAAATTTCGGTACAATTCCTTGAAAATAAATTTCGGTACAATTCCTCGAAAATAAATTTCGACACTATTCTGGTTCGACTATAATAATACGCAAAAAGTCAAACAGTTGTTTCTTAATGATTTTTGATTTCTTGGCTTTCTTTTTTGACAAAGTGGTAATCGATTAAAAGTTTCTAGCATCATGGATGTGTATATAAAGTACTTTTCGTATTATCTACACTTAGTATTTATATAAATTAATGCTAGCATGTAGGATGTAGAAATGATGTTCCCTTATTTTTGCAGCGAATTGCTTTTCAGTCAATAAAAGGAATATTAAGGAAGTATGTCAATCAAAATGTCCATTGGACTGCAGAGTTGAGCATTTTGACTACAGTGTTGTTCAAACAGGAAAATTAATGTTAGTACCTTTCTAGTAAATTTCTATGATTAAATTTCAATAACTCATTCTTACAATGGCAGGAATAGGGAAAGATTCATGGACATTTATCAGGAGCTACGTGGCCACACCATTATAGTTTTCAAGCATCGACCCCTAATTGAAGTAAGTTTCTAAATAAAACTTTTAAGGCAGGCTCATGTCAATTCACAAAAACACTTACCTTAAAATTCAAATAATTCCTCGCTAAATCCACCTTTACTTCAGTTTATAAACTTCTGTTATATTCTTTGTCAACTTACTCATTCTTCAATTCCTGTATTTTTTGTATTTATTTTCTTTTGTAAAACATCTTATCATCTTTGTGGCACCATACCCCGTACGTCATCGGATGATTGACCTGACCCTTCCCTTTAACCAATCATCTACTCGCCTTTCTAAGGTAAAAAATCAGCCCAAAAACTATAAATAGCCCGAGCCCTACACTACAGGTAGGCTCATTCTTACTTTCGCTCCCCCGAGAAAGACGCCTCTAAACGGACCCCCTATAGTCCGTCGCTATACCCTACCTTGTGTTGGAAGTAGCTCAAACTTTTCCAACCAAAGTACGGGTTGTTTACCTGGACCCTCGTGTCCCCGCTCTCGCTATTTAATACCCCCCTTTGGCACTTAGAAATTATCAGTTGAACATTTTTTCTTTATGACAATAAACTTTGTGTTTTTTTTATAGTTAAAATTATTCGTTTTGGAGTTTTACTTTAACGCGGCTACTCAATTATCGTTCCAGACAACCTTTAGATTTTCAGTAATCCCTTAAACTTGAGACCACAGCTCATGGACCTTATTTTCCCAATATTTTATTAATTACCTTTTATTTACGTTTATCTAGTACATATCTTAAAGAACGCTACATTTTTCATTTTAAGGAATCTTATCTCGAAATTAGAATTAAGAATCCATATCATAAAAGTATATATATTAAAACAAAGTCTTTATCAAGCAGGAGAAAGTTTCCCTAATGCCCTAACCCGTTTAAAGGCGTTTTAAATCGAGCCACGGTAATTCGATACAATAAAGAGAGATACCCCTAGAGGCCTAGACCTACTTACTGTATCTCCGGTTTCTTGTATATTGTTCAACTGATGCCGAAAGGGGCTTTATAGTTCGGTAATTTTTGGTGAAATAGTTTCAGTCTAATTTAAAGATGTTTTAAACCTAAAAATCGGGGAGTTTTTTGTAGTTTATATTTTAATTAAAAGCTAAATTGCGTTTCCTTCGTATTAAAGTTACGAACCTTTGTAAAAGACGTATTGAATTCCTAAAAATATTACACTTAAAGAAATTATTTCACATAGAGAACGCAATCACTCATTCTACCCCATGAAATGAACAATTAAGAACAATACCGCCCAGAAATGTTTTCAAAGTAACGTAGCTAAAACTGTTATTAGAGCTTGGCAGTATCTATTCATTATCCACGTTATTTTATCTTTATCCATACTCGAAAATTTTCCACAGAACCATAAGGACATTATCTCTCTTTAAGGATCCAAGATTCTATGTTACGGTTGAAATGTATGTATGTCCGATTTGGTCAGTCATCAGTCTCATCTCAAGTGGTATAATAATTGTATAGCCTAAACAGAGGCCCAGCGCATTAGCTGCAGAGTAACCCGGCATTGAACATTTTTCCCTCCTTCAAAGATTTCTCACGACAGCTCTTCGTGAGAGATGATGTCCTTATGACAGAACTTACATGTTAAATCGTATTATAATCCAAAAGTTTGTGTATAAATAATCAGTTATCAACCAATTTGTGGATAATGGATAGAAAATGCAGAGCTCTAACTGTTATTGGCAAAGACCTTGATTAGCAACGTCTGCTTCGTGAATATGGTGGCGGCATATGCAACAGTGTTAAGGCCTGCCTAGACTGACAAATTTTGCGCGTTCACAGCTTCGCTTTGCTTGCTTGGAAGATCGCACTACTGTCCACATTTGGTTTTCGCTACTTTGCGTCCTCACCTCGCGAAGTTACAAATTTCTTGCGACAAGGCCAAGAGTTTCGCGCCTTCGCGAGAAAAGCACCAATCACAGTCGAGAGGAAGGATGGGGTGTGGACGCCGTACATTAGTTTATCCTTTTTGTTACTTTTTCACAATGGCAGAGTTAAGCAGCTTGCAGCTCAGAAACCCCGTCGAGTCACTATTAATAAATATGGATCACGTAGATGGTACTGATTGCTCAAATTTCATTGACTATCAGAATAAGAAAAGCCATATATTAGCAAATATCTGAACATTAGCGCAAATAGTTTCGTGATCTGTTGCGAAGATGCAAAAAGTCGAAGGCGCGAACACGCTGGCGCGAGCCTAATGTGGACAAAGCTTTAAACCGAGACTGTTATAATATATACTTTTAACATCATCATAGAGCAAACTTACTGTAGACAGAATCGTTTTGTCCTCTAAGCCCATGCTTCGTGAGGAATGGGGTGTATAGAAGATGTTTAATTGGTCTATTACCTGATTTATATTACGGGACCTCTCACTCTAAGAGAAAAGCGTTCAATGGGTATTCAAACTTGAACGCAATTGTTCATTCTTGAACAGTTTCGAAATATTAGGTGTTCACTTGCGAAAAGTGTGCTGGATTATCCTATATGGCATAGAAGGTGTTGAATCTTGACAGTTTGCCTAATAAGTTTACGTATTTCAATTATATTACCCCCAAAAATGTAACAAAATTTTCATAAAAATCCAAAAATATCTTACTAATTTACTACAACATGCTTATTTACCTCAAATTAAATATAATTGGTCTTTACAAACATCATTTTACAATAATATCAAAGGAAATGTGACGAATTATTGCGTATTTCATTTTTCCCTTATATTTACGTAAGACCTCAAAGCGTTTGAAAATTTATATTTTATACATATAATGACTGACTAAACTATTCCAAACTGGCACTATGAGTTTTCCAAATTGTTATTTATACCGTTCAAAGTTGATACATTATGTGTGCCAAATTTTCAACTGTACTGTTCATGGAACAGTGTTCACTTTTGCATCCCTAAGAAGAAATCCTACCACACGCAGTGTTCAACAATGAGCATGAAAGTGCTCAACCTACCACACAGTTTTAGTGTTTAAATTTGGTACCTGTATTTACTGTTCAAAACTGAACGCATAAGTGTGTTCCCAGTGTGTTAAGGCTTTGCACAATTATTTGTTCAAGTTGGAGCAAATATTTCTTAGAGTATAGGCAAAAGGTTTCCTTTAAAAACGGGTTATTAAGAAGCTAATTTATTTTTGATTAAAAGGCTCTCAAAGGCCATTTGCTCTTTACTGTTTGACCAAGATTTTTGAAGACAGATAGGCCTATAGTCTATATGGTTTTGATACATATTTGTATTTTATAATTCACAGGCCATAGATTTCTTCAGTTCTGTTGGTGGTGTTGTAGGTATTTGGTTAGGTCTATCCGTTCCTCGACTCTCGGATATTATTGTAAATGCTATTACACTAGTATTTCTTAAGATAAAATTTATGTTCGTTACATAAGATTTCAATCATATGTCATCATTTTATCATCTCTGTTAATATTAAGTGAATACAGACGTTAAATAAAAACTACCGACAAAACGTATCAAGAAGATATGTCTACTGTAAAAAATATATTGGAAAATGAAACCAAAATGACTGTTTGTAACCCAGTGCAAAATTCATTTATGCATCAATTGAAATAATAGAAAATACAGTTTCTGAACTTCGTTTCATAAGATGACGAAGCCGAGTTTTATATTTCAGACCAACAAAAAAAAACGATTGAATTAAATATGTTTAGTGAAGTTAGTCCACAGATGATTAACAAGTTGTGAAAACCAAAATATGGCCTCATCCAGTAGAATATTATCGAGATATTAGTGTAACCACGGACGCACATAAACAGACACAAAGATATACTACTATATTACATTTTCTATATTAACTCTGAGATGAGAAACAAGATTTTCTTAAATATAAAAATAAATATATACTTTATTCGTGAATTATTCACTTTTTTGTGCTTTATACGGTTTGAACAAAGAAAAATTGAACATTTTTGAGACACGTGACTAAAAGAAAATTGAAGTGAAGCATATGCCTTTTGTTTCGCCATACGCAAATTGGTAGTCACTCTGTATCCTATTAATACTTTAGTTATCTTCCCAGGCATACTCTTTTTGTTTTCTCTCCTGCTCATCAAATTACAGATGGACATCTCACCATGGTTTGAATTCTACAACTGAAATCCTCAGCAATCAACCCATAAACTTCGTCTTGACGTAGCACAAAATTAACAAGGTACAAGTGATAGGAAAGTAATGATAAGGGAACTGTGATTCGGTTTTGCAACCTTGCTCTAATTGTTCCGATGTTGGGAAGAATCATGTTACTTTGTGGAATACTTCTTAGGAAGAGATATATTATACTGTGTATTTCTGGTAGTATATAACGGTTTCGAAATACAGTTACAAGTACGAACAGCGCAAGTGCGCAACTGCGTAAACCTTTGATTGAAGCTCCACGACATCTAGTTTTTGAATTAAGAACAAAAAATGTTTCTTGATTTTTTTAAAAACATTTTCATTCTTTATGAATTAATTACTACCTGAATCCCAAATTAATTTAATTATTTTTAATATTCCGTAAACTATAATAGCTACAAACTTGTTATTTGGGGGTAATATATTCGAACCATTTAGTTATCTTGCTATGTGAAATTTCAGAATTCCACTTTTAGCTTCAATGAAGATACAGGGAACTTTTAAGTGCCCAATTTTCTTCAAGAAAAGAGTGTCCGAAGTATTTTTGGCGAGTGTTCGGAGTGATTTTCGTGAGTGCACGAAGTGCTCAAACTTGACGGGTGCACTACCGTACACCCAGATTAGTTGATTTTATACATATCCGTTTTCATAACATTCGATCAAATACTTAGTTCGCGATTTTGTGAAAGGTTAGTAAGTTTCTAAATCGAATTTTCATTTATGATGACCCTTTAAAACATTATCTACTCCTCTAATCGCATCGCGCCTCGACTTTAGATGGGGGAGCAGTTTCCAGCCCCATGTGTACTAAAAAAGGGAGCTTTCGAAAAAATTTCATCATCAACGCCGGCAACAGTATTAAGCATTGCTCCTGATAATGTCGATTGATTCGAATCTCATTATTTATACTGGAAACTCAACAATATGGGTTGCCTAACAAAACCTATCACAGAAAAGACTAATCCGACCAAGAGAAAAGTTCATAATATTTCTATGGAGTTAAAATATCATACTGTACGCAGTCGCAGAAGAGGACAAATGAATAAAAAACGAGATTCCATTTCACTGAAACAACTTTAATTTAACCACTCTTGCAGAAAACCGCACATTCTATACTTCAATATTCATGATTAATAATTTATACCGAAAGTTTTTTCATAAATTCTAGGAGAGCGATAGCTCTCTTAGATAAGACTTCATACCGACTTTAATGTATAAGGATGATTTTTTGATTGGTTATAACTTTTTTTGTATCGTATTAACTGCTTTGAAAAAATTCCACAGAACTACAATTCAATATGTGGTTAAAATTTCAAAAAGATCCACTCATTAGTTTATTTTATAAAAAAATAAAGTTGCTAAGGGTGGTTTTCATTTGCATAAAATGATTCAGCCCTTTTGGTGAAAAAGTTAAATTTTCCCCTAGAAATAACATGGAGTTTTTTTTTCAAATTTAGCCATTTTGTGGCCACCCTTTTGAAATGAAATATTCGTTTGTTACGTTTAGGAACGGTTTTATATCAAAATTTAAACCTTTTTCTAGGACCGTTTTTAAGGTTTTTTAGAAAAATTAATTTTAAGTATGTTTAATTTTAAATTTTAAAAACTACCCCAATCTGCGATATTTTAGCATGGATACGCTGTTTTATTGGTAAATATCAGCGCGACCAATATTGGCCTTTTTTTACGTATAGTTGCGTCATAATAATCCGATTGTTTTTTCTTAATGCCTTTTGGCTGAAATGGCCTATCGATAGTGAGATAAGACTGCTTTAACGATTACAGGTAATTAAAGTAGATTAACGATTACAGGTAATTAAGCTAGATTAACGCTTACAGGTAATTAAGCTAGATTAACGCTTATAGGTAATTAAGCTAGATTACCGGTGGCGGGTAATTAAGCTAGATTACCGTTGGCGCCTAATTAAGCTAGATTACCGTTGGCGCCTAATTAGGCTAGATTACCGTTGGCGCCTAATTAGGCTAGATTACCGTTGGTGCCTAATTAAGCTAGATTACCGATGGCGGGTAATTAAGCTAGATTACCGGTGGCGGGTAATTAAGCTAGATTACCTGTGCCGGGTAATTAAGCTAGATTACCGATGGCGGGTAATTAAGCTAGATTACCGGTGGCGGGTAATTAAGCTAGATTACCGATGGCGGGTAATTAAGCTAGATTACCGATGGCGGGTAATTAAGCTAGATTACCGATGGCGGATAATTAAGCTAGATTAACGATTACAGGTACTTAAGCTAGATTAACGATTACAGGTAATTAAGCTAGATTAACGATTACAGGTAATTAAGCTAGATTAACGATCGATTACAGGTAATTAAGCTAGATTACCGGTGGCTGGTAATTAAGCTAGATTACCGGTGGCTGGTAATTAAGCTAGATTACCGATGGCGGATAATTAAGCTAGATTACCGGTGGCGGATAATTAAGCTAGATTACCGGTGGCGGGTAATTAAGCTAGATTACCGATGGCGGGTAATTAAGCTAGATTACCGATGGCGGGTAATTAAGCTAGATTACCGATGGCGGGTAATTAAGCTAGATTACCGATGGCGGGTAATTAAGCTAGATTACCGATGGCGGGTAAGAGAATAATACGGCAGTACAGGGAATGGATCTCCCGTGCGACCCGCCTTGCTGACCCCCTTTTGTATTATAGGGAAAACTCCCCCCTCCCCTCCCCCATTTTTGTACTCTTTTTCTGCGACCCCCCTTTGCCGACCCCCATTTGGTATTATAGGGAAAATCTTTTTTGGGGTTTATAGGGAACCTCGACGACCATATTTTCAACCCCCTTCCCCCATTTGTACTACAGGGAAAATATATATTTTAGAGAGGCGAAACTCTTTTTGGGTTTATAGGGAAAGATATTTTTTCACCGCTAGATGTCGGTATGGTCATCCTTATTTGAGGGAAAAAAAGAAGAATTTCTTCGAGTCGAGAGGGGTCCTCTTTAAGCTCAGATTTGTTCTTTTCGGATCTTATTTAAAAGGGTACGTTGTAGTAGGAAAACAAGATGACCAAGACCCTAATACATGTTTTTAAAAAATAACAAACGTGTATAAAGTTTAAAAACTTTATTACATAACTAAAGTTATAAGAAAATTGACAATACATCAGAAATAATATCCAAATGTCAAAAATATTCTAATAAAAACAATACAAAACATAAAAAAGCCTTTTCATAAGACCTCTTTTTAAATTAATGCAATCCTTTAAAATATTACCACAAATTCATAACTAAAGGTATAAGAAAATTGACAATACATCAGAAATAATATTCAAATGTCACAAATATTCCAATAAAACAATACAAAACATAAAAAAGCCTTTTAATAAGACCTTTTTTTAAAAATTAATGCAATCCTTTAAAATATAAAGTTGTCCAGCTAATATACTAAAGATATTGTAATTGTTAAATTCGTTTTCAATTTCTTGATTTTTCAATTTCTCTTCAAATTCTTTTATAATTTTAAAAGCGGAGATGTAATTTGTAAAATAACTGTAAACGCGATCAAATTTTTCGTGTTCTTCAATCATGTATAAATGAGAGGGGAGTATTTTAGTGTCGAAAAGCATTTCGTAAATACTCGAAAGATAATCATTTATAACTTCAATCATGGTTCTGAATACGACCTTATGAGATCTTAGTCTAAGTAAATGAGTGTTAATGGTTTCTGAGCTTCTATTTAATTCGTAAGCTTCAAAGGAGTTAAGAGTTATTTCACACAATTTTTTATCATTGATTTCGGAATAAAATTTTAAACAATCTTTAGACGCGAGAGCGACTACTTTTCTATTGCCGTTGGTAGAAAGGAGCGCTTCGAATTGACGGGGTTCATTCCCCGATGTCCAACCGGCTAGAGGACCAATCTTTAAGGGGGAGGACAACTGACCTAAAGTTCGAATCTTTTTCAAACGATGGCGCTCAGATCTGCGGGGAATAACACAATTCTATCCCCCGTGTAGTAGGTATTATAGTGGATATTTAGAAGTTTTCCTTCTATAAACCATCCCTGTAACGGAATTCAGTTAACTATTTATTATTATTCAACGCTATACTAACGCCGATAGAAATAACTGTCATGAAGGCTTTAATGTATTGACCATAAGGTGAGACGAACCTGATCTCGCATCTTTGAAAATGGGGAATTTTTTTTTTTTTTTTTCAAGCGCGGTTAAGATTACCAGTGAAAGGGAAAGGGCGTGCGTTACTGATCAGGGATAGATAGCGACCTGAACAAGAGGGGATGTTCACCTCGACATTTTTTATTAAGGGGGAAGATCACTGAAGACAACCCAAAAGAGTTCGATTCCAGTGTTCAAAATAATAGCCCCATACGGATAAAATTTTACTCACTTATAGTTTAAACCCTCTCGTAGCGATTAAAATAGTTTTCATTATTTTTAACTCAAAATTTAAGTCAGAATATTTTTTCCCGCTGGTGAAGTTTTGGCTCTTACAATTCAATACCTATTTTTTTGCCCAAAATGTCATTCGAAAGACAATTTTGAGCTGTATCGATTGAAATAAGTTTCAATTAAATCCGTCCACCTGACCTGCGAACACCTGAGAATGTTACGGGAATTTTATCTTTGCATAGCGCAATTTCTTTCATTGACCACCATTACGCGAGTGGTTTGCCCCTCGCGTAACACCGTTACCCCTTTTTCAATAGAAACGCTTGTAATATCTGTAAAGTGTTTTTTATTGAAACTACAATACCTATAAAACTAGAGCTGTACTTCTCTTCCCTATTGAAATACATTTAGTATAGCTTTGAAGGCACTGAAGTATTCATCTGAAACATGGTGACATTTAACAGGGTCTGGACTAGGCCTAATGCACAATAAATGTAGCGCTATTCGAAAGAAGGGATAATTTGAGTGTCAGATGAGGTGTGAGTCTTACTCCTAAAATGTACACGCAGTTTACGGTTAGTGAACCTTTGCATCATTTTAATACAGTAATTGCAGTGCGTATGCAAACGTCATACTCTTCTCTCTTAACTCAGTGTCATGACTGTCATCCCCCTACTGGGCGCGTACAGTATCCCCTCTTACAAGAGCGAGCCCAGATGGAGGGATACACAGTCTACGCCCCTCTCTACCGCCACTAGTAGTCAATTTTGTTACAACGAGATTAGTTTTTAATTTATTTAGCAAAACTTTTCCTGACCAACTTCGAAATTAAAATGCATATGGCAACAGAGTTAAGTCTTCCTTAATCACCCCTAAGAAAAAAATCAAGTTAATAGAAAACAAAAGACCACCAGGTAAAGTTCTTAGTCGCAATAAGCGCCAACGACATTATAGGAAGAAATATTACGGCAATACCAAGAATCAGACAACGACCACATCTCTTTTCGACGCCAGACCGTTTGTGAGCCAAACAAAATGTAGAGAGGAAGGCTAGCAATTCAGTTTCACTCGTTACTGGACAAAGTTGGCTAATTTCAGAGGACCTGACTGCACTGCAGTTAAAGCTGAGAGAGGGGGAGGAAATATCTCTAGCCCTTTTAGTGGAAGCTATCTATATTTAGAATAATAAAATAACATGAAAATTACTTTAAATTAATCTAAATCGATTAAAACTGGTTGTATGACCATTTCTGACTCCCTTTAATTATTAAAAATCCTTTAGTAAAGTAAATTTTATTTGAACACCCGTGAGAGGGTCAGTGAGGCCTAATTTCAAGAAGGATAAACTAGAATTTTGTTGGTGATAAGCGGGAATAGCCCCGAAATCCACGAGCAACAAAATTCTTTGACGAAGCGAATGAAGCCTTTGTAAATCGCATTCAGTCTCCCGTATTAACCCCTCCCCTCGGTAGTTCTGTACAACAAAAGAACTTCAAAATCTCGCTGTGGGGGCCAGCCGACCAGTTTTGCCTTTGCCCTTCGTTCCGCTAGTCTTTATACCAGCATAGAAGGAAAAATTCTACATAGTATGAGAAGTTCAGAGTTTAGCCTATACCCAGATAGGGTGCCCTCTAGGAATTAAGTATTGAAGCTGTCTAAATTTGAAGTTTTTCTGGTGCAGCTCTTTTATTAGTGGACGGATTTAATTGAAAATTATTTTAATCGATACAGCTCAAACTTGTCTTTCGAATGACATATTGGACAAAACATTAGGTATTGAATTGTAAGAGTTGGACTCGAATAACTACATCCAAAACTTCACCGGCGGGAAAAAATATTCTGACTTAAATATTGAGTTAAAAATAATGAAAAATATTTTAATCGTTAGGAGAAGGTTTGAACTATAAGTCAGTAAAATTTTATCCGTATAGGGCTATTATTTTGGGGACTGGACTCGAACTAAAACGGGCTATTTTGATTAGTCTTCAGTTGTCTTCCCCCTTAAGAGCAGATTGTGAAACTCGTCGTCGGTTAAAGCGAAGGTTTCGAAAGAGTTTTTGTTGTTAATACGGAGTTCTATGTCTAGGTGTAAATTCTCAAAGCCGAAATTTAAGCATAATTTATCGCTTAAATGAAAACGGGCATTGATTTTCTTAATCGGAGAAATAGAGACTTTTCTTCTGACGCCGGTATTCGGGTCGTAGAAAGAGACTTAAATAAAGAGACAGAGTTTCTTTAAATAGTAAGAGAGAGAGTTAAGGGGCTAAAAAATCTATATTTACTGTTAGAGTCTCCGTGTTCCATGTTTCCTGGTCGGTGTTCGTCGAGAAAGTGTGGGTAATATGGTAAAGTAGGGGTCCTATTTATACTCGAAAATTAGCGTTGGTACTATTAGGGTATTGTTGTAAATGTAAATAAGATGGATAGTCTTTAGTCTCATTGTTTGATCTTAAATTTATCTTAATGTCAAAGTTCTGAAACCATAAATTTACAAATTCCAAAATTCCCAGAATTATAATAAAACACAAAGAAATAACAATAGTATTTGGTTTTTTACGATGCTATTTTCCTTTCATTACGACTTGTTTCCATGTTGACAGGTGAATGACAACTAATAATTATCAGTAACTAGTGGCCCTCTTTTATTTGAAAATAGTGGGGGTAGTAACAATATAGCACCTGGTCCCGTAAAACACCTCACAAAGACTTTCTATTATTCGTATCTTTCTTATATTCTCTTAGAGGTTAAGTGAATCAGGACCTTTTAAACGTTGGTAAATACCTTTTCATTTCACTTTGTTGACAACCAATAATTGAGGGTCCTCTTTTATTTCCTTTTCTTGACACATAGAGGAGCATTTTTTATAATATAGGTATGAATAATAGGAAAACCCGATTATTATACTAAAGGTATTTAAAGTCTTTTTTTCGGTATAAGAACATATTTACTATTTTATTGTGGAGGGGATCGCGAAAATTAAGTGAATTATGACCTCTTAAACGTTAGTAAATACCTTTGCATTTCACCTTGTTGACAACCAATAATTAAGGGACCTCTTTTATTTCCTTTTCTTGACACATAGAGGAGTATTTTTTATAATAGGTATGAATAATAGGAAAACCCGATTATTATATTGAAGGTATTTAAAGTCTTTTTTCGGTATAAGAACTTATTTACTATTTTATTGTTGAGGGGATCGTGAAGATT